>NC_054475.1:78895434-79194769 GCF_017639515.1 Carcharodon carcharias | reverse complement strand
GGTGACAGTCCAGAGGTGTGGGGAACAATCCAGGAGGGAGTGGAAAAGTCCAGGAATGAGAGGAACAGTCCAGGAGTGAGGTGAACAGCCCAGGAATGAGGGGAAAAAGCCCAGGAATGACAGATACAGTCCAGGAGTGAGGGTGACAGTCCAGGAATGAGGGTGACAGTACAGAAGTGTGGGGAACAATCCAGGAGGGAGGGGAACAGTCCAGGAATGAGGGGAAAAAGCCCAGGAATGACAGATACAGTCCAGGAGTGAGGGGAACAGCCCAGGAGAGAGGGGAACAGTCCAGGAGTGAGGGGAATAGCCCAGGAATGAGGGGAAAAAGCCCAGGAATGAGGGGAAAAAGCCCAGGAATGACAGATACAGTCCAGGAGAGAGGGGAACAGCCCAGGAGTGAGGGGAACAGTCCCGGAGTGAGCTGTACAATCCTGGAGTGAGGGGAACAGCCCAGGAATGAGGGTAAAAAGCCCAGGAATGACAGATACCGGGAGAGAGGGAGACAGTCCAGTAGTGAGTGTTACAGTCCAGGAGTGAGGGTAACAGTCCAGGAGTGAGGGTGACTGTCCATGAATGAGGGGAACAGTCCAGGAGTGAGGGTGAATGTCCAGGAGTGAGAGTGACATTCCAGGACTGAGAAAAACAGACCAGGATTGAGGGTGACACTCCAGGAGTGAGGGTGACAGTCTAGGAGTAAGGGGAACAGTCCAGGAATGAGGGGAACAGTCCAGGAGTGAGGGTGACAGTCCAGGAATGAGGGGCACAGTCCAGGAGTGAGGCAGATATTCCAGGAGTGAGGAAGACTGTCCAGGAGTGAGGCAGACAGTGCAGGAGTGAGGGTGACAGACCGGGAGAGAGGGAGACAGTCCAGTAGTGAGTGTTACAGTCCTGGAGTGAGGGTAACAGTCCAGGAGTGAGGGTGACTGTCGATGAATGAGGGTGACAGTCCAGGAGTGAGGGTGAATATCCAGGAGTGAGGGAGTCTGTCAAGAGTGAGACTGACAGTCCAGGAGACAGCGAGACAGTCCAGTAGTGAGGGTGACAGTCCAGGAGTGAGGGGAACAGCCCAGGAGTGAGAGGATCAGTCCAGGAGTAAGGGGAACAGTCCAGGAATGTGGGGAACAGTCCGGGAGTGAGGGCGACAGTCCTGGAGTGAGGGAGAATGTCCAGGAGTGAGGCAGTCAGACCAGGAGTGAGGGTGACAGTCTAGGAGTAAGGGGAACAGTCCAGGAATGAGGGGAACAGTCCAGGAGTGAGGGTGACAGTCGAGGAATGAGGGGCACAGTCCAGGAGTGAGGGAGAATCTCCAGGAGTGAGGAAGACTGTCCAGGAGTGAGGCAGACAGTCCAGGAGTGAGGGTGACAGTCCAGTAGTGAGGGAGACAGTCCAGGAGTGAGGGTGACAGTCCAAGAGAGAGGGAGACTGTCCAGTAGTGAGGGTGACAGTCCAGGAGTGAGGGGAACAGTCCAGGAGTGAGGGTGACAGTCCAGGAATGAGGGGGACATTCCAGGAGTGAGGGTGAATATCCAGGAGTGAGGGAGACTGTCCAGGAGTGAAGATGACAGTCCAGGACCGAGACAGACAGTCCAGGAGTGAGGGTGACAGTCCACGATGAGGGGTACAATCCAGGAGTGAGGGAGAATGTCCAGGAGTGAGGGAGACTGTCCAGGAGTGAGGCAGACATTCCAGGAGTGACAGGAACAGTCCAGGAGTAAGGGGAACAGTCCAGGAATGAGGGGAACAGTCCAGGAGTGAGGGTGACAGTCCAGGAATGAGGGGGACAGTCCAGGAGTGAGGGAGAATGTCCAGTAGTGAGGGAGACTGTCCAGGAGTGAGGTAGACAGTCCAGGAGTGAGGGAGAACTGTCCAGGACTGAGGGGAACAGTCCAGGATAAGGGTGACTGTCCAAGAGTGAGGGGAACAATCCAGGAGTGAGGGATACAATCCAGGAGTGAGGGAGAATGTCCAGGAGTTAACAGAACAGTCCAGGAGTGAGGGGAACAGTCTAGCAGTGAGGGGAACAGCCCAGGAGGGAGGGAAACAGACCGAGGAGTGAGGAGTACAATCCAGGAGTGAGGGGAACAGCCCAGGAGTGAGGGGAACAGTCCAGGAGTTAGGGGAACAGTCCAGGAGTGAGGGGAACAGTCCTGGAGAGAGGGAGACAGTCCAGGAGTGAGGGTGACAGTCCATGAGTGAGGGTGACAGTCCAGGAGTGAGGGGAACAGTCCTGGAGAGAGGGAGACAGTCCAGGAGTGAGAGGAACATTCCAGGAATGAGGGTGACAGTCCAGGAGTGAGGGTGACAGTCCAGGAGTGAGGATGAAACTCCAGGAGTGAGGATGACAGTCCAGGAGTGAGGGGTACAATCCAGGAGTGAAGGGAACAGTCCATGAGTGAGAGGAACAGTCCAAGAGTGATTTAGTAGTGAGGGGACAGTTCAGGAGTGAGGGGGAGAGTACAGGAGTGGGGGGGACAGTTCAGGCGTGAGGAGGCGTCTCCAGGAGTGAGGGTGACAGTCCAGGAATGAGGGGGACAGTCCATGAGTGAGGGTGAATGTCCAGGAGTGAGGAAGACTGTCCAGGAATGAATGAGACAGTCCAGGAGTGAGGGTGACAGTCCAAGAGAGAGGGAGACAGTCCAGTAGTGAGGGTGACAGGCCAGGAGTGAGGGGAACAGTCCAGGAGTGAGGGTGAATGTCCAGGAGTGAGGGAGACTGTCCAGGAGTGAGGGAGACAGTCCAGGAGTGAGAGTGACATTCCAGGAGTGAGAAAGACAGTCCAGGAGTGAGGGTGACAGTCCAAGAGAGAGGGAGACTGTCCAGTAGTGAGAGTGACAGTCCAGGAGTGAGGGGAACAGTCCAGGAGTGAGGGTGACAGTCCAGGAGTGAGGGGGACATTCCAGGAGTGAGGGTGAATATCCAGGAGTGAGGGAGACTGTCCAGAAGTGAAGATGACAGTCCAGGACCGAGACAGACAGTCCAGGAGTGAGGGTGACAGACCACGAGTGAGGGGTACAATCCAGGAATGAGGGAGAATGTCCAGGAGTGAGGGAGACTGTCCAGGAGTGAGGCAGACATTCCAGGAGTGACGCGAACAGCCCAGGAGTAAGGGGAACAGTCCAGGAATGAGGGGAACAGTCCAGGAGTGAGGGTGACAGTGCAGGAATGAGGGGGACAGTCCAGGAGTGACGGAGAATGTCCAGGAGTGAGGGGGACTGTCCAGGAGTGAGGCAGACAGTCCAGGAGTTAGTGTGACAGTCCAGGAGTGAGGGGAACAGTCCTGGAGAGAGGGAGACAGTCCAGGAGTGAGAGGAACATTCCAGGAATGAGGGTGACAGTCCAGGAGTGAGGGTGACAGTCCAGGAGTGAGGATGAAACTCCAGGAGTGAGGATGACAGTCCAGGAGTGAGGGGTACAATCCAGGAGTGAAGGGAACAGTCCATGAGTGAGAGGAACAGTCCAAGAGTGATTTAGTAGTGAGGGGACAGTTCAGGAGTGAGGGGGAGAGTACAGGAGTGGGGGGGACAGTTCAGGCGTGAGGAGGCGTCTCCAGGAGTGAGGGTGACAGTCCAGGAATGAGGGGGACAGTCCATGAGTGAGGGTGACTGTCCAGGAGTGAGGAAGACTGTCCAGGAATGAATGAGACAGTCCAGGAGTGAGGGTGACAGTCCAAGAGAGAGGGAGACAGTCCAGTAGTGAGGGTGACAGGCCAGGAGTGAGGGGAACAGTCCAGGAGTGAGGGTGAATGTCCAGGAGTGAGGGAGACTGTCCAGGAGTGAGGGAGACAGTCCAGGAGTGAAAGTGACATTCCAGGAGTGAGAAAGACAGTCCAGGAGTGAGGGTGACAGTCCAAGAGAGAGGGAGACTGTCCAGTAGTGAGAGTGACAGTCCAGGAGTGAGGGGAACAGTCCAGGAGTGAGGGTGACAGTCCAGGAATGAGGGGGACATTCCAGGAGTGAGGGTGAATATCCAGGAGTGAGGGAGACTGTCCAGAAGTGAAGATGACAGTCCAGGACCGAGACAGACAGTCCAGGAGTGAGGGTGACAGACCACGAGTGAGGGGTACAATCCAGGAATGAGGGAGAATGTCCAGGAGTGAGGGAGACTGTCCAGGAGTGAGGCAGACATTCCAGGAGTGACGCGAACAGCCCAGGAGTAAGGGGAACAGTCCAGGAATGAGGGGAACAGTCCAGGAGTGAGGGTGACAGTGCAGGAATGAGGGGGACAGTCCAGGAGTGACGGAGAATGTCCAGGAGTAAGGGGGACTGTCCAGGAGTGAGGCAGACAGTCCAGGAGTTAGTGTGACAGTCCAGGAGTGAGGGAGAACTGTCCAGGACTGAGGGGAACAACCCAGGATAAGGGTGACTGTCCAAGAGTGAGGGGAACAAACCAGGAGTGAGGGGCACAGTCCAGGGTTAACAGAACAGTCCAGGAGTGAGGGGAACAGTCTAGCAGTGAGGGGAACAGTCCAGGAGTTAGGGGAACAGTCCAGGAGTGAGGGGAACAGCCCAGGAATGAGGGGAAGAAGACCAGGAATGACAGATACAGTCCAGGGGTGAGGGTAACAGCTCAGGAATGAGGGTGACAGTCCAGAAGTGTGGGGAACAATCCAGGAGGGAGGGGAACAGTCCAGGAATGAGATGAACAGTCCAGGAGTGAGGGAGACAGTCCAAGAAAGAGGGAGACAGTCCAGAAGTGAAGGTGACAGTCCAGGAGTGAGGGGAACTGTCCAGGAGTGAGGGTGACCGTCCAAGAATGAGGGGGACAGTCCAGGAGTGAGGGTGAATATCCAGGAGTGAGGGAGACTGTCCTGGAGTGAGGGTGACAGTCCAGGAATGAGAGGAACAGTCCAGGATTGAGGGGAACAGCCCAGGAATGAGGGTAAAAAGCCCAGGAATGACAGATACAGTCCAGGAGTGAGGGGAACAGTCCAAGAGTGAGGGTGACAGTCCAGAGGTGTGGGGAACAATCCAGGAGGGAGTGGAACAGTCCAGGAATGAGAGGAACAGTCCAGGAGTGAGGGTGACAGACCGGGAGAGAGGGAGTGGAACAGTCCAGTAAGTGAGTGTTACAGTCCAGAAGTGTGGGGAACAATCCAGGAGGGAGGGGAACAGTCCAGGAATGAGGGGAAAAAGCCCAGGAATGACAGATACAGTCCAGGAGTGAGGGGAACAGCCCAGGAGAGAGGGGAACAGTCCAGGAGTTAGGGGAACAGTCCCGGAGTGAGCTGTACAATCCTGGAGTGAGGGGAACAGCCCAGGAATGAGGGTAAAAAGCCCAGGAATGACAGATACCGGGAGAGAGGGAGACAGTCCAGTAGTGAGTGTTACAGTCCAGGAGTGAGGGTAACAGTCCAGGAGTGAGGGTGACTGTCCATGAATGAGGGGAACAGTCCAGGAGTGAGGGTGAATGTCCAGGAGTGAGAGTGACATTCCAGGACTGAGAAAAACAGACCAGGATTGAGGGTGACACTCCAGGAGTGAGGGTGACAGTCTAGGAGTAAGGGGAACAGTCCAGGAATGAGGGGAACAGTCCAGGAGTGAGGGTGACAGTCCAGGAATGAGGGGCACAGTCCAGGAGTGAGGCAGATATTCCAGGAGTGAGGAAGACTGTCCAGGAGTGAGGCAGACAGTGCAGGAGTGAGGGTGACAGACCGGGAGAGAGGGAGACAGTCCAGTAGTGAGTGTTACAGTCCTGGAGTGAGGGTAACAGTCCAGGAGTGAGGGTGACTGTCGATGAATGAGGGTGACAGTCCAGGAGTGAGGGTGAATATCCAGGAGTGAGGGAGTCTGTCAAGAGTGAGACTGACAGTCCAGGAGACAGCGAGACAGTCCAGTAGTGAGGGTGACAGTCCAGGAGTGAGGGGAACAGCCCAGGAGTGAGAGGATCAGTCCAGGAGTAAGGGGAACAGTCCAGGAATGTGGGGAACAGTCCGGGAGTGAGGGCGACAGTCCTGGAGTGAGGGAGAATGTCCAGGAGTGAGGCAGTCAGACCAGGAGTGAGGGTGACAGTCTAGGAGTAAGGGGAACAGTCCAGGAATGAGGGGAACAGTCCAGGAGTGAGGGGAACAGCCCAGGAGAGAGGGGAACAGTCCAGGAGTTAGGGGAACAGTCCCGGAGTGAGCTGTACAATCCTGGATTGAGGGGAACAGCCCAGGAATGAGGGTAAAAAGCCCAGGAATGACAGATACCGGGAGAGAGGGAGACAGTCCAGTAGTGAGTGTTACAGTCCAGGAGTGAGGGTAACAGTCCAGGAGTGAGGGTGACTGTCCATGAATGAGGGGAACAGTCCAGGAGTGTGTGTGACAGTCCAGGAATGAGGGGGGACAGTCCATGAGTGAGGGTGAATGTCCAGGAGTGCGAGTGACATTCCAGGACTGAGAAAAACAGACCAGGATTGAGGGTGACAGTCCAAGAGAGAGGGAGACAGTCCAGGAGTGAGGGGAACAGTCCAGGAGTGAGAGGATCAGTCCAGGAGTAAGGGGAACAGTGCAGGAATGAGTGGGACAGTCCAGGAGTGAGGGAGAATGTCCAGTAGTGAGGCAGTCAGACTAGGAGTGAGGATGACAGTCTAGGAGTAAGGGGAACAGTCCAGGAATGAGGGGAACAGTCCAGGAGTGAGGGTGACAGTCCAGGAGTGAGGAACACTGTCCAGGAGTGAGTCAGACAGTGCAGGAGTGAGGGTGACAGTCCAGTAGTGAGGGAGACAGTCCAGGAGTGAGGGGAACAGTCCAGGAGTGAGGGAGACAGTCCAGGAGTGAGGGTGACAGTCCAGGAGTGAGGGTGACAGTCCAGGAGTGAGGGTGACAGTCGAGGAGTGAGGGGAACAATCCAGGAGTGAGGGGAACAAACCAGGAGTGAAGGGAACAGTCCAGGAGTGAGGGGAACAGTCCAGGAGTGAGGGGAAAAATCCAGGAGTGAAGGGAACAGTCCATGAGTGAGACGAACAGTCCAAGAGTGATTTAGTAGTGAGGGGACAGTTCAGTAGTGAGGGGGACAGTCCAGGAGTGAGGGGGACAGTTCAGGCGTGAGGGGGAGAGTCCAGGAGTGAGGGGAACAGTCCAGGAGTGGGGGTGACAGTCCAGGAATGAGGGGGAAAGTCCATGAGTAAGGGTGAATTTCCAGGAGTGAGGGTTACAGTCCAGGAGTGAGAGTGACATTCCAGGACTGTGAAAGACAGACCAGGAGAGAGAGTGACAGTCCAAGAGAGAGGGAGACAGTCCAGGAGTGAGGGTGACAGTCCAGGAGTGAGGGGAACAGTCCAGGAGTGAAGGTGACAGTCCAAGAATGAGTGGGACAGTCCAGGAGTGAGGGTAAATATCCAGGAGTGAGGGAGACAGTCCAGGAGTGAGGGTAACATTCCAGGACTGAGACAGACAGTCCAGGACTGAGGGTGACATTTCAGGAGTGAGGGGTACAATCCAGGAGTGAGGGAGAATGTCCAGGAGTGAGGGAGACTGTCCAGGAGTGAGGCAGACAGTCCTAGAGTGAGGGGAACAGTCCAGGAGTAAGGGGAACAGTCCAGGAGTAAGGGGAACAGTCCAGGAATGAGGGGAACAGTCGAGGAGTGAGGGTGACAGTCCTGGAATGAGGGTAAAAAGCCCAGGAATAACAGATACAGTCCAGGAGTGAGGGGAACAGTCCAAGAGTGAGGGTGACAGTCCAGAGGTGTGGGGAACAATCCAGGAGGGAGTGGAACAGTCCAGGAATGAGAGGAACAGTCCAGGAGTGAGGGTGACAGACCGGGAGAGAGGGAGACAATCCAGTCGTGAGTGTTACAGTCCAGGAGTGAGGGTGACTGTCCATGAATGAGGGTGACAGTCCAGGCGTGAGGGGAACAGTCCAGGAGTGTGTGTGACAGTCCAGGAATGAGGGGGACAGTCCATGAGTGAGGGTGAATGTCCAGGAGTGAGAGTGACATTCCAGGACTGAGAAAAACAGACCAGGATTGAGGGTGACAGTCCAAGATAGAGGGAGACAGTCCAGGAGTGAGGGGAACAGTCCAGGAGTGAGAGGATCAGTCCAGGAGTAAGGGGAACAGTGCAGGAATGAGTGGGACAGTCCAGGAGTGAGGGAGAATGTCCAGGAGTGAGGCAGTCAGACCAGGAGTGAGGATGACAGTCTAGGAGTAAGGGGAACAGTCCAGGAATGAGGGGAACAGTCCAGGAGTGAGGGTGACAGTCCAGGAATGAGGGGCACAGTCCAGGAGTGAGGCAGACATTCCAGGAGTGAGTAAGACTGTCCAGGAGTGAGGGTGACAGTCCAGGAGTGAGGGTGACAGTCCAGGAGTGAGGGGAACAATTCGGGAGTGAGGGGAACAATCCAGGAGTGAAGGGAACAGTCCAGGAGTGTGTGTGACAGTCCAGGAATGAGGGGGACAGTCCATGAGTGAGGGTGAATGTCCAGGAGTGAGAGTGACATTCCAGGACTGAGAAAAACAGACCAGGTGTGAGGGTGACAGTCCAAGAGAGAGGGAGACAGTCCAGGAGTGAGGGGAACAGTCCAGGAGTGAGAGGATCAGTCCAGGAGTAAGGGGAACAGTGCAGGAATGAGTGGGACAGTCCAGGAGTGAGGGAGAATGTCCAGGAGTGAGGCAGTCAGACCAGGAGTGAGGATGACAGTCTAGGAGTAAGGGGAACAGACCAGGAGTGAGGGTGAGAGTCCAGGAATGAGGGGCACAGTCCAGGAGTGAGGCAGACATTCCAGGAGTGAGGAAGACTGTCCAGGAGTGAGGGTGACAGTCCAGGAGTGAGGGTGACAGTCCAGGAGTGAGGGGAACAATTCGGGAGTGAGGGGAACAATCCAGGAGTGAAGGGAAAAGTCCATGAGTGAGAGGAACAGTCCAAGAGTGATTTAGTAAAGGGGTCAGTTCAGAGGTGAGGGGGACAGTCCAGGAGTGAGGGGTACAGTTCAGGCGTGAGGGAGAGAGTCCAGGAGTGAGGGGAACAGTCCAGGAGTGTGGATGACAGTGCAGGAATGAGGGGGAAAGTCCATGAGTGAGGGTGAATGTCCAGGAGTGAGGGTTACAGTCCAGGAGTGAGGGTAACATTCCAGGACTGAGAAAGACAGACCAGGAGTGAGGGTGACAGTCCAAGAGAGAGGGAGACAGTCCAGGAGTGAGGGGTACAATCCAGGAGTGAGGGAGAATGTCCAGGAATGAGGGAGACAGTCCAGGAGTGAGGTGTACAATCCAGGAGTGAGGGAGAATGTCCAGGAATGAGGGAGACTGTCCAGGAGTGAGGCAGACAGTCCAGGAGTGAGGGGAACAGTCTAGGAGTAATGGGAACAGTCCAGGAATGAGGGGAACAGTCCAGGAGTGAGGTTGACAGACCGGGAGAGAGGGAGACAGTCCAGTAGTGAGTGTTACAGTCCAGGAGTGAGGGTAACAGTCCAGGAGTGAGGGTGACTGTCCATGAATGAGGGTGACAGTCCAGGAGTGAGGGGAACAGTCCAGGAGTGTGTGTGACCGTCCAGGAATGAGGGGGACAGTCCATGAGTGAGGGTGAATGTCCAGGAGTGAGAGTGACATTCCAGGACTGGGAAAAACAGACCAGGATTGAGGGTGACAGTCCAAGAGAGAGGGAGACAGTCCAGGAGTGAGGGGAACAGTCCAGGAGTGAGAGGATCAGTCCAGGAGTAAGGGGAACAGTGCAGGAATGAGTGGGACAGTTCAGGAGTGAGGGAGAATGTCCAGGAGTGAGGCAGTCAGACCAGGAGTGAGGGTGACAGTCTAGGAGTAAGGGGAACAGTCCAGGAATGAGGGGAACAGTCCAGGAGTGAGGGTGAGAGTCCAGGAATGAGGGGCACAGTCCAGGAGTGAGGCAGACATTCCAGGAGTGAGGAAGACTGTCCAGGAGTGAGAGTGACAGTCCAGGAGTGAGGGTGACAGTCCAGGAGTGAGGGGAACAATCCAAGAGTGAGGGGAACAATCCAGGAGTGAAGGGAACAGTCCAGGAGTGAGGGGAACAGTCCAGGAGTGAGGGGAACAATCCAGGAGTGAAGGGAACAGTCCATGAGTGAGAGGAACAGTCCAAGAGTGATTTAGTAGAGGGGACAGTTCAGTAGTGAGGGGGACAGTCCAGGAGTGAGGGCTACAGTTCAGGCGTGAGGGGGAGAGTCCAGGAGTGAGGGGAACAGTCCAGGATTGTGGGTGACAGTCCAGGAATGAGGGGGAAAGTCCATGAGTGAGGGTGAATGTCCAGGAGTGAGGGTTACAATCCAGGAGTGAGGGTAACATTCCAGGACTGAGAAAGACAGACCATGATTGAGGGTGACAGTCCAAGAGAGAGGGAGACAGTCCAGGAGTGAGGGTGACAGTCCAGGAGTGAGGGGAACAGTCCAGAAGTGAAGGTGACAGTCCAAGAATGAGGGGGACAGTCCAGGAGTGAGGGTAAATATCCAGGAGTGAGGGAGACAGTCCAGGAGTGAGGGTAACATTCCAGGACTGAGACAGACAGTCCAGGACTGAGGGTGACAGTCCAGGAGTGAGGGGAACAATCCAGGAGTGAGGGAGAATGTCCAGGAATGAGGGAGACTGTCCAGGAGTGAGGCAGACAGTCCAGGAGTGAGGGGAACAGTCCAGGAGTAAGGGGAACAGTCCAGGAATGGGGGGAACAGTCCAGGAGTGAGGGAGAATGTCCAGGAATGAGGGGCACAGTCCAGGAGTGAGGGAGAATGTCCAGGTTGAGGGTGACTGTCCAGGATGAGGGTGACTGTCCAAGAGTGAGGGGAACAATCCAGGTGTGAGGGGCACAGTCCAGGAGTTAATGGAACAGTCCAGGAGTGAGGGGAACAGTCTATCAGTGAGGGGAACAGCCCAGGAGGGAGGGGAACAGTCCAGGAGTAAGGGGTACATTCCAGGAGTGAGGGGAACAGTCCAGGAGTGAGGGGAACAGTCCAGGAGTGAGGTGTACAATCCAGGAGTGAGGGGAACAGCCCTGGAATGAGGGGAAAAAGCTCAGGAATGACAGATACAGTCCAGGAGTGAGGGGAACAGTCCAGGAATGAGGGTGACAGTCCAGAAGTGTGGGGAACAATCCAGGAGGGAGGGGAATAGTCCAGGAATGAGAGGAACAGTCCAGGATTGAGGGTGACAGTCCAGGAATGAGGGGCACAGTCCAGGAGTGATCGAGAATCTCCAGGAGTGAGGAAGACTGTCCAGGAGTGAGGGTGACAGTCCAGGAGTGAGGGTGACAGTCCAGTAGTGAGGGAGACAGTCCAGGAGTGAGGGGAACAGTCCAAGAGAAAGGGAGACAGTCCAGGAGTGAGGGTGACAGTCCAGGAGCGAGGTTGACATTCCAGGAGTGAGAGGAACATTCCAGGATTGAGGGGAACAGTCCAGGAGTTCAGGTGACAGTCAAGGAGTGAGGTTGACAGTCCAGGAGAGAGGGTGACAATCCAGGAGTGAGGGGAACAGTCCAGGAGTGAGGGGAACAATCCAGGAGTGAAGGGAACAGTCCATGAGTGAGAGGAACAGTCCAAGAGTGATTTAGTAGTGAGGGGACAGTTCAGGAGTGAGGGGGACAGTCCAGGAATGCGGGTGACAGTTCAGGCGTGAGGGGGAGACTCCAGGAGTGAGGGGAACAGTCCAGGAGTGAGGCAGACAGTCCAGGAGTGAGGGTGACAGTCTAGGAGTAAGGGGAACAGTCCAGGAATGAGGGGAACAGTCCAGTAGTGAGGGTGACAGTCCAGGAATGATGGGCACAGTCCAGTAGTGAGGGAGAATCTCCAGGAGTGAGGAAGACTGTCCAGGAGTGAGGCAGACAGTCCAGGAGTGACGGTGACTGTCCAGTAATGAGGGAGACAGTCCAAGTTTGAGGGGAACAGTCCAGGAGAGAGGGAGACAGTCCAGGAGTGAGGGTGACAGTCCAGGAGTGAGGTTGACAGTCCAGGAGTGAGAGGAACAGTCCATGAGTGAGATGAACAATCTGAGAGTGATTTAGTAGTGAGGGGACAGTTCAGGAGTGAGGGGGACAGTCCAGGAATGAAGGGGACAGTTCACGCGTGAGCGGGAGAGTCCAGGAGTGATGGGAACAGTCCAGGAGTGTGGTTGACAGTCCAGGAATGATGGGCACAGTCCAGGAGTGAGGGAGAATCTCCAGGAGTGAGGAAGACTGTCCAGGAGTGAGGCAGACATTCCAGGAGTGAGGGGAACAGTCCATGAGTGAGATGAACAATCCAAGAGTGATTTAGTAGTGAGGGGACAGTTCAGGAGTGAGGGGGACAGTCCAGGAATGAAGGGGACAGTTTAGGCGTGAGGGGGAGAGTCCAGGAGTGATGGGAACAGTCCAGGAGTGTGGGTGACAGTCCAGGAATGTGGGGGACAGTCCATGAGTGAGGGAGACTGTCCAGGAGTGAGGGAGACAGTCCAGGAGTGAGGGGAACAGTCCAGGAGTGAGGGGGACAGTCCAAGAATGAGGGGACAGTCAAGGAGTGGGGGTGAATATCCAGGAGTGCGGGAGACAGTCCAGGAGTGAGGGGTACAATCCAGGAGTGAGGGAGAATATCCAGGAGTGAGCGAGACTGTGCAGGAGTGAGGCAGACAGTCCAGGATTGAGGGGAACAGTCCAGGAGTAAGGGGAACAGTCCAGGAATGAGGGGAACAGTCCAGGAGTTCGGGTGACTGTCAAGGATGAGGGTGACAGTCCAGGAGTGAGGTCTCCCTCACTCCTGGATATTCACCCTCACTCCTGGACTGTCCCCCTCATTCTTGGGCAGTCACCCTCACTCCTGTACTGTTCCCCTCACTCCTGGACTGTCACCCTCACTACTGGACTGTCTCCCTCTCTCCTGGACTGTCACCCTCACTCCTGGACTGTTCATCTCATTCCTGGACTGTTCCCCTCCCTCCTGGATTGTTCTCCACACTTCTGGACTGTCACCCTCATTCCTGGACTGTTCCCCTCACTCTTGGACTGTATCTGTCATTCCTGGGCTTTTTCCCCTCATTCCTGGTCAGTTCCCCTCACTCCTGGACTGTTCCCCTCCCTCCTGGATTGTTCCACACAATTCTGAACTGTCACCCTCATTCCTGGACTGTTCCCCTCCCTCCAGGACTGTATCTGTCATTCCTGGGCTTTTTCCCCTCATTCCTGGGCTGCTCCCCTCACTCCTGGATTGTACACCTCACTCCTGGACTGTTCCCCTAACTCCTGGACTGTTCCCCTCACTCCTGGGCTGTTCCCCTCACTGCTAGACTGTTCCGCTCAATCCTGGACTGTTCCGTTAACTCCTGGACTGTGCCCCTCACTCCTGGATTGTTCCCCTCACTCTTGGACGGTCACCCTCATCCTGTCGAGTCACCCTTATCCTGGACTCTTCCCCTCGCTCCTGCACTGTCTCCCTCACTCCTGGATTGTCACACTAACTTCTGGACTGCCTGCCTCACGCCTGGACAGTCTCCCTCTCTCCTGGACATTCTCCCTCACTCCTGGACTGTCCCCCTCATTCCTGGACTGTCACCCTCACTCCTGGACTGTTCTCCTCATTCCTGGACTGTTCCCCTTACTCCTGGACTGTTCCCCTCAATCCTGGACTGTCTGCCTCACTCCTGGACAGTCTCCCTCACTCCTGGATATTCTCCCTCACTCCTGGATATTCACGCCCACTCCTTGACAGTCCCCCTCATTCTTGGACTGTCCCCCTCACTCCTGGACTGTTCCCGTCACTCCTGGACTGTCTCCCTCACTCCTGGACAGTCTCCCTCACTCCTGGACAGTCTCCCTCACTCCTGGACATTCACCCTCACTCATGGACTGTCCCCTACATGCCTGGACTGTCACCCACACTCCTGGACTGACCCCTCACTACTAAATCACTCTTGGATTGTTCATCTCACTCATGGACTGTTCCCCTCACTCCTGGATTGTCCCCCTCACTCCTGGACTGTCATCCTCACTCCTGGAGTGTCATCCTCACTCCTAGACTGTCACCTCCAGGAGTGAGGGTGACAGTCTAGGAGAGAGTGAGGCAGTCCAGTAGTGAGGGTGACAGACCAGGAGTGAGGGGAACAGTCCAGGAGTGTGGGGGACTACCCAGGATTGAGGGGGACAGTCCAGGAGTGAGGGTGAACATCCAGGAGTGAGGGAGACTGTCCAGGAGTGAGGGAGAATGTCCAGGATTGAGGGTGACAGTCCAGAAGTGTGGGGAACAGTCGAGGAATGAGAGGAACAGTCCAGGAGTGAGGGTGACAGTCCAGGAGAGAGGGAGACCGTCCAGTAGTGAGGGTGATAGTCCAGGAGTCAGGGAACAGTCCAGGAGTGAGAGTGACTGTCCAAGAATGAGGGGGACAGTCCCAGAGTGAGGGTGAATATCCAGGAGTGAGGGAGACTGTCCAGGAGTGAGGGTGACAGTCCAGGAGAGAGGGAGACAGTCCAGTAGTGAGGGTGACAGTCCAGGAGTGAGGGGAACAGTCCAGGAGGGTGGGTGACTGTCCAGGAATGAGGGGGACAGTCCAGGAGTGAAGGTGAACATCCAGGAGTGAGGGAGACTGTCCAGGAGTGAGGGAGACAGTCCAGGAGGGAGGGTGACAGTCCAGGAGTGAAGGGAACAGTCCAGGAGTGAGGGTGACAGTCCATGAATGAGGGGGACAGTCCAGGAGTGAGGGTGAATATCCAGGAGTGAGGGAGACTGTCCAGGAGTGCGGGAGACAGTCCAGGAGTGAGGGTGACAGTCCAGGAGTGAGGGATACAATCCAGGAGTGAGGGGAACAGCCCAGGAGTGCGGGGATCAGTCCAGGAGTAAGGGGAACTGTCCAGGAATGAGGGGAACAATCCAGGAGTGAGGGTGACAATCCAGGAATGAGGGGGACAGTCCAGGAGTGAGGGAGAATCTCCAGGAGTGAGGAAGACTGTCCATGAGTGAGGCAGACAGTCCAGGAGTGAGGGTGACAGTCCAGGAGTGAGGGAGACAGTCCCGGAGAGAGGGGAACAGTCCAGGAGAGAGGGAGATATTCCAGGAGTGAGGGTGACACTCCAGGAGTGAGGTTGACAGTCCAGGAGGGAGGGTGACAGTCCAGGAATGAGGGGGACAGTCCAGGAGTGAGGGAGAATGTCCAGGAGTGAGGCATACAGTCCAGGAGTGAGGGTGACAGGCCAGGAGTGAGGGGAACAATCCAGATGAGAGGGAGACAGTCCAGGAGTGAGGGTGACAGTCCAGGAGTGAGGCAGACAGTCCAGGAATGAGGGGAACAGACCAGGAGAGAGGGAGACAACCAGGACTGAGGGTGACAGTCCAGGAGTGCGGGGAACATTCCAGGAATGAGGGGAACAGTCCAGGAGTGAGGGTGACAGTCCAGGAATGAGGGGGACAGTCCAGGAGTGAGGGTGAATATCCAGGAGTGAGGGAGACTGTCCAGGAGTGCGGGAGACAGTCCAGGAGTGAGGGTGACAGTCCAGGAGTGAGGGATACAATCCAGGAGTGAGGGGAACAGCCCAGGAGTGCGGGGATCAGTCCAGGAGTAAGGGGAACTGTCCAGGAATGAGGGGAACAATCCAGGAGTGAGGGTGACAATCCAGGAATGAGGGGGACAGTCCAGGAGTGAGGGAGAATCTCCAGGAGTGAGGAAGACTGTCCATGAGTGAGGCAGACAGTCCAGGAGTGAGGGTGACAGTCCAGGAGTGAGGGAGACAGTCCCGGAGAGAGGGGAACAGTCCAGGAGAGAGGGAGATATTCCAGGAGTGAGGGTGACAGTCCAGGAGTGAGGTTGACAGTCCAGGAGGGAGGGTGACAGTCCAGGAATGAGGGGGACAGTCCAGGAGTGAGGGAGAATGTCCAGGAGTGAGGCATACAGTCCAGGAGTGAGGGTGACAGGCCAGGAGTGAGGGGAACAATCCAGATGAGAGGGAGACAGTCCAGGAGTGAGGGTGACAGTCCAGGAGTGAGGCAGACAGTCCAGGAATGAGGGGAACAGACCAGGAGAGAGGGAGACAACCAGGACTGAGGGTGACAGTCCAGGAGTGCGGGGAACATTCCAGGAATGAGGGGAACAGTCCAGGAGTGAGGGTGACAGTCTAGGATGAGGGTGACAGTCCACGAGTGAGGATGACAGTCCAGGAGTGAGGATGACAGTCCAGGAGTGCGGTTGACAATCCAGGAGTGAGGGGAACAGACCAGGAGTGAACGGAACAATCCAGGAATTTGAGGACAGCCCAGGAGGGAGGATGACAGTCCAGGAGTGAGGGAAAGAATCCCGGAGTGAGGGAATAGTCCGGAGTTAGCGAAACAGCCCAGGAGTGAGGGGGACAGTTCAGGCGTGCGGGGAAGAGTCCAGGAGTGAGGGGAACTGTCCAGGAGTTTGGGTGACAGTCCAGGAAGGAGGGGGATAGGCCATGAGTGAGGGTGAAGGTCCAGGAGTGTGGGAGACTGTCCAGGAGTGAGGAAGACTGTCCAGGAGAGAGGGTGACAGTCCAGGACTGAGAAAGACAGTCCGGTAGTGAGGGTGACAGTCCAGGAGCGAGGGGAACAGTCCAGGAGTGAGGGTGATTGTCCAGGAATGAGGGGGACAGTCCTGGAGTGAGGGAGACAGTCCAGGAGTGAGGGTGACAGTCCAGGACTGTGAAAGACAGTCCAGGAGTGAGGAAGACAGTCCAGGAGTGAGGGATACAATCCAGGCGTGAGGGGAACAGCCCAGGAGTGAGGGGATCAGTCCAGGAGTAAGGGGAACAGTCCAGGAATGAGGAGAACAGTCCAGGAGTGAGGGTGACAGTCCAGGAATGAGGAAGAATGTCCAGGGTTGAGGCAGACAGTTCCGGAGTGAGGGTGGCAGTCCAGGAGTGAGGGTGACAGTCCAGGAGAGAGGGGCACAGTCCTGGAATGAGGGGAACAGTCCAGAAGTGAGGGTGACAGTCCAGAAGTGAGGGTGACAGTCCAGGAGTGAGGGTGGCAGTCCAGGAGTTAAGGTGACAGTCCAGGACTGAGGGTGACAGTCCAGGAGTGAGGGGAACAATCCACGAGGGAGGGGAACAGTCCAGGAATAAGAGGAACAGTCCAGGAGTGAGGGGAACTGTCCAGGAATGAGGGGAACAATCCAGGAGTGAGAGTGACAATCCAGGAATGAGGGGGACAGTCCAGGAGTGAGGGAGAATCTCCAGGAGTGAGGAAGACTGTCCAGGAGTGAGGCAGACAGTCCAGGAGTGAGGGTGACAGTCCAGGAGTGAGGGAGACAGTCCCGGAGAGAGGGGAACAGTCCAGGAGAGAGGGAGATATTCCAGGAGTGAGGGTGACAATCCAGGAGTGAGGTTGACAGTCCAGGAGGGAGGGTGACAGTCCAGGAGTGAGGGGAACAGTCCAGGAGTGTGGGTGACTGTCCAGGAATGAGGGGGACAGTCCAGGAGTGAAGGTGAACATCCAGGAGTGAGGGAGACTGTCCAGGAGTGAGGGAGACAGTCCAGGAATGAGGGGGACAGCACAGGAGTGAGGGTGAATATCCAGGGGTGAGGGAGACTGTCCAGGAGTGAGGGAAGCAGTCCAGGAATGAGGGGAACTGTCCAGGAATGAGGGGGACAGTCCAGGAGTGAGGGTGAATATCCAGGAGTGAGGGAGACTGTCCAGGAGTGAGGGAGACAGTCCAGGAGTGAGGGTGACAGTCCAGGAGTGAGGGATACAATCCAGGAGTGAGGGGAACAGCCCAGGAGTGCGGGGATCAGTCCAGGAGTAAGGGGAACTGTCCAGGAATGAGGGGAACAATCCAGGATTGAGAGTGACAATCCAGGAATGAGGGGGACAGTCCAGGAGTGAGGGAGAATCTCCAGGAGTGAGGAAGACTGTCCAGGAGTGAGGCAGACAGTCCAGGAGTGAGGGTGACAGTCCAGGAGTGAGGGAGACAGTCCCGGAGAGAGGGGAACAGTCCAGGAGAGAGGGAGATATTCCAGGAGTGAGGGTGACAATCCAGGAGTGAGGTTGACAGTCCAGGAGGGAGGGTGACAGTCCAGGAGTGAGGGGAACAGTCCAGGAGTGTGGGTGACTGTCCAGGAATGAGGGGGACAGACCAGGAGTGAAGGTGAACATCCAGGAGTGAGGGAGACTGTCCAGGAGTGAGGGAGACAGTCCAGCAGTGGGGGTGACATTCAAGGACTGAGAAAGACAGTCCAGGAGTGAGGGTGACAGTCCAGGAGTGAGGGATACAATCCAGGAGTGAGGGGAACAGCCCAGGAGTGAGGGGAACAGTCCAGGAGTAAGGGGAACAGTCCAGGAATGACGGGAACAGTTCAGGAGTGAGGGTAACATTCCAGGTATGAGGGGGACAGTCCAGGAGTGAGGGAGAATGTCCAGGAGTGAGGGGTACAATTCAGGAGTGAGGGGAACCGCCCAGGAATGAGGGGAACAGTCAAGGAGATAGGGGAACAGTCCAGGAGTGAGGGGAACAGCACAGGAATGAGGCGAAAAAGCCCAGGAATGACAGATACAGTCCAGGAGTGAGGGGAACAATCCACGAGGGAGGGGAACAGTCCAGGAATAAGAGGAACAGTCCAGGAGTGAGGGTAACAGTTCAGGAATGAGGGTGGCAGTCCAAGAGTGAGGGTGACAGTCCAGGAGAGAGGGAGATAGTCCAGGAGGGAGGGTGACAGTCCAGGAGTGAAGGGAACAGTCCAGGAGTGAGGGTGACAGTCCAGGAATGAGGGGGACAGTCCAGGAGTGAGGGTGAATATCCAGGAGTGAGGGAGACTGTCCAGGAGTGAGGGAGACAGTCCAGGAGTGAGGGTGACAGTCCAGGAGTGAGGGATACAATCCAGGAGTGAGGGGAACAGCCCAGGAGTGCGGGGATCAGTCCAGGAGTAAGGGGAACTGTCCAGGAATGAGGGGAACAATCCAGGAGTGAGAGTGACAATCCAGGAATGAGGGGGACAGTCCAGGAGTGAGGGAGAATCTCCAGGAGTGAGGAAGACTGTCCAGGAGTGAGGCAGACAGTCCAGGAGTGAGGGTGACAGTCCAGGAGTGAGGGAGACAGTCCCGGAGAGAGGGGAACAGTCCAGGAGAGAGGGAGATATTCCAGGAGTGAGGGTGACAATCCAGGAGTGAGGTTGACAGTCCAGGAGGGAGGGTGACAGTCCAGGAGTGAGGGGAACAGTCCAGGAGTGTGGGTGACTGTCCAGGAATGAGGGGGACAGTCCAGGAGTGAAGGTGAACATCCAGGAGTGAGGGAGACTGTCCAGGAGTGAGGGAGACAGTCCAGGAATGAGGGGGACAGCACAGGAGTGAGGGTGAATATCCAGGGGTGAGGGAGACTGTCCAGGAGTGAGGGAAGCAGTCCAGGAATGAGGGGAACTGTCCAGGAATGAGGGGGACAGTCCAGGAGTGAGGGTGAATATCCAGGAGTGAGGGAGACTGTCCAGGAGTGAGGGAGACAGTCCAGGAGTGAGGGTGACAGTCCAGGAGTGAGGGATACAATCCAGGAGTGAGGGGAACAGCCCAGGAGTGCGGGGATCAGTCCAGGAGTAAGGGGAACTGTCCAGGAATGAGGGGAACAATCCAGGAGTGAGAGTGACAATCCAGGAATGAGGGGGACAGTCCAGGAGTGAGGGAGAATCTCCAGGAGTGAGGAAGACTGTCCAGGAGTGAGGCAGACAGTCCAGGAGTGAGGGTGACAGTCCAGGAGTGAGGGAGACAGTCCCGGAGAGAGGGGAACAGTCCAGGAGAGAGGGAGATATTCCAGGAGTGAGGGTGACAATCCAGGAGTGAGGTTGACAGTCCAGGAGGGAGGGTGACAGTCCAGGAGTGAGGGGAACAGTCCAGGAGTGTGGGTGACTGTCCAGGAATGAGGGGGACAGACCAGGAGTGAAGGTGAACATCCAGGAGTGAGGGAGACTGTCCAGGAGTGAGGGAGACAGTCCAGCAGTGGGGGTGACATTCAAGGACTGAGAAAGACAGTCCAGGAGTGAGGGTGACAGTCCAGGAGAGAGGGAGATAGTCCAGGAGGGAGGGTGACAGTCCAGGAGTGAAGGGAACAGTCCAGGAGTGAGGGTGACAGTCCAGGAATGAGGGGGACAGTCCAGGAGTGAGGGTGAATATCCAGGAGTGAGGGAGACTGTCCAGGAGTGAGGGAGACAGTCCAGGAGTGAGGGTGACAGTCCAGGAGTGAGGGATACAATCCAGGAGTGAGGGGAACAGCCCAGGAGTGCGGGGATCAGTCCAGGAGTAAGGGGAACTGTCCAGGAATGAGGGGAACAATCCAGGAGTGAGAGTGACAATCCAGGAATGAGGGGGACAGTCCAGGAGTGAGGGAGAATCTCCAGGAGTGAGGAAGACTGTCCAGGAGTGAGGCAGACAGTCCAGGAGTGAGGGTGACAGTCCAGGAGTGAGGGAGACAGTCCCGGAGAGAGGGGAACAGTCCAGGAGAGAGGGAGATATTCCAGGAGTGAGGGTGACAATCCAGGAGTGAGGTTGACAGTCCAGGAGGGAGGGTGACAGTCCAGGAGTGAGGGGAACAGTCCAGGAGTGTGGGTGACTGTCCAGGAATGAGGGGGACAGTCCAGGAGTGAAGGTGAACATCCAGGAGTGAGGGAGACTGTCCAGGAGTGAGGGAGACAGTCCAGGAATGAGGGGGACAGCACAGGAGTGAGGGTGAATATCCAGGGGTGAGGGAGACTGTCCAGGAGTGAGGGAAGCAGTCCAGGAATGAGGGGAACTGTCCAGGAATGAGGGGGACAGTCCAGGAGTGAGGGTGAATATCCAGGAGTGAGGGAGACTGTCCAGGAGTGAGGGAGACAGTCCAGGAGTGAGGGTGACAGTCCAGGAGTGAGGGATACAATCCAGGAGTGAGGGGAACAGCCCAGGAGTGCGGGGATCAGTCCAGGAGTAAGGGGAACTGTCCAGGAATGAGGGGAACAATCCAGGAGTGAGAGTGACAATCCAGGAATGAGGGGGACAGTCCAGGAGTGAGGGAGAATCTCCAGGAGTGAGGAAGACTGTCCAGGAGTGAGGCAGACAGTCCAGGAGTGAGGGTGACAGTCCAGGAGTGAGGGAGACAGTCCCGGAGAGAGGGGAACAGTCCAGGAGAGAGGGAGATATTCCAGGAGTGAGGGTGACAATCCAGGAGTGAGGTTGACAGTCCAGGAGGGAGGGTGACAGTCCAGGAGTGAGGGGAACAGTCCAGGAGTGTGGGTGACTGTCCAGGAATGAGGGGGACAGACCAGGAGTGAAGGTGAACATCCAGGAGTGAGGGAGACTGTCCAGGAGTGAGGGAGACAGTCCAGCAGTGGGGGTGACATTCAAGGACTGAGAAAGACAGTCCAGGAGTGAGGGTGACAGTCCAGGAGTGAGGGATACAATCCAGGAGTGAGGGGAACAGCCCAGGAGTGAGGGGAACAGTCCAGGAGTAAGAGGAACAGTCCAGGAATGACGGGAACAGTTCAGGAGTGAGGGTAACATTCCAGGTATGAGGGGGACAGTCCAGGAGTGAGGGAGAATGTCCAGGAGTGAGGGGTACAGTTCAGGAGTGAGGGGAACCGCCCAGGAATGAGGGGAACAGTCAAGGAGATAGGGGAACAGTCCAGGAGTGAGGGGAACAGCACAGGAATGAGGCGAAAAAGCCCAGGAATGACAGATACAGTCCAGGAGTGAGGGAAACAGTCCAGGAATGAAGATGACAGTCCAGGAGTGTGGGGAACAATCCAGGAGGGAGGGGAACAGTCCAGGAATGAGAGGAACAGTCCAGGAGTGAGGGTGACAGTTCAGGAGTGAGGGGCACAGACCAGGAAAGAGGGGGCACATTCCAGGAGTGAGGGAAACAGCCCAGGATGGAGGGGAACAGTCCAGTAATGAGGGGAGCAGCCCAGGAATGAGGGGAAAAATGCCAGTAATGAGAGAGACAGTTCAGCAGTGAGGGGGACAGCCCAGGAGTGAGGGGAACAATCCAGGAATGAGGGGAACAGTCCAGGAGTGAGGGTGACAGTCCAGGAATGAGGGGGACAGCACAGGAGTGAGGGTGAATATCCAGGGGTGATGGAGACTGTCCAGGAGTGAGGGAGACAGTCCAGGACTGAGAAAGACAGTCCGGTAGTGAGGGTGACAGTCCAGGAGCGAGGGGAACAGTCCAGGAGTGAGGGTGATTGTCCAGGAATGAGGGGGACAGTCCTGGAGTGAGTGTGAATATCCAGGATTGAGGGAGACTGTCCAGGAGCGAGGGAGACAGTCCAGGAGTGAGGGTGACAGTCCAGGACTGAGAAAGACAGTCCAGGAGTGAGGAAGACAGTCCAGGAGTGAGGGATACAATCCAGGCGTGAGGGGAACAGCCCAGGAGTGAGGGGATCAGTCCAGGAGTAAGGGGAACAGTCCAGGAATGAGGAGAACAGTCCAGGAGTGAGGGTGACAGTCCAGGAATGAGGAAGACTGTCCAGGAGTGAGGCAGACAGTTCCGGAGTGAGGGTGGCAGTCCAGGAGTGAGGGTGACAGTCCAGGAGAGAGGGGCACAGTCCTGGAATGAGGGGAACAGTCCAGAAGTGAGGGTGACAGTCCAGAAGTGAGGGTGGCAGTCCAGGAGTTAAGGTGACAGTCCAGGACTGAGGGTGACAGTCCAGGAGTGAGGGGAACAATCCACGAGGGAGGGGAACAGTCCAGGAATAAGAGGAACAGTCCAGGAGTGAGGGTAACAGTTCAGGAATGAGGGTGGCAGTCCAGGAGTGAGGGTGACAGTTCAGGAGTGAGGGTGGCAGTCCAGGAGTGAGGGTGACAGTCCAGGAGAGAGGGGCACAGTCCAGGAAAGAGAGGAAAAGTCCAGGAGTTAGTGTGATAGTCCAAGAGTGAGGGTGACAGTCCAGGAGAGAGGGAGATAGTCCAGGAGGGAGGGTGACAGTCCAGGAGTGAAGGGAACAGTCCAGGAGTGAGGGTGACAGTCCAGGAATGAGCGGGACAGTCCAGGAGTGAGGGTGAATATCCAGGAGTGAGGGAGACTGTCCAGGAGTGAGGGAGACAGTCCAGGAGTGAGGGTGACAGTCCAGGAGTGAGGGATACAATCCAGGAGTGAGGGGAACAGCCCAGGAGTGCGGGGATCAGTCCAGGAGTAAGGGGAACTGTCCAGGCATGAGGGGAACAATCCAGGAGTGAGAGTGACAATCCAGGAATGAGGGGGACAGTCCAGGAGTGAGGGAGAATCTCCAGGAGTGAGGAAGACTGTCCAGGAGTGAGGCAGACAGTCCAGGAGTGAGGGTGACAGTCCAGGAGTGAGGGAGACAGTCCCGGAGAGAGGGGAACAGTCCAGGAGAGAGGGAGATATTCCAGGAGTGAGGGTGACAATCCAGGAGTGAGGTTGACAGTCCAGGAGGGAGGGTGACAGTCCAGGAGTGAGGGGAACAGTCCAGGAGTGTGGGTGACTGTCCAGGAATGAGGGGGACAGACCAGGAGTGAAGGTGAACATCCAGGAGTGAGGGAGACTGTCCAGGAGTGAGGGAGACAGTCCAGCAGTGGGGGTGACATTCAAGGACTGAGAAAGACAGTCCAGGAGTGAGGGTGACAGTCCAGGAGTGAGGGATACAATCCAGGAGTGCGGGGAACAGCCCAGGAGTGAGGGGAACAGTCCAGGAGTAAGGGGAACAGTCCAGGAATGACGGGAACAGTTCAGGAGTGAGGGTAACATTCCAGGTATGAGGGGGACAGTCCAGGAGTGAGGGAGAATGTCCAGGAGTGAGGGGTACAATTCAGGAGTGAGGGGAACCGCCCAGGAATGAGGGGAACAGTCAAGGAGATAGGGGAACAGTCCAGGAGTGAGGGGAACAGCACAGGAATGAGGCGAAAAAGCCCAGGAATGACAGATACAGTCCAGGAGTGAGGGAAACAGTCCAGGAATGAAGATGACAGTCCAGGAGTGTGGGGAACAATCCAGGAGGGAGGGGAACAGTCCAGGAATGAGAGGAACAGTCCAGGAGTGAGGGTGACAGTTCAGGAGTGAGGGGCACAGACCAGGAAAGAGGGGCACATTCCAGGAGTGAGGGAAACAGCCCAGGATGGAGGGGAACAGTCCAGTAATGAGGGGAGCAGCCCAGGAATGAGGGGAAAAATGCCAGTAATGAGAGAGACAGTTCAGCAGTGAGGGGGACAGCCCAGGAGTGAGGGGAACAATCCAGGAATGAGGGGAACAGTCCAGGAGTGAGGGTGACAGTCCAGGAATGAGGGGGACAGCACAGGAGTGAGGGTGAATATCCAGGGGTGATGGAGACTGTCCAGGAGTGAGGGAGACAGTCCAGGACTGAGAAAGACAGTCCGGTAGTGAGGGTGACAGTCCAGGAGCGAGGGGAACAGTCCAGGAGTGAGGGTGATTGTCCAGGAATGAGGGGGACAGTCCTGGAGTGAGTGTGAATATCCAGGATTGAGGGAGACTGTCCAGGAGCGAGGGAGACAGTCCAGGAGTGAGGGTGACAGTCCAGGACTGAGAAAGACAGTCCAGGAGTGAGGAAGACAGTCCAGGAGTGAGGGATACAATCCAGGCGTGAGGGGAACAGCCCAGGAGTGAGGGGATCAGTCCAGGAGTAAGGGGAACAGTCCAGGAATGAGGAGAACAGTCCAGGAGTGAGGGTGACAGTCCAGGAATGAGGAAGACTGTCCAGGAGTGAGGCAGACAGTTCCGGAGTGAGGGTGGCAGTCCAGGAGTGAGGGTGACAGTCCAGGAGAGAGGGGCACAGTCCTGGAATGAGGGGAACAGTCCAGAAGTGAGGGTGACAGTCCAGAAGTGAGGGTGGCAGTCCAGGAGTTAAGGTGACAGTCCAGGACTGAGGGTGACAGTCCAGGAGTGAGGGGAACAATCCACGAGGGAGGGGAACAGTCCAGGAATAAGAGGAACAGTCCAGGAGTGAGGGTAACAGTTCAGTAATGAGGGTGGCAGTCCAAGAGTGAGGGTGACAGTTCAGGAGTGAGGGTGGCAGTCCAGGAGTGAGGGTGACAGTCCAGGAGAGAGGGGCACAGTCCAGGAAAGAGAGGAAAAGTCCAGGAGTTAGTGTGATAGTCCAAGAGTGAGGGTGACAGTCCAGGAGAGAGGGAGATAGTCCAGGAGGGAGGGTGACAGTCCAGGAGTGAAGGGAACAGTCCAGGAGTGAGGGTGACAGTCCAGGAATGAGGGGGACAGTCCAGGAGTGAGGGTGAATATCCAGGAGTGAGGGAGACTGTCCAGGAGTGAGGGAGACAGTCCAGGAGTGAGGGTGACAGTCCAGGAGTGAGGGATACAATCCAGGAGTGAGGGGAACAGCCCAGGAGTGCGGGGATCAGTCCAGGAGTAAGGGGAACTGTCCAGGCATGAGGGGAACAATCCAGGAGTGAGAGTGACAATCCAGGAATGAGGGGGACAGTCCAGGAGTGAGGGAGAATCTCCAGGAGTGAGGAAGACTGTCCAGGAGTGAGGCAGACAGTCCAGGAGTGAGGGTGACAGTTCAGGAGTGAGGGAGACAGTCCCGGAGAGAGGGGAACAGTCCAGGAGAGAGGGAGATATTCCAGGAGTGAGGGTGACAATCCAGGAGTGAGGTTGACAGTCCAGGAGGGAGGGTGACAGTCCAGGAGTGAGGGGAACAGTCCAGGAGTGTGGGTGACTGTCCAGGAATGAGGGGGACAGTCCAGGAGTGAAGGTGAACATCCAGGAGTGAGGGAGACTGTCCAGGAGTGAGGGAGACAGTCCAGCAGTGGGGGTGACATTCAAAGACTGAGAAAGACAGTCCAGGAGTGAGGGTGACAGTCCAGGAGTGAGGGATACAATCCAGGAGTGAGGGGAACGGCCCAGGAGTGAGGGGAACAGTCCAGGAGTAAGGGGAACAGTCCAGGAATGACGGGAACAGTTCAGGAGTGAGGGTAACATTCCAGGTATGAGGGGGACAGTCCAGGTGTGAGGGAGAATGTCCAGGAGTGAGGGGTACAATTCAGGAGTGAGGGGAACCGTCCAGGAATGAGGGGAACAGTCAAGGAGATAGGGGAACAGTCCAGGAGTGAGGGGAACAGCACAGGAATGAGGCGAAAAAGCCCAGGAATGACAGATACAGTCCAGGAGTGAGGGAAACAGTCCAGGAATGAAGATGACAGTCCAGGAGTGTGGGGAACAATCCAGGAGGGAGGGGAACAGTCCAGGAATGAGAGGAACAGTCCAGGAGTGAGGGTGACAGTTGAGGAGTGAGGGCCACAGACCAGGAAAGAGGGGCACATTCCAGGAGTGAGGGAAAAAGCCCAGGATGGAGGGGAACAGTCCAGTAATGAGGGGAGCAGCCCAGGAATGAGGGGAAAAATGCCACTAATGAGAGAGACAGTTCAGCAGTGAGGGGGACAGCCCAGGAGTGAGGGGAACAAACCAAGAATGAGGGGAACAGTCCAGGAGTGAGGGTGACAGTCCAGGAATGAGGGGGAGAGCACAGGAGTGAGGGTGAATATCCAGGGGTGATGGAGACTGTCCAGGAGTGAGGGAAGCAGTCCAGGAATGAGGGGAACTGTCCAGGAATGAGGGGGACAGTCCAGGAGTGAGGGTGAATATCCAGGGGTGAGGGAGACTGTCCAGGAGTGAGGGAAGCAGTCCAGGAATGAGGGGAACTGTCCAGGAATGAGGGGGACAGTCCAGGAGTGAGGGTGAATATCCAGGAGTGAGGGAGACTGTCCAGGAGTGAGGGAGACAGTCCAGGAGTGAGGGTGACAGTCCAGGAGTGAGGGATACAATCCAGGAGTGAGGGGAACAGCCCAGGAGTGCGGGGATCAGTCCAGGAGTAAGGGGAACTGTCCAGGAATGAGGGGAACAATCCAGGATTGAGAGTGACAATCCAGGAATGAGGGGGACAGTCCAGGAGTGAGGGAGAATCTCCAGGAGTGAGGAAGACTGTCCAGGAGTGAGGCAGACAGTCCAGGAGTGAGGGTGACAGTCCAGGAGTGAGGGAGACAGTCCCGGAGAGAGGGGAACAGTCCAGGAGAGAGGGAGATATTCCAGGAGTGAGGGTGACAATCCAGGAGTGAGGTTGACAGTCCAGGAGGGAGGGTGACAGTCCAGGAGTGAGGGGAACAGTCCAGGAGTGTGGGTGACTGTCCAGGAATGAGGGGGACAGACCAGGAGTGAAGGTGAACATCCAGGAGTGAGGGAGACTGTCCAGGAGTGAGGGAGACAGTCCAGCAGTGGGGGTGACATTCAAGGACTGAGAAAGACAGTCCAGGAGTGAGGGTGACAGTCCAGGAGTGAGGGATACAATCCAGGAGTGAGGGGAACAGCCCAGGAGTGAGGGGAACAGTCCAGGAGTAAGGGGAACAGTCCAGGAATGACGGGAACAGTTCAGGAGTGAGGGTAACATTCCAGGTATGAGGGGGACAGTCCAGGAGTGAGGGAGAATGTCCAGGAGTGAGGGGTACAATTCAGGAGTGAGGGGAACCGCCCAGGAATGAGGGGAACAGTCAAGGAGATAGGGGAACAGTCCAGGAGTGAGGGGAACAGCACAGGAATGAGGCGAAAAAGCCCAGGAATGACAGATACAGTCCAGGAGTGAGGGGAACAATCCACGAGGGAGGGGAACAGTCCAGGAATAAGAGGAACAGTCCAGGAGTGAGGGTAACAGTTCAGGAATGAGGGTGGCAGTCCAAGAGTGAGGGTGACAGTCCAGGAGAGAGGGAGATAGTCCAGGAGGGAGGGTGACAGTCCAGGAGTGAAGGGAACAGTCCAGGAGTGAGGGTGACAGTCCAGGAATGAGGGGGACAGTCCAGGAGTGAGGGTGAATATCCAGGAGTGAGGGAGACTGTCCAGGAGTGAGGGAGACAGTCCAGGAGTGAGGGTGACAGTCCAGGAGTGAGGGATACAATCCAGGAGTGAGGGGAACAGCCCAGGAGTGCGGGGATCAGTCCAGGAGTAAGGGGAACTGTCCAGGAATGAGGGGAACAATCCAGGAGTGAGAGTGACAATCCAGGAATGAGGGGGACAGTCCAGGAGTGAGGGAGAATCTCCAGGAGTGAGGAAGACTGTCCAGGAGTGAGGCAGACAGTCCAGGAGTGAGGGTGACAGTCCAGGAGTGAGGGAGACAGTCCCGGAGAGAGGGGAACAGTCCAGGAGAGAGGGAGATATTCCAGGAGTGAGGGTGACAATCCAGGAGTGAGGTTGACAGTCCAGGAGGGAGGGTGACAGTCCAGGAGTGAGGGGAACAGTCCAGGAGTGTGGGTGACTGTCCAGGAATGAGGGGGACAGTCCAGGAGTGAAGGTGAACATCCAGGAGTGAGGGAGACTGTCCAGGAGTGAGGGAGACAGTCCAGGAATGAGGGGGACAGCACAGGAGTGAGGGTGAATATCCAGGGGTGAGGGAGACTGTCCAGGAGTGAGGGAAGCAGTCCAGGAATGAGGGGAACTGTCCAGGAATGAGGGGGACAGTCCAGGAGTGAGGGTGAATATCCAGGAGTGAGGGAGACTGTCCAGGAGTGAGGGAGACAGTCCAGGAGTGAGGGTGACAGTCCAGGAGTGAGGGATACAATCCAGGAGTGAGGGGAACAGCCCAGGAGTGCGGGGATCAGTCCAGGAGTAAGGGGAACTGTCCAGGAATGAGGGGAACAATCCAGGAGTGAGAGTGACAATCCAGGAATGAGGGGGACAGTCCAGGAGTGAGGGAGAATCTCCAGGAGTGAGGAAGACTGTCCAGGAGTGAGGCAGACAGTCCAGGAGTGAGGGTGACAGTCCAGGAGTGAGGGAGACAGTCCCGGAGAGAGGGGAACAGTCCAGGAGAGAGGGAGATATTCCAGGAGTGAGGGTGACAATCCAGGAGTGAGGTTGACAGTCCAGGAGGGAGGGTGACAGTCCAGGAGTGAGGGGAACAGTCCAGGAGTGTGGGTGACTGTCCAGGAATGAGGGGGACAGACCAGGAGTGAAGGTGAACATCCAGGAGTGAGGGAGACTGTCCAGGAGTGAGGGAGACAGTCCAGCAGTGGGGGTGACATTCAAGGACTGAGAAAGACAGTCCAGGAGTGAGGGTGACAGTCCAGGAGAGAGGGAGATAGTCCAGGAGGGAGGGTGACAGTCCAGGAGTGAAGGGAACAGTCCAGGAGTGAGGGTGACAGTCCAGGAATGAGGGGGACAGTCCAGGAGTGAGGGTGAATATCCAGGAGTGAGGGAGACTGTCCAGGAGTGAGGGAGACAGTCCAGGAGTGAGGGTGACAGTCCAGGAGTGAGGGATACAATCCAGGAGTGAGGGGAACAGCCCAGGAGTGCGGGGATCAGTCCAGGAGTAAGGGGAACTGTCCAGGAATGAGGGGAACAATCCAGGAGTGAGAGTGACAATCCAGGAATGAGGGGGACAGTCCAGGAGTGAGGGAGAATCTCCAGGAGTGAGGAAGACTGTCCAGGAGTGAGGCAGACAGTCCAGGAGTGAGGGTGACAGTCCAGGAGTGAGGGAGACAGTCCCGGAGAGAGGGGAACAGTCCAGGAGAGAGGGAGATATTCCAGGAGTGAGGGTGACAATCCAGGAGTGAGGTTGACAGTCCAGGAGGGAGGGTGACAGTCCAGGAGTGAGGGGAACAGTCCAGGAGTGTGGGTGACTGTCCAGGAATGAGGGGGACAGTCCAGGAGTGAAGGTGAACATCCAGGAGTGAGGGAGACTGTCCAGGAGTGAGGGAGACAGTCCAGGAATGAGGGGGACAGCACAGGAGTGAGGGTGAATATCCAGGGGTGAGGGAGACTGTCCAGGAGTGAGGGAAGCAGTCCAGGAATGAGGGGAACTGTCCAGGAATGAGGGGGACAGTCCAGGAGTGAGGGTGAATATCCAGGAGTGAGGGAGACTGTCCAGGAGTGAGGGAGACAGTCCAGGAGTGAGGGTGACAGTCCAGGAGTGAGGGATACAATCCAGGAGTGAGGGGAACAGCCCAGGAGTGCGGGGATCAGTCCAGGAGTAAGGGGAACTGTCCAGGAATGAGGGGAACAATCCAGGAGTGAGAGTGACAATCCAGGAATGAGGGGGACAGTCCAGGAGTGAGGGAGAATCTCCAGGAGTGAGGAAGACTGTCCAGGAGTGAGGCAGACAGTCCAGGAGTGAGGGTGACAGTCCAGGAGTGAGGGAGACAGTCCCGGAGAGAGGGGAACAGTCCAGGAGAGAGGGAGATATTCCAGGAGTGAGGGTGACAATCCAGGAGTGAGGTTGACAGTCCAGGAGGGAGGGTGACAGTCCAGGAGTGAGGGGAACAGTCCAGGAGTGTGGGTGACTGTCCAGGAATGAGGGGGACAGACCAGGAGTGAAGGTGAACATCCAGGAGTGAGGGAGACTGTCCAGGAGTGAGGGAGACAGTCCAGCAGTGGGGGTGACATTCAAGGACTGAGAAAGACAGTCCAGGAGTGAGGGTGACAGTCCAGGAGTGAGGGATACAATCCAGGAGTGAGGGGAACAGCCCAGGAGTGAGGGGAACAGTCCAGGAGTAAGAGGAACAGTCCAGGAATGACGGGAACAGTTCAGGAGTGAGGGTAACATTCCAGGTATGAGGGGGACAGTCCAGGAGTGAGGGAGAATGTCCAGGAGTGAGGGGTACAGTTCAGGAGTGAGGGGAACCGCCCAGGAATGAGGGGAACAGTCAAGGAGATAGGGGAACAGTCCAGGAGTGAGGGGAACAGCACAGGAATGAGGCGAAAAAGCCCAGGAATGACAGATACAGTCCAGGAGTGAGGGAAACAGTCCAGGAATGAAGATGACAGTCCAGGAGTGTGGGGAACAATCCAGGAGGGAGGGGAACAGTCCAGGAATGAGAGGAACAGTCCAGGAGTGAGGGTGACAGTTCAGGAGTGAGGGGCACAGACCAGGAAAGAGGGGCACATTCCAGGAGTGAGGGAAACAGCCCAGGATGGAGGGGAACAGTCCAGTAATGAGGGGAGCAGCCCAGGAATGAGGGGAAAAATGCCAGTAATGAGAGAGACAGTTCAGCAGTGAGGGGGACAGCCCAGGAGTGAGGGGAACAATCCAGGAATGAGGGGAACAGTCCAGGAGTGAGGGTGACAGTCCAGGAATGAGGGGGACAGCACAGGAGTGAGGGTGAATATCCAGGGGTGATGGAGACTGTCCAGGAGTGAGGGAGACAGTCCAGGACTGAGAAAGACAGTCCGGTAGTGAGGGTGACAGTCCAGGAGCGAGGGGAACAGTCCAGGAGTGAGGGTGATTGTCCAGGAATGAGGGGGACAGTCCTGGAGTGAGTGTGAATATCCAGGATTGAGGGAGACTGTCCAGGAGCGAGGGAGACAGTCCAGGAGTGAGGGTGACAGTCCAGGACTGAGAAAGACAGTCCAGGAGTGAGGAAGACAGTCCAGGAGTGAGGGATACAATCCAGGCGTGAGGGGAACAGCCCAGGAGTGAGGGGATCAGTCCAGGAGTAAGGGGAACAGTCCAGGAATGAGGAGAACAGTCCAGGAGTGAGGGTGACAGTCCAGGAATGAGGAAGACTGTCCAGGAGTGAGGCAGACAGTTCCGGAGTGAGGGTGGCAGTCCAGGAGTGAGGGTGACAGTCCAGGAGAGAGGGGCACAGTCCTGGAATGAGGGGAACAGTCCAGAAGTGAGGGTGACAGTCCAGAAGTGAGGGTGGCAGTCCAGGAGTTAAGGTGACAGTCCAGGACTGAGGGTGACAGTCCAGGAGTGAGGGGAACAATCCACGAGGGAGGGGAACAGTCCAGGAATAAGAGGAACAGTCCAGGAGTGAGGGTAACAGTTCAGGAATGAGGGTGGCAGTCCAGGAGTGAGGGTGACAGTACAGGAGTGAGGGTGACAGTCCAGGAGTGAGGGTGACAGTCCAGGAGAGAGGGGCACAGTCCAGGAAAGAGAGGAAAAGTCCAGGAGTTAGTGTGATAGTCCAAGAGTGAGGGTGACAGTCCAGGAGAGAGGGAGATAGTCCAGGAGGGAGGGTGACAGTCCAGGAGTGAAGGGAACAGTCCAGGAGTGAGGGTGACAGTCCAGGAATGAGCGGGACAGTCCAGGAGTGAGGGTGAATATCCAGGAGTGAGGGAGACTGTCCAGGAGTGAGGGAGACAGTCCAGGAGTGAGGGTGACAGTCCAGGAGTGAGGGGAACAGTCCAGGAGTGTGGGTGACTGTCCAGGAATGAGGGGGACAGACCAGGAGTGAAGGTGAACATCCAGGAGTGAGGGAGACTGTCCAGGAGTGAGGGAGACAGTCCAGCAGTGGGGGTGACATTCAAGGACTGAGAAAGACAGTCCAGGAGTGAGGGTGACAGTCCAGGAGTGAGGGATACAATCCAGGAGTGCGGGGAACAGCCCAGGAGTGAGGGGAACAGTCCAGGAGTAAGGGGAACAGTCCAGGAATGACGGGAACAGTTCAGGAGTGAGGGTAACATTCCAGGTATGAGGGGGACAGTCCAGGAGTGAGGGAGAATGTCCAGGAGTGAGGGGTACAATTCAGGAGTGAGGGGAACCGCCCAGGAATGAGGGGAACAGTCAAGGAGATAGGGGAACAGTCCAGGAGTGAGGGGAACAGCACAGGAATGAGGCGAAAAAGCCCAGGAATGACAGATACAGTCCAGGAGTGAGGGAAACAGTCCAGGAATGAAGATGACAGTCCAGGAGTGTGGGGAACAATCCAGGAGGGAGGGGTACAGTCCAGGACTGAGAGGTACAGTCCAGGAGTGAGGGTGACAGTTCAGGAGTGAGGGGCACAGACCAGGAAAGAGGGGCACATTCCAGGAGTGAGGGAAACAGCCCAGGATGGAGGGGAACAGTCCAGTAATGAGGGGAGCAGCCCAGGAATGAGGGGAAAAATGCCAGTAATGAGAGAGACAGTTCAGCAGTGAGGGGGACAGCCCAGGAGTGAGGGGAACAATCCAGGAATGAGGGGAACAGTCCAGGAGTGAGGGTGACAGTCCAGGAATGAGGGGGACAGCACAGGAGTGAGGGTGAATATCCAGGGGTGATGGAGACTGTCCAGGAGTGAGGGAGACAGTCCAGGACTGAGAAAGACAGTCCGGTAGTGAGGGTGACAGTCCAGGAGCGAGGGGAACAGTCCAGGAGTGAGCGTGATTGTCCAGGAATGAGGGGGACAGTCCTGGAGTGAGTGTGAATATCCAGGATTGAGGGAGACTGTCCAGGAGCGAGGGAGACAGTCCAGGAGTGAGGGTGACAGTCCAGGACTGAGAAAGACAGTCCAGGAGTGAGGAAGACAGTCCAGGAGTGAGGGATACAATCCAGGCGTGAGGGGAACAGCCCAGGAGTGAGGGGATCAGTCCAGGAGTAAGGGGAACAGTCCAGGAATGAGGAGAACAGTCCAGGAGTGAGGGTGACAGTCCAGGAATGAGGAAGACTGTCCAGGAGTGAGGCAGACAGTTCCGGAGTGAGGGTGGCAGTCCAGGAGTGAGGGTGACAGTCCAGGAGAGAGGGGCACAGTCCTGGAATGAGGGGAACAGTCCAGAAGTGAGGGTGACAGTCCAGAAGTGAGGGTGGCAGTCCAGGAGTTAAGGTGACAGTCCAGGACTGAGGGTGACAGTCCAGGAGTGAGGGGAACAATCCACGAGGGAGGGGAACAGTCCAGGAATAAGAGGAACAGTCCAGGAGTGAGGGTAACAGTTCAGGAATGAGGGTGGCAGTCCAGGAGTGAGGGTGACAGTTCAGGAGTGAGGGTGGCAGTCCAGGAGTGAGGGTGACAGTCCAGGAGTGAGGGGCACAGTCCAGGAAAGAGAGGAAAAGTCCAGGAGTTAGTGTGATAGTCCAAGAGTGAGGGTGACAGTCCAGGAGAGAGGGAGATAGTCCAGGAGGGAGGGTGACAGTCCAGGAGTGAAGGGAACAGTCCAGGAGTGAGGGTGACAGTCCAGGAATGAGCGGGACAGTCCAGGAGTGAGGGTGAATATCCAGGAGTGAGGGAGACTGTCCAGGAGTGAGGGAGACAGTCCAGGAGTGAGGGTGACAGTCCAGGAGTGAGGGATACAATCCAGGAGTGAGGGGAACAGCCCAGGAGTGCGGGGATCAGTCCAGGAGTAAGGGGAACTGTCCAGGCATGAGGGGAACAATCCAGGAGTGAGAGTGACAATCCAGGAATGAGGGGGACAGTCCAGGAGTGAGGGAGAATCTCCAGGAGTGAGGAAGACTGTCCAGGAGTGAGGCAGACAGTCCAGGAGTGAGGGTGACAGTTCAGGAGTGAGGGAGACAGTCCCGGAGAGAGGGGAACAGTCCAGGAGAGAGGGAGATATTCCAGGAGTGAGGGTGACAATCCAGGAGTGAGGTTGACAGTCCAGGAGGGAGGGTGACAGTCCAGGAGTGAGGGGAACAGTCCAGGAGTGTGGGTGACTGTCCAGGAATGAGGGGGACAGTCCAGGAGTGAAGGTGAACATCCAGGAGTGAGGGAGACTGTCCAGGAGTGAGGGAGACAGTCCAGCAGTGGGGGTGACATTCAAAGACTGAGAAAGACAGTCCAGGAGTGAGGGTGACAGTCCAGGAGTGAGGGATACAATCCAGGAGTGAGGGGAACGGCCCAGGAGTGAGGGGAACAGTCCAGGAGTAAGGGGAACAGTCCAGGAATGACGGGAACAGTTCAGGAGTGAGGGTAACATTCCAGGTATGAGGGGGACAGTCCAGGTGTGAGGGAGAATGTCCAGGAGTGAGGGGTACAATTCAGGAGTGAGGGGAACCGCCCAGGAATGAGGGGAACAGTCAAGGAGATAGGGGAACAGTCCAGGAGTGAGGGGAACAGCACAGGAATGAGGCGAAAAAGCCCAGGAATGACAGATACAGTCCAGGAGTGAGGGAAACAGTCCAGGAATGAAGATGACAGTCCAGGAGTGTGGGGAACAATCCAGGAGGGAGGGGAACAGTCCAGGAATGAGAGGAACAGTCCAGGAGTGAGGGTGACAGTTGAGGAGTGAGGGCCACAGACCAGGAAAGAGGGGCACATTCCAGGAGTGAGGGAAAAAGCCCAGGATGGAGGGGAACAGTCCAGTAATGAGGGGAGCAGCCCAGGAATGAGGGGAAAAATGCCACTAATGAGAGAGACAGTTCAGCAGTGAGGGGGACAGCCCAGGAGTGAGGGGAACAAACCAAGAATGAGGGGAACAGTCCAGGAGTGAGGGTGACAGTCCAGGAATGAGGGGGAGAGCACAGGAGTGAGGGTGAATATCCAGGGGTGTGGGAGACTGTCCAGGAGTGAGGGAAGCAGTCCAGGAATGAGGGGAACTGTCCAGGAATGAGGGGGACAGTCCAGGAGTGAGGGTGAATATCCAGGAGTGAGGGAGACTGTCCAGGAGTGAGGGAGACAGTCCAGGAGTGAGGGTGACAGTCCAGGAGTGAGGGATACAATCCAGGAGTGAGGGGAACAGCCCAGGAGTGCGGGGATCAGTCCAGGAGAAAGGGGAACTGTCCAGGAATGAGGGGAACAATCCCGGAGTGAGTGACAATCCAGGAATGAGGGGGACAGTCCAGGAGTGAGGGAGAATCTCCAGGAGTGAGGAAGACTCTCCAGGAGTGAGGCAGACAGTCCAGGAGTGAGGGTGACAGTCCAGGAGTGAGGGAGACAGTCCCGGAGAGAGGGGAACAGTCCAGGAGAGAGGGAGATATTCCAGGAGTGAGGGTGACAATCCAGGAGTGAGGTTGACCGTCCAGGAGGGAGGGTGACAGTCCAGGAGTGAGGGGAACAGTCCAGGAGTGTGGGTGACTGTCCAGGAATGAAGGTGAACATCCAGGAGTGAGGGAGACTGTCCAGGAGTGAGGGAGACAGTCCAGCAGTGGGGGTGACATTCAAGGACTGAGAAAGACAGTCCAGGAGTGAGGGTGACAGTCCAGGAGTGAGGGATACAATCCAGGAGTGAGGGGAACAGCCCAGGAATGAGGGGAACAGTCCAGGAGTAAGGGGAACAATCCAGGAATGACGGGAACAGTTCAGGAGTGAGGGTAACATTCCAGGTATGAGGGGGACAGTCCAGGTGTGAGGGAGAATGTCCAGGAGTGAGGGGTACAATTCAGGAGTGAGGGGAACCGCCCAGGAATGAGGGGAACAGTCAAGGAGATAGGCGAAAAGTCCAGGAGTGAGGGGAACAGCACAGGAATGAGGCGAAAAAGCCCAGGAATGACAGATACAGTCCAGGAGTGAGGGAAACAGTCCAGGAATGAAGATGACAGTCCAGGAGTGTGGGGAACAATCCAGGAGGGAGGGGAACAGTCCAGGAATGAGAGGAACAGTCCAGGAGTGAGGGTGACAGTTCAGGAGTGAGGGTGGCAGTCCAGGAGTGAGGGTGACAGTCCAGGAGAGAGGGGCACAGTCCAGGAAAGAGAGGAAAAGTCCAGGAGTTAGTGTGATAGTCCAAGAGTGAGGGTGACAGTCCAGGAGAGAGGGAGATAGTCCAGGAGGGAGGGTGACAGTCCAGGAGTGAAGGGAACAGTCCAGGAGTGAGGGTGACAGTCCAGGAATGAGCGGGACAGTCCAGGAGTGAGGGTGAATATCCAGGAGTGAGGGAGACTGTCCAGGAGTGAGGGAGACAGTCCAGGAGTGAGGGTGACAGTCCAGGAGTGAGGGATACAATCCAGGAGTGAGGGGAACAGCCCAGGAGTGCGGGGATCAGTCCAGGAGTAAGGGGAACTGTCCAGGAATGAGGGGAACAATCCAGGAGTGAGGGTGACAATCCAGGAATGAGGGGGACAGTCCAGGAGTGAGGGAGAATCTCCAGGAGTGAGGAAGACTGTCCAGGAGTGAGGCAGACAGTCCAGGAGTGAGGGTGACAGTCCAGGAGTGAGGGAGACAGTCCCGGAGAGAGGGGAACAGTCCAGGAGAGAGGGAGATATTCCAGGAGTGAGGGTGACAATCCAGGAGTGAGGTTGACAGTCCAGGAGGGAGGGTGACAGTCCAGGAGTGAGGGGAACAGTCCAGGAGTGTGGGTATCTGTCCAGAAATGAGGGGGACAGTCCAGGAGTGAAGGTGAACATCCAGGAGTGAGGGAGACTGTCCAGGAGTGAGGGAGACAGTTCAGGAGTGAGGGTGGCAGTCCAGGAGTGAGGGTGACAGTCCAGGAGAGAGGGGCACAGTCCAGGAAAGAGAGGAAAAGTCCAGGAGTTAGTGTGATAGTCCAAGAGTGAGGGTGACAGTCCAGGAGAGAGGGAGATAGTCCAGGAGGGAGGGTGACAGTCCAGGAGTGAAGGGAACAGTCCAGGAGTGAGGGTGACAGTCCAGGAATGAGCGGGACAGTCCAGGAGTGAGGGTGAATATCCAGGAGTGAGGGAGACTGTCCAGGAGTGAGGGAGACAGTCCAGGAGTGAGGGTGACAGTCCAGGAGTGAGGGATACAATCCAGGAGTGAGGGGAACAGCCCAGGAGTGCGGGGATCAGTCCAGGAGTAAGGGGAACTGTCCAGGAATGAGGGGAACAATCCAGGAGTGAGGGTGACAATCCAGGAATGAGGGGGACAGTCCAGGAGTGAGGGAGAATCTCCAGGAGTGAGGAAGACTGTCCAGGAGTGAGGCAGACAGTCCAGGAGTGAGGGTGACAGTCCAGGAGTGAGGGAGACAGTCCCGGAGAGAGGGGAACAGTCCAGGAGAGAGGGAGATATTCCAGGAGTGAGGGTGACAATCCAGGAGTGAGGTTGACAGTCCAGGAGGGAGGGTGACAGTCCAGGAGTGAGGGGAACAGTCCAGGAGTGTGGGTAACTGTCCAGAAATGAGGGGGACAGTCCAGGAGTGAAGGTGAACATCCAGGAGTGAGGGAGACTGTCCAGGAGTGAGGGAGACAGTCCAGCAGTGGGGGTGACATTCAAGGACTGAGAAAGACAGTCCAGGAGTGAGGGTGACAGTCCAGGAGTGAGGGATACAATCCAGGAGTGAGGGGAACGGCCCAGGATTGAGGGGAACAGTCCAGGAGTAAGGGGAACAGTCCAGGAATGACGGGAACAGTTCAGGAGTGAGGGTAACATTCCAGGTATGAGGGGGACAGTCCAGGAGTGAGGGAGAATGTCCAGGAGTGAGGGGTATAATTCAGGAGTGAGGGGAACCGCCCAGGAATGAGGGGAACAGTCAAGGAGATAGGGGAACAGTCCAGGAGTGAGGGGAACAGCACAGGAATGAGGCGAAAAAGCCCAGGAATGACAGATACAGTCCAGGAGTGAGGGAAACAGTCCAGGAATGAAGATGACAGTCCAGGAGTGTGGGGAACAATCCAGGAGGGAGGGGAACAGTCCAGGAATGAGAGGAACAGTCCAGGAGTGAGGGTGACAGTTCAGGAGTGAGGGGCACAGACCAGGAGTGAGGGAAACAGCCCAGGATGGAGGGGAACAGTCCAGTAATGAGGGGAGCAGCCCAGGAATGAGGGGAAAAATGCCAGTAATGAGAGAGACAGTTCAGCAGTGAGGGGGACAGCCCAGGAGTGAGGGGAACAATCCAGGAATGAGGGGAACAGTCCAGGAGTGAGGGTGACAGTCCAGGAATGAGGGGGACAGCACAGGAGTGAGGGTGAATATCCAGGGGTGAGGGAGACTGTCCAGGAGTGAGGGAAGCAGTCCAGGAATGAGGGGAACTGTCCAGGAGTGAGGGTGACAGTCCAGGAATGAGGGGGACAGCACAGGAGTGAGGGTGAATATCCAGGGGTGAGGGAGACTGTCCAGGAGTGAGGGAAGCAGTCCAGGAATGAGGGGAACTGTCCAGGAATGAGGGGGACAGTCCAGGAGTGAGGGTGAATATCCAGGAGTGAGGGAGACTGTCCAGGAGTGAGGGAGACAGTCCAGGAGTGAGGGTGACAGTCCAGGAGTGAGGGATACAATCCAGGAGTGAGGGGAACAGCCCAGGAGTGCGGGGATCAGTCCAGGAGTAAGGGGAACTGTCCAGGAATGAGGGGAACAATCCAGGAGTGAGAGTGACAATCCAGGAATGAGGGGGACAGTCCAGGAGTGAGGGAGAATCTCCAGGAGTGAGGAAGACTGTCCAGGAGTGAGGCAGACAGTCCAGGAGTGAGGGTGACAGTCCAGGAGTGAGGGAGACAGTCCTGGAGAGAGGGGAACAGTCCAGGAGAGAGGGAGATATTCCAGGAGTGAGGGTGACAATCCAGGAGTGAGGTTGACAGTCCAGGAGGGAGGGTGACAGTCCAGGAGTGAGGGGAACAGTCCAGGAGTGTGGGTGACTGTCCAGGAATGAGGGGGACAGACCAGGAGTGAAGGTGAACATCCAGGAGTGAGGGAGACTGTCCAGGAGTGAGGGAGACAGTCCAGCAGTGGGGGTGACATTCAAGGACTGAGAAAGACAGTCCAGGAGTGAGGGTGACAGTCCAGGAGTGAGGGATACAATCCAGGAGTGAGGGGAACAGCCCAGGAGTGAGGGGAACAGTCCAGGAGTAAGGGGAACAGTCCAGGAATGACGGGAACAGTTCAGGAGTGAGGGTAACATTCCAGGTATGAGGGGGACAGTCCAGGAGTGAGGGAGAATGTCCAGGAGTGAGGGGTACAATTCAGGAGTGAGGGGAACCGCCCAGGAATGAGGGGAACAGTCAAGGAGATAGGGGAACAGTCCAGGAGTGAGGGGAACAGCACAGGAATGAGGCGAAAAAGCCCAGGAATGACAGATACAGTCCAGGAGTGAGGGAAACAGTCCAGGAATGAAGATGACAGTCCAGGAGTGTGGGGAACAATCCAGGAGGGAGGGGAACAGTCCAGGAATGAGAGGAACAGTCCAGGAGTGAGGGTGACAGTTCAGGAGTGAGGGTGGCAGTCCAGGTGTGAGGGTGACAGTCCAGGAAAGAGGGGCACATTCCAGGAGTGAGGGAAACAGCCCAGGATGGAGGGGAACAGTCCAATAATGAGGGGAGCAGCCCAGGAATGAGGGGAAAAATGCCAGTAATGAGAGAGACAGTTCAGCAGTGAGGGGGACAGCCCAGGAGTGAGGGGAACAATCCAGGAATGAGGGGAACAGTCCAGGAGTGAGGGTGACAGTCCAGGAATGAGGGGGACAGCACAGGAGTGAGGGTGAATATCCAGGGGTGAGGGAGACTGTCCAGGAGTGAGGGAGACAGTCCAGGACTGAGAAAGACAGTCCGGTAGTGAGGGTGACAGTCCAGGAGCGAGGGGAACAGTCCAGGAGTGAGGGTGATTGTCCAGGAATGAGGGGGACAGTCCTGGAGTGAGGGTGAATATCCAGGATTGAGGGAGACTGTCCAGGAGTGAGGGAGACAGTCCAGGAGTGAGGGTGACAGTCCAGGACTGAGAAAGACAGTCCAGGAGTGAGGAAGACAGTCCAGGAGTGAGGGATACAATCCAGGCGTGAGGGGAACAGCCCAGGAGTGAGGGGATCAGTCCAGGAGTAAGGGGAACAGTCCAGGAATGAGGAGAACAGTCCAGGAGTGAGAGTGACAGTCCAGGAATGAGGAAGACAGTCCAGGAGTGAGGCAGACAGTTCCGGAGTGAGGGTGGCAGTCCAGGAGTGAGGGTGACAGTCCAGGAGAGAGGGGCACAGTCCTGGAATGAGGGGAACAGTCCAGAAGTGAGGGTGACAGTCCAGGAGTGAGGGTGGCAGTCCAGGAGTTAAGGTGACAGTCCAGGACTGAGGGTGACAGTCCAGGAGTGAGGGGAACAATCCACGAGGGAGGGGAACAGTCCAGGAATAAGAGGAACAGTCCAGGAGTGAGGGTAACAGTTCAGGAATGAGGGTGGCAGTCCAGGAGAGAGGGTGACAGTTCAGGAGTGAGGGTGGCAGTCCAGGAGTGAGGGTGACAGTCCAGGAGAGAGGGGCACAGTCCAGGAAAGAGAGGAAAAGTCCAGGAGTTAGTGTGATAGTCCAAGAGTGAGGGTGACAGTCCAGGAGAGAGGGAGATAGTCCAGGAGGGAGGGTGACAGTCCAGGAGTGAAGGGAACAGTCCAGGAGTGAGGGTGACAGTCCAGGAATGAGGGGGACAGTCCAGGAGTGAGGGTGAATATCCAGGAGTGAGGGAGACTGTCCAGGAGTGAGGGAGACAGTCCAGGAGTGAGGGTGACAGTCCAGGAGTGAGGGATACAATCCAGGAGTGAGGGGAACAGCCCAGGAGTGCGGGGATCAGTCCAGGAGTAAGGGGAACTGTCCAGGCATGAGGGGAACAATCCAGGAGTGAGAGTGACAATCCAGGAATGAGGGGGACAGTCCAGGATTGAGGGAGAATCTCCAGGAGTGAGGAAGACTGTCCAGGAGTGAGGCAGACAGTCCAGGAGTGAGGGTGACAGTCCAGGAGTGAGGGAGACAGTCCCGGAGAGAGGGGAACAGTCCAGGAGAGAGGGAGATATTCCAGGAGTGAGGGTGACAATCCAGGAGTGAGGTTGACAGTCCAGGAGGGAGGGTGACAGTCCAGGAGTGAGGGGAACAGTCCAGGAGTGTGGGTGACTGTCCAGGAATGAGGGGGACAGTCCAGGAGTGAAGGTGAACATCCAGGAGTGAGGGAGACTGTCCAGGAGTGAGGGAGACAGTCCAGCAGTGGGGGTGACATTCAAGGACTGAGAAAGACAGTCCAGGAGTGAGGGTGACAGTCCAGGAGTGAGGGATACAATCCAGGAGTGAGGGTGACAGTCCAGGAATGAGGGGGACAGTCCAGGAGTGAGGGTGAATATCCAGGAGTGAGGGAGACTGTCCAGGAGTGAGGGAGACAGTCCAGGAGTGAGGGTGACAGTCCAGGAGTGAGGGATACAATCCAGGAGTGAGGGGAACAGCCCAGGAGTGCGGGGATCAGTCCAGGAGTAAGGGGAACTGTCCAGGAATGAGGGGAACAATCCAGGAGTGAGGGTGACAATCCAGGAATGAGGGGGACAGTCCAGGAGTGAGGGAGAATCTCCAGGAGTGAGGAAGACTGTCCAGGAGTGAGGCAGACAGTCCAGGAGTGAGGGTGACAGTCCAGGAGTGAGGGAGACAGTCCCGGAGAGAGGGGAACAGTCCAGGAGAGAGGGAGATATTCCAGGAGTGAGGGTGACAATCCAGGAGTGAGGTTGACAGTCCAGGAGGGAGGGTGACAGTCCAGGAGTGAGGGGAACAGTCCAGGAGTGTGGGTGACTGTCCAGGAATGATGGGGACAGTCCAGGAGTGAAGGTGAACATCCAGGAGTGAGGGAGACTGTCCAGGAGTGAGGGAGACAGTCCAGCAGTGGGGGTGACATTCAAGGACTGAGAAAGACAGTCCAGGAGTGAGGGTGACAGTCCAGGAGTGAGGGATACAATCCAGGAGTGAGGGGAACGGCCCAGGAGTGAGGGGAACAGTCCAGGAGTAAGGGGAACAGTCCAGGAATGACGGGAACAGTTCAGGAGTGAGGGTAACATTCCAGGTATGAGGGGGACAGTCCAGGAGTGAGGGAGAATGTCCAGGAGTGAGGGGTACAATTCAGGAGTGAGGGGAACCGCCCAGGAATGAGGGGAACGGTCAAGGAGATAGGGGAACAGTCCAGGAGTGAGGGGAACAGCACAGGAATGAGGCGAAAAAGCCCAGGAATGACAGATACAGTCCAGGAGTGAGGGAAACAGTCCAGGAATGAAGATGACAGTCCAGGAGTGTGGGGAACAATCCAGGAGGGAGGGGAACAGTCCAGGAATGAGAGGAACAGTCCAGGAGTGAGGGTGACAGTTCAGGAGTGAGGGGCACAGACCAGGAAAGAGGGGCACATTCCAGGAGTGAGGGAAACAGCCCAGGATGGAGGGGAACAGTCCAGTAATGAGGGGAGCAGCCCAGGAATGAGGGGAAAAATGCCAGTAATGAGAGAGACAGTTCAGCAGTGAGGGGGACAGCCCAGGAGTGAGGGGAACAATCCAGGAATGAGGGGAACAGTCCAGGAGTGAGGGTGACAGTCCAGGAGTGAGGGATACAATCCAGGAGTGAGGGGAACAGCCCAGGAGTGAGGGGAACAGTCCAGGAATGAGGGGAACAATCCACGAGGGAGGGGAACAGTCCAGGAATAAGAGGAACAGTCCAGGAGTGAGGGTAACAGTTCAGGAATGAGGGTGGCAGTCCAGGAGTGAGGGTGACAGTTCAGGAGTGAGGGTGGCAGTCCAGGAGTGAGGGTGACAGTCCAGGAGAGAGGGGCACAGTCCTGGAAAGAGAGGAAAAGTCCAGGAGTTAGTGTGATAGTCCAAGAGTGAGGGTGACAGTCCAGGAGAGAGGGAGATAGTCCAGGAGGGAGGGTGACAGTCCAGGAGTGAAGGGAACAGTCCAGGAGTGAGGGTGACAGTCCAGGAATGAGGGGGACAGTCCAGGAGTGAGGGTGAATATCCAGGAGTGAGGGAGACTGTCCAGGAGTGAGGGAGACAGTCCAGGAGTGAGGGTGACAGTCCAAGAGTGAGGGATACAATCCAGGAGTGAGGGGAACAGCCCAGGAGTGCGGGGATCAGTCCAGGAGTAAGGGGAACTGTCCAGGCATGAGGGGAACAATCCAGGAGTGAGAGTGACAATCCAGGAATGAGGGGGACAGTCCAGGAGTGAGGGAGAATCTCCAGGAGTGAGGAAGACTGTCCAGGAGTGAGGCAGACAGTCCAGGAGTGAGGGTGACAGTCCAGGAGTGAGGGAGACAGTCCCGGAGAGAGGGGAACAGTCCAGGAGAGAGGGAGATATTCCAGGAGTGAGGGTGACAATCCAGGAGTGAGGTTGACAGTCCAGGAGGGAGGGTGACAGTCCAGGAGTGAGGGGAACAGTCCAGGAGTGTGGGTGACTGTCCAGGAATGAGGGGGACAGTCCAGGAGTGAAGGTGAACATCCAGGAGTGAGGGAGACTGTCCAGGAGTGAGGGAGACAGTCCAGCAGTGGGGGTGACATTCAAGGACTGAGAAAGACAGTCCAGGAGTGAGGGTGACAGTCCAGGAGTGAGGGATACAATCCAGGAGTGAGGGGAACAGTCCAGGAGTAAGGGGAACAGTCCAGGAATGACGGGAACAGTTCAGGAGTGAGGGTAACATTCCAGGTATGAGGGGGACAGTCCAGGAGTGAGGGAGAATGTCCAGGAGTGAGGGGTACAATTCAAGAGTGAGGGGAACCGCCCAGGAATGAGGGGAACAGTCAAGGAGATAGGGGAACAGTCCAGGAGTGAGGGGAACAGCACAGGAATGAGGCGAAAAAGCCCAGGAATGACAGATACAGTCCAGGAGTGAGGGAAACAGTCCAGGAATGAAGATGACAGTCCAGAGGTGTGGGGAACAATCCATGAAGGAGGGGAACAGTCCAGGAATGAGAGGAACAGTCCAGGAGTGAGGGTGACAGTTCAGGAGTGAGGGGCACAGACCAGGAAAGAGGGGCACATTCCAGGAGTGAGGGAAACAGCCCAGGATGGAGGGGAACAGTCCAGTAATGAGGGGAGCAGCCCAGGAATGAGGGGAAAAATGCCAGTAATGAGAGAGACAGTTCAGCAGTGAGGGGGACAGCCCAGGAGTGAGGGGAACAATCCAGGAATGAGGGGAACAGTCCAGGAGTGAGGGTGACAGTCCAGGAGTGAGGGATACAATCCAGGAGTGAGGGGAACAGCCCAGGAGTGCGGGGATCAGTCCAGGAGTAAGGGGAACTGTCCAGGCATGAGGGGAACAATCCAGGAGTGAGAGTGACAATCCAGGAATGAGGGGGACAGTCCAGGAGTGAGGGAGAATCTCCAGGAGTGAGGAAGACTGTCCAGGAGTGAGGCAGACAGTCCAGGAGTGAGGGTGACAGTCCAGGAGTGAGGGAGACAGTCCCGGAGAGAGGGGAACAGTCCAGGAGTGAGGGAGATATTCCAGGAGTGAGGGTGACAATCCAGGAGTGAGGTTGACAGTCCAGGAGGGAGGGTGACAGTCCAGGAGTGAGGGGAACAGTCCAGGAGTGTGGGTGACTGTCCAGGAATGAGGGGGACAGTCCAGGAGTGAAGGTGAACATCCAGGAGTGAGGGAGACTGTCCAGGAGTGAGGGAGACAGTCCAGCAGTGGGGGTGACATTCAAGGACTGAGAAAGACAGTCCAGGAGTGAGGGTGACATTCCAGGAGTGAGGGATACAATCCAGGAGTGAGGGGAACGGCCCAGGAGTGAGGGGAACAGTCCAGGAGTAAGGGGAACAGTCCAGGAATGACGGGAACAGTTCAGGAGTGAGGGTAACATTCCAGGTATGAGGGGGACAGTCCAGGAGTGAGGGAGAATGTCCAGGAGTGAGGGGTACAATTCAAGAGTGAGGGGAACCGCCCAGGAATGAGGGGAACAGTCAAGAAGATAGGGGACCAGTCCAGGAGTGAGGGGAACAGCACAGGAATGAGGCGAAAAAGCCCAGGAATGACAGATACAGTCCAGGAGTGAGGGAAACAGTCCAGGAATGAAGATGACAGTCCAGAAGTGTGGGGAACAATCCATGAAGGAGGGGAACAGTCCAGGAATGAGAGGAACAGTCCAGGAGTGAGGGTGACAGTTCAGGAGTGAGGGGCACAGACCAGGAAAGAGGGGCACATTCCAGGAGTGAGGGAAACAGCCCAGGATGGAGGGGAACAGTCCAGTAATGAGGGGAGCAGCCCAGGAATGAGGGGAAAAATGCCAGTAATGAGAGAGACAGTTCAGCAGTGAGGGGGACAGCCCAGGAGTGAGGGGAACAATCCAGGAATGAGGGGAACAGTCCAGGAGTGAGGGTGACAGTCCAGGAATGAGGGGGACAGCACAGGAGTGAGGGTGAATATCCAGGGGTGAGGGAGACTGTCCAGGAGTGAGGGAAGCAGTCCAGGAATGAGGGGAACTGTCCAGGAATGAGGGGGACAGTCCAGGAGTGAGGGTGAATATCCAGGGGTGAGGGAGACTGTCCAGGAGAGAGGGAGACAGACCAGGAGTGAGGGTGACAGTCCAGGACAGAGAAAGACAGTCCAGGAGTGAGGGTGACAGTCCAGGAGAGAGTGATACAATCCATGAGTGAGGGAAACAGCCCAGGAGTGAGGGGAACAGTCTGGGAATAAGGGGAACAGTGCAGGAGTGAGGGTGACAGTTCAGGACTGAGGGAGACAGTCCAGGAGTGAGGGAGACAGTCCAGGAGTGAGGGGAACAGTCCAGAAGAGAGGGCGACAGTCCAGGAGTGAGGGTGACAGTCCAGGAGTGAGGGTGACAGTCCAGGAGTGAGGGGAACATTCCAGGAGTTAGGGTGACAGTCAACGATGAGGGTGACAATCCAGGACTGAGGGTGACAGTCCAGGGGTGAGGATGACAGTCCAGGAGTGAGGGTGACAATCCAGGAGTGAGGGGAACAGTCCAGGAGTGAGGGGAAGGATCCAGGAATTCGAGGACAGCCCAGGAATGTGGGGGACAGTCCAGGAGTGAGGGTGAATGTCCAGGAGTGAGGGTGACAGTCCAGGAGTGAGAAAGACAGTCCAAGAATGAGGGTGACAGTCCAGGAGTGAAGGGAACAGTCCAGGCGTGAGGGTGACAGTCCAGGAATGAGGGGGACAGTCCAGGAGTGAGGGTGATTATCCAGGAGTGAGGGAGACTGTCCAGGAGTGAGGGAGACAGTCCAGGAGTGAGGGTGACAGTCCAGGAGTGAGGGATACAATCCAGGAGTGAGGGGAACAGCCCAGGAGTGCGGGGATCAGTCCAGGAGTAAGGGGAACTGTCCAGGAATGAGGGGAACAATCCAGGAGTGAGGGTGACAATCCAGGAATGAGGGGGACAGTCCAGGAGTGAGGCAGACATTCCAGGAGTGAGGAAGACTGTCCAGGAGTGAGGGTGACAGTCCAGGAGTGAGGGTGACAGTCCAGGAGTGAGGGGAACAATTCGGGAGTGAGGGGAACAATCCAGGAGTGAAGGGAAAAGTCCATGAGTGAGAGGAACAGTCCAAGAGTGATTTAGTAAAGGGGACAGTTCAGAGGTGAGGGGGACAGTCCAGGAGTGAGGGGTACAGTTCAGGCGTGAGGGAGAGAGTCCAGGAGTGAGGGGAACAGTCCAGGAGTGTGGATGACAGTGCAGGAATGAGGGGGAAAGTCCATGAGTGAGGGTGAATGTCCAGGAGTGAGGGTTACAGTCCAGGAGTGAGGGTAACATTCCAGGACTGAGAAAGACAGACCAGGAGTGAGGGTGACAGTCCAAGAGAGAGGGAGACAGTCCAGGAGTGAGGGTGACAGTCCAGGAGTGAGGGGAACAGTCCAGAAGTGAAGGTGACAGTCCAAGAATGAGGGGGACAGTCCAGGAGTGAGGGTAAATATCCAGGAGTGAGGGAGACAGTCCAGGAGTGAGGGGTACAATCCAGGAGTGAGGGAGAATGTCCAGGAATGAGGGAGACAGTCCAGGAGTGAGGTGTACAATCCAGGAGTGAGGGAGAATGTCCAGGAATGAGGGAGACTGTCCAGGAGTGAGGCAGACAGTCCAGGAGTGAGGGGAACAGTCCAGGAGTAATGGGAACAGTCCAGGAATGAGGGGAACAGTCCAGGAGTGAGGTTGACAGACCGGGAGAGAGGGAGACAGTCCAGTAGTGAGTGTTACAGTCCAGGAGTGAGGGTAACAGTCCAGGAGTGAGGGTGACTGTCCATGAATGAGGGTGACAGTCCAGGAGTGAGGGGAACAGTCCAGGAGTGTGTGTGACCGTCCAGGAATGAGGGGGACAGTCCATGAGTGAGGGTGAATGTCCAGGAGTGAGAGTGACATTCCAGGACTGGGAAAAACAGACCAGGATTGAGGGTGACAGTCCAAGAGAGAGGGAGACAGTCCAGGAGTGAGGGGAACAGTCCAGGAGTGAGAGGATCAGTCCAGGAGTAAGGGGAACAGTGCAGGAATGAGTGGGACAGTTCAGGAGTGAGGGAGAATGTCCAGGAGTGAGGCAGTCAGACCAGGAGTGAGGGTGACAGTCTAGGAGTAAGGGGAACAGTCCAGGAATGAGGGGAACAGTCCAGGAGTGAGGGTGAGAGTCCAGGAATGAGGGGCACAGTCCAGGAGTGAGGCAGACATTCCAGGAGTGAGGAAGACTGTCCAGGAGTGAGAGTGACAGTCCAGGAGTGAGGGTGACAGTCCAGGAGTGAGGGGAACAATCCAAGAGTGAGGGGAACAATCCAGGAGTGAAGGGAACAGTCCAGGAGTGAGGGGAACAGTCCAGGAGTGAGGGGAACAATCCAGGAGTGAAGGGAACAGTCCATGAGTGAGAGGAACAGTCCAAGAGTGATTTAGTAGAGGGGACAGTTCAGTAGTGAGGGGGACAGTCCAGGAGTGAGGGCTACAGTTCAGGCGTGAGGGGGAGAGTCCAGGAGTGAGGGGAACAGTCCAGGATTGTGGGTGACAGTCCAGGAATGAGGGGGAAAGTCCATGAGTGAGGGTGAATGTCCAGGAGTGAGGGTTACAATCCAGGAGTGAGGGTAACATTCCAGGACTGAGAAAGACAGACCATGATTGAGGGTGACAGTCCAAGAGAGAGGGAGACAGTCCAGGAGTGAGGGTGACAGTCCAGGAGTGAGGGGAACAGTCCAGAAGTGAAGGTGACAGTCCAAGAATGAGGGGGACAGTCCAGGAGTGAGGGTAAATATCCAGGAGTGAGGGAGACAGTCCAGGAGTGAGGGTAACATTCCAGGACTGAGACAGACAGTCCAGGACTGAGGGTGACAGTCCAGGAGTGAGGGGAACAATCCAGGAGTGAGGGAGAATGTCCAGGAATGAGGGAGACTGTCCAGGAGTGAGGCAGACAGTCCAGGAGTGAGGGGAACAGTCCAGGAGTAAGGGGAACAGTCCAGGAATGGGGGGAACAGTCCAGGAGTGAGGGAGAATGTCCAGGAATGAGGGGCACAGTCCAGGAGTGAGGGAGAATGTCCAGGTTGAGGGTGACTGTCCAGGATGAGGGTGACTGTCCAAGAGTGAGGGGAACAATCCAGGTGTGAGGGGCACAGTCCAGGAGTTAATGGAACAGTCCAGGAGTGAGGGGAACAGTCTATCAGTGAGGGGAACAGCCCAGGAGGGAGGGGAACAGTCCAGGAGTAAGGGGTACATTCCAGGAGTGAGGGGAACAGTCCAGGAGTGAGGGGAACAGTCCAGGAGTGAGGTGTACAATCCAGGAGTGAGGGGAACAGCCCTGGAATGAGGGGAAAAAGCTCAGGAATGACAGATACAGTCCAGGAGTGAGGGGAACAGTCCAGGAATGAGGGTGACAGTCCAGAAGTGTGGGGAACAATCCAGGAGGGAGGGGAATAGTCCAGGAATGAGAGGAACAGTCCAGGATTGAGGGTGACAGTCCAGGAATGAGGGGCACAGTCCAGGAGTGATCGAGAATCTCCAGGAGTGAGGAAGACTGTCCAGGAGTGAGGGTGACAGTCCAGGAGTGAGGGTGACAGTCCAGTAGTGAGGGAGACAGTCCAGGAGTGAGGGGAACAGTCCAAGAGAAAGGGAGACAGTCCAGGAGTGAGGGTGACAGTCCAGGAGCGAGGTTGACATTCCAGGAGTGAGAGGAACATTCCAGGATTGAGGGGAACAGTCCAGGAGTTCAGGTGACAGTCAAGGAGTGAGGTTGACAGTCCAGGAGAGAGGGTGACAATCCAGGAGTGAGGGGAACAGTCCAGGAGTGAGGGGAACAATCCAGGAGTGAAGGGAACAGTCCATGAGTGAGAGGAACAGTCCAAGAGTGATTTAGTAGTGAGGGGACAGTTCAGGAGTGAGGGGGACAGTCCAGGAATGCGGGTGACAGTTCAGGCGTGAGGGGGAGACTCCAGGAGTGAGGGGAACAGTCCAGGAGTGAGGCAGACAGTCCAGGAGTGAGGGTGACAGTCTAGGAGTAAGGGGAACAGTCCAGGAATGAGGGGAACAGTCCAGTAGTGAGGGTGACAGTCCAGGAATGATGGGCACAGTCCAGTAGTGAGGGAGAATCTCCAGGAGTGAGGAAGACTGTCCAGGAGTGAGGCAGACAGTCCAGGAGTGACGGTGACTGTCCAGTAATGAGGGAGACAGTCCAAGTTTGAGGGGAACAGTCCAGGAGAGAGGGAGACAGTCCAGGAGTGAGGGTGACAGTCCAGGAGTGAGGTTGACAGTCCAGGAGTGAGAGGAACAGTCCATGAGTGAGATGAACAATCTGAGAGTGATTTAGTAGTGAGGGGACAGTTCAGGAGTGAGGGGGACAGTCCAGGAATGAAGGGGACAGTTCACGCGTGAGGGGAGAGTCCAGGAGTGATGGGAACAGTCCAGGAGTGTGGTTGACAGTCCAGGAATGATGGGCACAGTCCAGGAGTGAGGGAGAATCTCCAGGAGTGAGGAAGACTGTCCAGGAGTGAGGCAGACATTCCAGGAGTGAGGGGAACAGTCCATGAGTGAGATGAACAATCCAAGAGTGATTTAGTAGTGAGGGGACAGTTCAGGAGTGAGGGGGACAGTCCAGGAATGAAGGGGACAGTTTAGGCGTGAGGGGGAGAGTCCAGGAGTGATGGGAACAGTCCAGGAGTGTGGGTGACAGTCCAGGAATGTGGGGGACAGTCCATGAGTGAGGGAGACTGTCCAGGAGTGAGGGAGACAGTCCAGGAGTGAGGGGAACAGTCCAGGAGTGAGGGGGACAGTCCAAGAATGAGGGGACAGTCAAGGAGTGGGGGTGAATATCCAGGAGTGCGGGAGACAGTCCAGGAGTGAGGGGTACAATCCAGGAGTGAGGGAGAATATCCAGGAGTGAGCGAGACTGTGCAGGAGTGAGGCAGACAGTCCAGGATTGAGGGGAACAGTCCAGGAGTAAGGGGAACAGTCCAGGAATGAGGGGAACAGTCCAGGAGTTCGGGTGACTGTCAAGGATGAGGGTGACAGTCCAGGAGTGAGGTCTCCCTCACTCCTGGATATTCACCCTCACTCCTGGACTGTCCCCCTCATTCTTGGGCAGTCACCCTCACTCCTGTACTGTTCCCCTCACTCCTGGACTGTCACCCTCACTACTGGACTGTCTCCCTCTCTCCTGGACTGTCACCCTCACTCCTGGACTGTTCATCTCATTCCTGGACTGTTCCCCTCCCTCCTGGATTGTTCTCCACACTTCTGGACTGTCACCCTCATTCCTGGACTGTTCCCCTCACTCTTGGACTGTATCTGTCATTCCTGGGCTTTTTCCCCTCATTCCTGGTCAGTTCCCCTCACTCCTGGACTGTTCCCCTCCCTCCTGGATTGTTCCACACAATTCTGAACTGTCACCCTCATTCCTGGACTGTTCCCCTCCCTCCAGGACTGTATCTGTCATTCCTGGGCTTTTTCCCCTCATTCCTGGGCTGCTCCCCTCACTCCTGGATTGTACACCTCACTCCTGGACTGTTCCCCTAACTCCTGGACTGTTCCCCTCACTCCTGGGCTGTTCCCCTCACTGCTAGACTGTTCCGCTCAATCCTGGACTGTTCCGTTAACTCCTGGACTGTGCCCCTCACTCCTGGATTGTTCCCCTCACTCTTGGACGGTCACCCTCATCCTGTCGAGTCACCCTTATCCTGGACTCTTCCCCTCGCTCCTGCACTGTCTCCCTCACTCCTGGATTGTCACACTAACTTCTGGACTGCCTGCCTCACGCCTGGACAGTCTCCCTCTCTCCTGGACATTCTCCCTCACTCCTGGACTGTCCCCCTCATTCCTGGACTGTCACCCTCACTCCTGGACTGTTCTCCTCATTCCTGGACTGTTCCCCTTACTCCTGGACTGTTCCCCTCAATCCTGGACTGTCTGCCTCACTCCTGGACAGTCTCCCTCACTCCTGGATATTCTCCCTCACTCCTGGATATTCTCCCTCACTCCTGGATATTCACGCCCACTCCTTGACAGTCCCCCTCATTCTTGGACTGTCCCCCTCACTCCTGGACTGTTCCCGTCACTCCTGGACTGTCTCCCTCACTCCTGGACAGTCTCCCTCACTCCTGGACAGTCTCCCTCACTCCTGGACATTCACCCTCACTCATGGACTGTCCCCTACATGCCTGGACTGTCACCCACACTCCTGGACTGACCCCTCACTACTAAATCACTCTTGGATTGTTCATCTCACTCATGGACTGTTCCCCTCACTCCTGGATTGTCCCCCTCACTCCTGGACTGTCATCCTCACTCCTGGAGTGTCATCCTCACTCCTAGACTGTCACCTCCAGGAGTGAGGGTGACAGTCTAGGAGAGAGTGAGGCAGTCCAGTAGTGAGGGTGACAGACCAGGAGTGAGGGGAACAGTCCAGGAGTGTGGGGGACTACCCAGGATTGAGGGGGACAGTCCAGGAGTGAGGGTGAACATCCAGGAGTGAGGGAGACTGTCCAGGAGTGAGGGAGAATGTCCAGGATTGAGGGTGACAGTCCAGAAGTGTGGGGAACAGTCGAGGAATGAGAGGAACAGTCCAGGAGTGAGGGTGACAGTCCAGGAGAGAGGGAGACCGTCCAGTAGTGAGGGTGATAGTCCAGGAGTCAGGGAACAGTCCAGGAGTGAGAGTGACTGTCCAAGAATGAGGGGGACAGTCCCAGAGTGAGGGTGAATATCCAGGAGTGAGGGAGACTGTCCAGGAGTGAGGGTGACAGTCCAGGAGAGAGGGAGACAGTCCAGTAGTGAGGGTGACAGTCCAGGAGTGAGGGGAACAGTCCAGGAGGGTGGGTGACTGTCCAGGAATGAGGGGGACAGTCCAGGAGTGAAGGTGAACATCCAGGAGTGAGGGAGACTGTCCAGGAGTGAGGGAGACAGTCCAGGAGGGAGGGTGACAGTCCAGGAGTGAAGGGAACAGTCCAGGAGTGAGGGTGACAGTCCAGGAATGAGGGGGACAGTCCAGGAGTGAAGGTGAACATCCAGGAGTGAGGGAGACTGTCCAGGAGTGAGGGAGACAGTCCAGGAGGGAGGGTGACAGTCCAGGAGTGAAGGGAACAGTCCAGGAGTGAGGGTGACAGTCCAGGAATGAGGGGGACAGTCCAGGAGTGAGGGAGAATGTCCAGGAGTGAGGCATACAGTCCAGGAGTGAGGGTGACAGGCCAGGAGTGAGGGGAACAATCCAGATGAGAGGGAGACAGTCCAGGAGTGAGGGTGACAGTCCAGGAGTGAGGCAGACAGTCCAGGAATGAGGGGAACAGACCAGGAGAGAGGGAGACAACCAGGACTGAGGGTGACAGTCCAGGAGTGCGGGGAACATTCCAGGAATGAGGGGAACAGTCCAGGAGTGAGGGTGACAGTCCAGGAATGAGGGGGACAGTCCAGGAGTGAGGGTGAATATCCAGGAGTGAGGGAGACTGTCCAGGAGTGCGGGAGACAGTCCAGGAGTGAGGGTGACAGTCCAGGAGTGAGGGATACAATCCAGGAGTGAGGGGAACAGCCCAGGAGTGCGGGGATCAGTCCAGGAGTAAGGGGAACTGTCCAGGAATGAGGGGAACAATCCAGGAGTGAGGGTGACAATCCAGGAATGAGGGGGACAGTCCAGGAGTGAGGGAGAATCTCCAGGAGTGAGGAAGACTGTCCATGAGTGAGGCAGACAGTCCAGGAGTGAGGGTGACAGTCCAGGAGTGAGGGAGACAGTCCCGGAGAGAGGGGAACAGTCCAGGAGAGAGGGAGATATTCCAGGAGTGAGGGTGACAGTCCAGGAGTGAGGTTGACAGTCCAGGAGGGAGGGTGACAGTCCAGGAATGAGGGGGACAGTCCAGGAGTGAGGGAGAATGTCCAGGAGTGAGGCATACAGTCCAGGAGTGAGGGTGACAGGCCAGGAGTGAGGGGAACAATCCAGATGAGAGGGAGACAGTCCAGGAGTGAGGGTGACAGTCCAGGAGTGAGGCAGACAGTCCAGGAATGAGGGGAACAGACCAGGAGAGAGGGAGACAACCAGGACTGAGGGTGACAGTCCAGGAGTGCGGGGAACATTCCAGGAATGAGGGGAACAGTCCAGGAGTGAGGGTGACAGTCTAGGATGAGGGTGACAGTCCACGAGTGAGGATGACAGTCCAGGAGTGAGGATGACAGTCCAGGAGTGCGGTTGACAATCCAGGAGTGAGGGGAACAGACCAGGAGTGAACGGAACAATCCAGGAATTTGAGGACAGCCCAGGAGGGAGGATGACAGTCCAGGAGTGAGGGAAAGAATCCCGGAGTGAGGGAATAGTCCGGAGTTAGCGAAACAGCCCAGGAGTGAGGGGGACAGTTCAGGCGTGCGGGGAAGAGTCCAGGAGTGAGGGGAACTGTCCAGGAGTTTGGGTGACAGTCCAGGAAGGAGGGGGATAGGCCATGAGTGAGGGTGAAGGTCCAGGAGTGTGGGAGACTGTCCAGGAGTGAGGAAGACTGTCCAGGAGAGAGGGTGACAGTCCAGGACTGAGAAAGACAGTCCGGTAGTGAGGGTGACAGTCCAGGAGCGAGGGGAACAGTCCAGGAGTGAGGGTGATTGTCCAGGAATGAGGGGGACAGTCCTGGAGTGAGGGAGACAGTCCAGGAGTGAGGGTGACAGTCCAGGACTGTGAAAGACAGTCCAGGAGTGAGGAAGACAGTCCAGGAGTGAGGGATACAATCCAGGCGTGAGGGGAACAGCCCAGGAATGAGGGGATCAGTCCAGGAGTAAGGGGAACAGTCCAGGAATGAGGAGAACAGTCCAGGAGTGAGGGTGACAGTCCAGGAATGAGGAAGAATGTCCAGGGTTGAGGCAGACAGTTCCGGAGTGAGGGTGGCAGTCCAGGAGTGAGGGTGACAGTCCAGGAGAGAGGGGCACAGTCCTGGAATGAGGGGAACAGTCCAGAAGTGAGGGTGACAGTCCAGAAGTGAGGGTGACAGTCCAGGAGTGAGGGTGGCAGTCCAGGAGTTAAGGTGACAGTCCAGGACTGAGGGTGACAGTCCAGGAGTGAGGGGAACAATCCACGAGGGAGGGGAACAGTCCAGGAATAAGAGGAACAGTCCAGGAGTGAGGGTAACAGTTCAGGAATGAGGGTGGCAGTCCAAGAGTGAGGGTGACAGTCCAGGAGAGAGGGAGATAGTCCAGGAGGGAGGGTGACAGTCCAGGAGTGAAGGGAACAGTCCAGGAGTGAGGGTGACAGTCCAGGAATGAGGGGGACAGTCCAGGAGTGAGGGTGAATATCCAGGAGTGAGGGAGACTGTCCAGGAGTGAGGGAGACAGTCCAGGAGTGAGGGTGACAGTCCAGGAGTGAGGGATACAATCCAGGAGTGAGGGGAACAGCCCAGGAGTGCGGGGATCAGTCCAGGAGTAAGGGGAACTGTCCAGGAATGAGGGGAACAATCCAGGAGTGAGAGTGACAATCCAGGAATGAGGGGGACAGTCCAGGAGTGAGGGAGAATCTCCAGGAGTGAGGAAGACTGTCCAGGAGTGAGGCAGACAGTCCAGGAGTGAGGGTGACAGTCCAGGAGTGAGGGAGACAGTCCCGGAGAGAGGGGAACAGTCCAGGAGAGAGGGAGATATTCCAGGAGTGAGGGTGACAATCCAGGAGTGAGGTTGACAGTCCAGGAGGGAGGGTGACAGTCCAGGAGTGAGGGGAACAGTCCAGGAGTGTGGGTGACTGTCCAGGAATGAGGGGGACAGTCCAGGAGTGAAGGTGAACATCCAGGAGTGAGGGAGACTGTCCAGGAGTGAGGGAGACAGTCCAGGAATGAGGGGGACAGCACAGGAGTGAGGGTGAATATCCAGGGGTGAGGGAGACTGTCCAGGAGTGAGGGAAGCAGTCCAGGAATGAGGGGAACTGTCCAGGAATGAGGGGGACAGTCCAGGAGTGAGGGTGAATATCCAGGAGTGAGGGAGACTGTCCAGGAGTGAGGGAGACAGTCCAGGAGTGAGGGTGACAGTCCAGGAGTGAGGGATACAATCCAGGAGTGCGGGGATCAGTCCAGGTGTAAGGGGAACTGTCCAGGAATGAGGGGAACAATCCAGGATTGAGAGTGACAATCCAGGAATGAGGGGGACAGTCCAGGAGTGAGGGAGAATCTCCAGGAGTGAGGAAGACTGTCCAGGAGTGAGGCAGACAGTCCAGGAGTGAGGGTGACAGTCCAGGAGTGAGGGAGACAGTCCCGGAGAGAGGGGAACAGTCCAGGAGAGAGGGAGATATTCCAGGAGTGAGGGTGACAATCCAGGAGTGAGGTTGACAGTCCAGGAGGGAGGGTGACAGTCCAGGAGGGAGGGTGACAGTCCAGGAGTGAGGGGAACAGTCCAGGAGTGTGGGTGACTGTCCAGGAATGAGGGGGACAGACCAGGAGTGAAGGTGAACATCCAGGAGTGAGGGAGACTGTCCAGGAGTGAGGGAGACAGTCCAGCAGTGGGGGTGACATTCAAGGACTGAGAAAGACAGTCCAGGAGTGAGGGTGACAGTCCAGGAGTGAGGGATACAATCCAGGAGTGAGGGGAACAGCCCAGGAGTGAGGGGAACAGCCCAGGAGTGAGGGGAACAGTCCAGGAATGACGGGAACAGTTCAGGAGTGAGGGTAACATTCCAGGTATGAGGGGGACAGTCCAGGAGTGAGGGAGAATGTCCAGGAGTGAGGGGTACAATTCAGGAGTGAGGGGAACCGCCCAGGAATGAGGGGAACAGTCAAGGAGATAGGGGTACAGTCCAGGAGTGAGGGGAACAGCACAGGAATGAGGCGAAAAAGCCCAGGAATGACAGATACAGTCCAGGAGTGAGGGGAACAATCCACGAGGGAGGGGAACAGTCCAGGAATAAGAGGAACAGTCCAGGAGTGAGGGTAACAGTTCAGGAATGAGGGTGGCAGTCCAAGAGTGAGGGTGACAGTCCAGGAGAGAGGGAGATAGTCCAGGAGGGAGGGTGACAGTCCAGGAGTGAAGGGAACAGTCCAGGAGTGAGGGTGACAGTCCAGGAATGAGGGGGACAGTCCAGGAGTGAGGGTGAATATCCAGGAGTGAGGGAGACTGTCCAGGAGTGAGGGAGACAGTCCAGGAGTGAGGGTGACAGTCCAGGAGTGAGGGATACAATCCAGGAGTGAGGGGAACAGCCCAGGAGTGCGGGGATCAGTCCAGGAGTAAGGGGAACTGTCCAGGAATGAGGGGAACAATCCAGGAGTGAGAGTGACAATCCAGGAATGAGGGGGACAGTCCAGGAGTGAGGGAGAATCTCCAGGAGTGAGGAAGACTGTCCAGGAGTGAGGCAGACAGTCCAGGAGTGAGGGTGACAGTCCAGAAGTGAGGGAGACAGTCCCGGAGAGAGGGGAACAGTCCAGGAGAGAGGGAGATATTCCAGGAGTGAGGGTGACAATCCAGGAGTGAGGTTGACAGTCCAGGAGGGAGGGTGACAGTCCAGGAGTGAGGGGAACAGTCCAGGAGTGTGGGTGACTGTCCAGGAATGAGGGGGACAGTCCAGGAGTGAAGGTGAACATCCAGGAGTGAGGGAGACTGTCCAGGAGTGAGGGAGACAGTCCAGGAATGAGGGGGACAGCACAGGAGTGAGGGTGAATATCCAGGGGTGAGGGAGACTGTCCAGGAGTGAGGGAAGCAGTCCAGGAATGAGGGGAACTGTCCAGGAATGAGGGGGACAGTCCAGGAGTGAGGGTGAATATCCAGGAGTGAGGGAGACTGTCCAGGAGTGAGGGAGACAGTCCAGGAGTGAGGGTGACAGTCCAGGAGTGAGGGATACAATCCAGGAGTGAGGGGAACAGCCCAGGAGTGCGGGGATCAGTCCAGGAGTAAGGGGAACTGTCCAGGAATGAGGGGAACAATCCAGGAGTGAGAGTGACAATCCAGGAATGAGGGGGACAGTCCAGGAGTGAGGGAGAATCTCCAGGAGTGAGGAAGACTGTCCAGGAGTGAGGCAGACAGTCCAGGAGTGAGGGTGACAGTCCAGGAGTGAGGGAGACAGTCCCGGAGAGAGGGGAACAGTCCAGGAGAGAGGGAGATATTCCAGGAGTGAGGGTGACAATCCAGGAGTGAGGTTGACAGTCCAGGAGGGAGGGTGACAGTCCAGGAGTGAGGGGAACAGTCCAGGAGTGTGGGTGACTGTCCAGGAATGAGGGGGACAGACCAGGAGTGAAGGTGAACATCCAGGAGTGAGGGAGACTGTCCAGGAGTGAGGGAGACAGTCCAGCAGTGGGGGTGACATTCAAGGACTGAGAAAGACAGTCCAGGAGTGAGGGTGACAGTCCAGGAGTGAGGGATACAATCCAGGAGTGAGGGGAACAGCCCAGGAGTGAGGGGAACAGTCCAGGAGTAAGGGGAACAGTCCAGGAATGACGGGAACAGTTCAGGAGTGAGGGTAACATTCCAGGTATGAGGGGGACAGTCCAGGAGTGAGGGAGAATGTCCAGGAGTGAGGGGTACAGTTCAGGAGTGAGGGGAACCGCCCAGGAATGAGGGGAACAGTCAAGGAGATAGGGGAACAGTCCAGGAGTGAGGGGAACAGCACAGGAATGAGGCGAAAAAGCCCAGGAATGACAGATACAGTCCAGGAGTGAGGGAAACAGTCCAGGAATGAAGATGACAGTCCAGGAGTGTGGGGAACAATCCAGGAGGGAGGGGAACAGTCCAGGAATGAGAGGAACAGTCCAGGAGTGAGGGTGACAGTTCAGGAGTGAGGGGCACAGACCAGGAAAGAGGGGCACATTCCAGGAGTGAGGGAAACAGCCCAGGATGGAGGGGAACAGTCCAGTAATGAGGGGAGCAGCCCAGGAATGAGGGGAAAAATGCCAGTAATGAGAGAGACAGTTCAGCAGTGAGGGGGACAGCCCAGGAGTGAGGGGAACAATCCAGGAATGAGGGGAACAGTCCAGGAGTGAGGGTGACAGTCCAGGAATGAGGGGGACAGCACAGGAGTGAGGGTGAATATCCAGGGGTGATGGAGACTGTCCAGGAGTGAGGGAGACAGTCCAGGACTGAGAAAGACAGTCCGGTAGTGAGGGTGACAGTCCAGGAGCGAGGGGAACAGTCCAGGAGTGAGGGTGATTGTCCAGGAATGAGGGGGACAGTCCTGGAGTGAGTGTGAATATCCAGGATTGAGGGAGACTGTCCAGGAGCGAGGGAGACAGTCCAGGAGTGAGGGTGACAGTCCAGGACTGAGAAAGACAGTCCAGGAGTGAGGAAGACAGTCCAGGAGTGAGGGATACAATCCAGGCGTGAGGGGAACAGCCCAGGAGTGAGGGGATCAGTCCAGGAGTAAGGGGAACAGTCCAGGAATGAGGAGAACAGTCCAGGAGTGAGGGTGACAGTCCAGGAATGAGGAAGACTGTCCAGGAGTGAGGCAGACAGTTCCGGAGTGAGGGTGGCAGTCCAGGAGTGAGGGTGACAGTCCAGGAGAGAGGGGCACAGTCCTGGAATGAGGGGAACAGTCCAGAAGTGAGGGTGACAGTCCAGAAGTGAGGGTGGCAGTCCAGGAGTTAAGGTGACAGTCCAGGACTGAGGGTGACAGTCCAGGAGTGAGGGGAACAATCCACGAGGGAGGGGAACAGTCCAGGAATAAGAGGAACAGTCCAGGAGTGAGGGTAACAGTTCAGGAATGAGGGTGGCAGTCCAGGAGTGAGGGTGACAGTTCAGGAGTGAGGGTGGCAGTCCAGGAGTGAGGGTGACAGTCCAGGAGAGAGGGGCACAGTCCAGGAAAGAGAGGAAAAGTCCAGGAGTTAGTGTGATAGTCCAAGAGTGAGGGTGACAGTCCAGGAGAGAGGGAGATAGTCCAGGAGGGAGGGTGACAGTCCAGGAGTGAAGGGAACAGTCCAGGAGTGAGGGTGACAGTCCAGGAATGAGGGGGACAGTCCAGGAGTGAGGGTGAATATCCAGGAGTGAGGGAGACTGTCCAGGAGTGAGGGAGACAGTCCAGGAGTGAGGGTGACAGTCCAGGAGTGAGGGATACAATCCAGGAGTGAGGGGAACAGCCCAGGAGTGCGGGGATCAGTCCAGGAGTAAGGGGAACTGTCCAGGCATGAGGGGAACAATCCAGGAGTGAGAGTGACAATCCAGGAATGAGGGGGACAGTCCAGGAGTGAGGGAGAATCTCCAGGAGTGAGGAAGACTGTCCAGGAGTGAGGCAGACAGTCCAGGAGTGAGGGTGACAGTCCAGGAGTGAGGGAGACAGTCCCGGAGAGAGGGGAACAGTCCAGGAGAGAGGGAGATATTCCAGGAGTGAGGGTGACAATCCAGGAGTGAGGTTGACAGTCCAGGAGGGAGGGTGACAGTCCAGGAGTGAGGGGAACAGTCCAGGAGTGTGGGTGACTGTCCAGGAATGAGGGGGACAGACCAGGAGTGAAGGTGAACATCCAGGAGTGAGGGAGACTGTCCAGGAGTGAGGGAGACAGTCCAGCAGTGGGGGTGACATTCAAGGACTGAGAAAGACAGTCCAGGAGTGAGGGTGACAGTCCAGGAGTGAGGGATACAATCCAGGAGTGAGGGGAACAGCCCAGGAGTGAGGGGAACAGTCCAGGAGTAAGGGGAACAGTCCAGGAATGACGGGAACAGTTCAGGAGTGAGGGTAACATTCCAGGTATGAGGGGGACAGTCCAGGAGTGAGGGAGAATGTCCAGGAGTGAGGGGTACAATTCAGGAGTGAGGGGAGCCGCCCAGGAATGAGGGGAACAGTCAAGGAGATAGGGGAACAGTCCAGGAGTGAGGGGAACAGCACAGGAATGAGGCGAAAAAGCCCAGGAATGACAGATACAGTCCAGGAGTGAGGGAAACAGTCCAGGAATGAAGATGACAGTCCAGGAGTGTGGGGAACAATCCAGGAGGGAGGGGAACAGTCCAGGAATGAGAGGAACAGTCCAGGAGTGAGGGTGACAGTTCAGGAGTGAGGGGCACAGACCAGGAAAGAGGGGCACATTCCAGGAGTGAGGGAAACAGCCCAGGATGGAGGGGAACAGTCCAGTAATGAGGGGAGCAGCCCAGGAATGAGGGGAAAAATGCCAGTAATGAGAGAGACAGTTCAGCAGTGAGGGGGACAGCCCAGGAGTGAGGGGAACAATCCAGGAATGAGGGGAACAGTCCAGGAGTGAGGGTGACAGTCCAGGAATGAGGGGGACAGCACAGGAGTGAGGGTGAATATCCAGGGGTGATGGAGACTGTCCAGGAGTGAGGGAGACAGTCCAGGACTGAGAAAGACAGTCCGGTAGTGAGGGTGACAGTCCAGGAGCGAGGGGAACAGTCCAGGAGTGAGGGTGATTGTCCAGGAATGAGGGGGACAGTCCTGGAGTGAGTGTGAATATCCAGGATTGAGGGAGACTGTCCAGGAGCGAGGGAGACAGTCCAGGAGTGAGGGTGACAGTCCAGGACTGAGAAAGACAGTCCAGGAGTGAGGAAGACAGTCCAGGAGTGAGGGATACAATCCAGGCGTGAGGGGAACAGCCCAGGAGTGAGGGGATCAGTCCAGGAGTAAGGGGAACAGTCCAGGAATGAGGAGAACAGTCCAGGAGTGAGGGTGACAGTCCAGGAATGAGGAAGACTGTCCAGGAGTGAGGCAGACAGTTCCGGAGTGAGGGTGGCAGTCCAGGAGTGAGGGTGACAGTCCAGGAGAGAGGGGCACAGTCCTGGAATGAGGGGAACAGTCCAGAAGTGAGGGTGACAGTCCAGAAGTGAGGGTGGCAGTCCAGGAGTTAAGGTGACAGTCCAGGACTGAGGGTGACAGTCCAGGAGTGAGGGGAACAATCCACGAGGGAGGGGAACAGTCCAGGAATAAGAGGAACAGTCCAGGAGTGAGGGTAACAGTTCAGGAATGAGGGTGGCAGTCCAGGAGTGAGGGTGACAGTTCAGGAGTGAGGGTGGCAGTCCAGGAGTGAGGGTGACAGTCCAGGAGAGAGGGGCACAGTCCAGGAAAGAGAGGAAAAGTCCAGGAGTTAGTGTGATAGTCCAAGAGTGAGGGTGACAGTCCAGGAGAGAGGGAGATAGTCCAGGAGGGAGGGTGACAGTCCAGGAGTGAAGGGAACAGTCCAGGAGTGAGGGTGACAGTCCAGGAATGAGGGGGACAGTCCAGGAGTGAGGGTGAATATCCAGGAGTGAGGGAGACTGTCCAGGAGTGAGGGAGACAGTCCAGGAGTGAGGGTGACAGTCCAGGAGTGAGGGATACAATCCAGGAGTGAGGGGAACAGCCCAGGAGTGCGGGGATCAGTCCAGGAGTAAGGGGAACTGTCCAGGCATGAGGGGAACAATCCAGGAGTGAGAGTGACAATCCAGGAATGAGGGGGACAGTCCAGGAGTGAGGGAGAATCTCCAGGAGTGAGGAAGACTGTCCAGGAGTGAGGCAGACAGTCCAGGAGTGAGGGTGACAGTCCAGGAGTGAGGGAGACAGTCCCGGAGAGAGGGGAACAGTCCAGGAGAGAGGGAGATATTCCAGGAGTGAGGGTGACAATCCAGGAGTGAGGGATACAATCCAGGAGTGAGGGGAACGGCCCAGGAGTGAGGGGAACAGTCCAGGAGTAAGGGGAACAGTCCAGGAATGACGGGAACAGTTCAGGAGTGAGGGTAACATTCCAGGTATGAGGGGGACAGTCCAGGTGTGAGGGAGAATGTCCAGGAGTGAGGGGTACAATTCAGGAGTGAGGGGAACCGCCCAGGAATGAGGGGAACAGTCAAGGAGATAGGGGAACAGTCCAGGAGTGAGGGGAACAGCACAGGAATGAGGCGAAAAAGCCCAGGAATGACAGATACAGTCCAGGAGTGAGGGAAACAGTCCAGGAATGAAGATGACAGTCCAGGAGTGTGGGGAACAATCCAGGAGGGAGGGGAACAGTCCAGGAATGAGTGGTACAGTCCAGGAGTGAGGGTGACAGTTCAGGAGTGAGGGCCACAGACCAGGAAAGAGGGGCACATTCCAGGAGTGAGGGAAAAAGCCCAGGATGGAGGGGAACAGTCCAGTAATGAGGGGAGCAGCCCAGGAATGAGGGGAAAAATGCCACTAATGAGAGAGACAGTTCAGCAGTGAGGGGGACAGCCCAGGAGTGAGGGGAACAAACCAAGAATGAGGGGAACAGTCCAGGAGTGAGGGTGACAGTCCAGGAATGAGGGGGAGAGCACAGGAGTGAGGGTGAATATCCAGGGGTGTGGGAGACTGTCCAGGAGTGAGGGAAGCAGTCCAGGAATGAGGGGAACTGTCCAGGAATGAGGGGGACAGTCCAGGAGTGAGGGTGAATATCCAGGAGTGAGGGAGACTGTCCAGGAGTGAGGGAGACAGTCCAGGAGTGAGGGTGACAGTCCAGGAGTGAGGGATACAATCCAGGAGTGAGGGGAACAGCCCAGGAGTGCGGGGATCAGTCCAGGAGTAAGGGGAACTGTCCAGGAATGAGGGGAACAATCCAGGAGTGAGTGACAATCCAGGAATGAGGGGGACAGTCCAGGAGTGAGGGAGAATCTCCAGGAGTGAGGAAGACTGTCCAGGAGTGAGGCAGACAGTCCAGGAGTGAGGGTGACAGTCCAGGAGTGAGGGAGACAGTCCCGGAGAGAGGGGAACAGTCCAGGAGAGAGGGAGATATTCCAGGAGTGAGGGTGACAATCCAGGAGTGAGGTTGACAGTCCAGGAGGGAGGGTGACAGTCCAGGAGTGAGGGGAACAGTCCAGGAGTGTGGGTGACTGTCCAGGAATGAAGGTGAACATCCAGGAGTGAGGGAGACTGTCCAGGAGTGAGGGAGACAGTCCAGCAGTGGGGGTGACATTCAAGGACTGAGAAAGACAGTCCAGGAGTGAGGGGTGACAGTCCAGGAGTGAGGGATACAATCCAGGAGTGAGGGGAACAGCCCAGGAATGAGGGGAACAGTCCAGGAGTAAGGGGAACAATCCAGGAATGACGGGAACAGTTCAGGAGTGAGGGTAACATTCCAGGTATGAGGGGGACAGTCCAGGTGTGAGGGAGAATGTCCAGGAGTGAGGGGTACAATTCAGGAGTGAGGGGAACCGCCCAGGAATGAGGGGAACAGTCAAGGAGATAGGCGAAAAGTCCAGGAGTGAGGGGAACAGCACAGGAATGAGGCGAAAAAGCCCAGGAATGACAGATACAGTCCAGGAGTGAGGGAAACAGTCCAGGAATGAAGATGACAGTCCAGGAGTGTGGGGAACAATCCAGGAGGGAGGGGAACAGTCCAGGAATGAGAGGAACAGTCCAGGAGTGAGGGTGACAGTTCAGGAGTGAGGGTGGCAGTCCAGGAGTGAGGGTGACAGTCCAGGAGAGAGGGGCACAGTCCAGGAAAGAGAGGAAAAGTCCAGGAGTTAGTGTGATAGTCCAAGAGTGAGGGTGACAGTCCAGGAGAGAGGGAGATAGTCCAGGAGGGAGGGTGACAGTCCAGGAGTGAAGGGAACAGTCCAGGAGTGAGGGTGACAGTCCAGGAATGAGCGGGACAGTCCAGGAGTGAGGGTGAATATCCAGGAGTGAGGGAGACTGTCCAGGAGTGAGGGAGACAGTCCAGGAGTGAGGGTGACAGTCCAGGAGTGAGGGATACAATCCGGGAGTGAGGGGAACAGCCCAGGAGTGCGGGGATCAGTCCAGGAGTAAGGGGAACTGTCCAGGAATGAGGGGAACAATCCAGGAGTGAGGGTGACAATCCAGGAATGAGGGGGACAGTCCAGGAGTGAGGGAGAATCTCCAGGAGTGAGGAAGACTGTCCAGGAGTGAGGCAGACAGTCCAGGAGTGAGGGTGACAGTCCAGGAGTGAGGGAGACAGTCCCGGAGAGAGGGGAACAGTCCAGGAGAGAGGGAGATATTCCAGGAGTGAGGGTGACAATCCAGGAGTGAGGTTGACAGTCCAGGAGGGAGGGTGACAGTCCAGGAGTGAGGGGAACAGTCCAGGAGTGTGGGTAACTGTCCAGAAATGAGGGGGACAGTCCAGGAGTGAAGGTGAACATCCAGGAGTGAGGGAGACTGTCCAGGAGTGAGGGAGACAGTTCAGGAGTGAGGGTGGCAGTCCAGGAGTGAGGGTGACAGTCCAGGAGAGAGGGGCACAGTCCAGGAAAGAGAGGAAAAGTCCAGGAGTTAGTGTGATAGTCCAAGAGTGAGGGTGACAGTCCAGGAGAGAGGGAGATAGTCCAGGAGGGAGGGTGACAGTCCAGGAGTGAAGGGAACAGTCCAGGAGTGAGGGTGACAGTCCAGGAATGAGCGGGACAGTCCAGGAGTGAGGGTGAATATCCAGGAGTGAGGGAGACTGTCCAGGAGTGAGGGAGACAGTCCAGGAGTGAGGGTGACAGTCCAGGAGTGAGGGATACAATCCAGGAGTGAGGGGAACAGCCCAGGAGTGCGGGGATCAGTCCAGGAGTAAGGGGAACTGTCCAGGAATGAGGGGAACAATCCAGGAGTGAGGGTGACAATCCAGGAATGAGGGGGACAGTCCAGGAGTGAGGGAGAATCTCCAGGAGTGAGGAAGACTGTCCAGGAGTGAGGCAGACAGTCCAGGAGTGAGGGTGACAGTCCAGGAGTGAGGGAGACAGTCCCGGAGAGAGGGGAACAGTCCAGGAGAGAGGGAGATATTCCAGGAGTGAGGGTGACAATCCAGGAGTGAGGTTGACAGTCCAGGAGGGAGGGTGACAGTCCAGGAGTGAGGGGAACAGTCCAGGAGTGTGGGTAACTGTCCAGAAATGAGGGGGACAGTCCAGGAGTGAAGGTGAACATCCAGGAGTGAGGGAGACTGTCCAGGAGTGAGGGAGACAGTCCAGCAGTGGGGGTGACATTCAAGGACTGAGAAAGACAATCCAGGAGTGAGGGTGACAGTCCAGGAGTGAGGGATACAATCCAGGAGTGAGGGGAACGGCCCAGGATTGAGGGGAACAGTCCAGGAGTAAGGGGAACAGTCCAGGAATGACGGGAACAGTTCAGGAGTGAGGGTAACATTCCAGGTATGAGGGGGACAGTCCAGGAGTGAGGGAGAATGTCCAGGAGTGAGGGGTATAATTCAGGAGTGAGGGGAACCGCCCAGGAATGAGGGGAACAGTCAAGGAGATAGGGGAACAGTCCAGGAGTGAGGGGAACAGCACAGGAATGAGGCGAAAAAGCCCAGGAATGACAGATACAGTCCAGGAGTGAGGGAAACAGTCCAGGAATGAAGATGACAGTCCAGGAGTGTGGGGAACAATCCAGGAGGGAGGGGAACAGTCCAGGAATGAGAGGAACAGTCCAGGAGTGAGGGTGACAGTTCAGGAGTGAGGGGCACAGACCAGGAGTGAGGGAAACAGCCCAGGATGGAGGGGAACAGTCCAGTAATGAGGGGAGCAGCCCAGGAATGAGGGGAAAAATGCCAGTAATGAGAGAGACAGTTCAGCAGTGAGGGGGACAGCCCAGGAGTGAGGGGAACAATCCAGGAATGAGGGGAACAGTCCAGGAGTGAGGGTGACAGTCCAGGAATGAGGGGGACAGCACAGGAGTGAGGGTGAATATCCAGGGGTGAGGGAGACTGTCCAGGAGTGAGGGAAGCAGTCCAGGAATGAGGGGAACTGTCCAGGAGTGAGGGTGACAGTCCAGGAATGAGGGGGACAGCACAGGAGTGAGGGTGAATATCCAGGGGTGAGGGAGACTGTCCAGGAGTGAGGGAAGCAGTCCAGGAATGAGGGGAACTGTCCAGGAATGAGGGGGACAGTCCAGGAGTGAGGGTGAATATCCAGGAGTGAGGGAGACTGTCCAGGAGTGAGGGAGACAGTCCAGGAGTGAGGGTGACAGTCCAGGAGTGAGGGATACAATCCAGGAGTGAGGGGAACAGCCCAGGAGTGCGGGGATCAGTCCAGGAGTAAGGGGAACTGTCCAGGAATGAGGGGAACAATCCAGGAGTGAGAGTGACAATCCAGGAATGAGGGGGACAGTCCAGGAGTGAGGGAGAATCTCCAGGAGTGAGGAAGACTGTCCAGGAGTGAGGCAGACAGTCCAGGAGTGAGGGTGACAGTCCAGGAGTGAGGGAGACAGTCCTGGAGAGAGGGGAACAGTCCAGGAGAGAGGGAGATATTCCAGGAGTGAGGGTGACAATCCAGGAGTGAGGTTGACAGTCCAGGAGGGAGGGTGACAGTCCAGGAGTGAGGGGAACAGTCCAGGAGTGTGGGTGACTGTCCAGGAATGAGGGGGACAGACCAGGAGTGAAGGTGAACATCCAGGAGTGAGGGAGACTGTCCAGGAGTGAGGGAGACAGTCCAGCAGTGGGGGTGACATTCAAGGACTGAGAAAGACAGTCCAGGAGTGAGGGTGACAGTCCAGGAGTGAGGGATACAATCCAGGAGTGAGGGGAACAGCCCAGGAGTGAGGGGAACAGTCCAGGAGTAAGGGGAACAGTCCAGGAATGACGGGAACAGTTCAGGAGTGAGGGTAACATTCCAGGTATGAGGGGGACAGTCCAGGAGTGAGGGAGAATGTCCAGGAGTGAGGGGTACAATTCAGGAGTGAGGGGAACCGCCCAGGAATGAGGGGAACAGTCAAGGAGATAGGGGAACAGTCCAGGAGTGAGGGGAACAGCACAGGAATGAGGCGAAAAAGCCCAGGAATGACAGATACAGTCCAGGAGTGAGGGAAACAGTCCAGGAATGAAGATGACAGTCCAGGAGTGTGTGGAACAATCCAGGAGGGAGGGGAACAGTCCAGGAATGAGAGGAACAGTCCAGGAGTGAGGGTGACAGTTCAGGAGTGAGGGTGGCAGTCCAGGTGTGAGGGTGACAGTCCAGGAAAGAGGGGCACATTCCAGGAGTGAGGGAAACAGCCCAGGATGGAGGGGAACAGTCCAATAATGAGGGGAGCAGCCCAGGAATAAGGGGAAAAATGCCAGTAATGAGAGAGACAGTTCAGCAGTGAGGGGGACAGCCCAGGAGTGAGGGGAACAATCCAGGAATGAGGGGAACAGTCCAGGAGTGAGGGTGACAGTCCAGGAATGAGGGGCACAGCACAGGAGTGAGGGTGAATATCCAGGGGTGAGGGAGACTGTCCAGGAGTGAGGGAGACAGTCCAGGACTGAGAAAGACAGTCCGGTAGTGAGGGTGACAGTCCAGGAGCGAGGGGAACAGTCCAAGAGTGAGGGTGATTGTCCAGGAATGAGGGGGACAGTCCTGGAGTGAGGGTGAATATCCAGGATTGAGGGAGACTGTCCAGGAGTGAGGGAGACAGTCCAGGAGTGAGGGTGACAGTCCAGGACTGAGAAAGACAGTCCAGGAGTGAGGAAGACAGTCCAGGAGTGAGGGATACAATCCAGGCGTGAGGGGAACAGCCCAGGAGTGAGGGGATCAGTCCAGGAGTAAGGGGAACAGTCCAGGAATGAGGAGAACAGTCCAGGAGTGAGAGTGACAGTCCAGGAATGAGGAAGACAGTCCAGGAGTGAGGCAGACAGTTCCGGAGTGAGGGTGGCAGTCCAGGAGTGAGGGTGACAGTCCAGGAGAGAGGGGCACAGTCCTGGAATGAGGGGAACAGTCCAGAAGTGAGGGTGACAGTCCAGGAGTGAGGGTGGCAGTCCAGGAGTTAAGGTGACAGTCCAGGACTGAGGGTGACAGTCCAGGAGTGAGGGGAACAATCCACGAGGGAGGGGAACAGTCCAGGAATAAGAGGAACAGTCCAGGAGTGAGGGTAACAGTTCAGGAATGAGGGTGGCAGTCCAGGAGAGAGGGTGACAGTTCAGGAGTGAGGGTGGCAGTCCAGGAGTGAGGGTGACAGTCCAGGAGAGAGGGGCACAGTCCAGGAAAGAGAGGAAAAGTCCAGGAGTTAGTGTGATAGTCCAAGAGTGAGGGTGACAGTCCAGGAGAGAGGGAGATAGTCCAGGAGGGAGGGTGACAGTCCAGGAGTGAAGGGAACAGTCCAGGAGTGAGGGTGACAGTCCAGGAATGAGGGGGACAGTCCAGGAGTGAGGGTGAATATCCAGGAGTGAGGGAGACTGTCCAGGAGTGAGGGAGACAGTCCAGGAGTGAGGGTGACAGTCCAGGAGTGAGGGATACAATCCAGGAGTGAGGGGAACAGCCCAGGAGTGCGGGGATCAGTCCAGGAGTAAGGGGAACTGTCCAGGCATGAGGGGAACAATCCAGGAGTGAGAGTGACAATCCAGGAATGAGGGGGACAGTCCAGGAGTGAGGGAGAATCTCCAGGAGTGAGGAAGACTGTCCAGGAGTGAGGCAGACAGTCCAGGAGTGAGGGTGACAGTCCAGGAGTGAGGGAGACAGTCCCGGAGAGAGGGGAACAGTCCAGGAGAGAGGGAGATATTCCAGGAGTGAGGGTGACAATCCAGGAGTGAGGTTGACAGTCCAGGAGGGAGGGTGACAGTCCAGGAGTGAGGGGAACAGTCCAGGAGTGTGGGTGACTGTCCAGGAATGAGGGGGACAGTCCAGGAGTGAAGGTGAACATCCAGGAGTGAGGGAGACTGTCCAGGAGTGAGGGAGACAGTCCAGCAGTGGGGGTGACATTCAAGGACTGAGAAAGACAGTCCAGGAGTGAGGGTGACAGTCCAGGAGTGAGGGATACAATCCAGGAGTGAGGGTGACAGTCCAGGAATGAGGGGGACAGTCCAGGAGTGAGGGTGAATATCCAGGAGTGAGGGAGACTGTCCAGGAGTGAGGGAGACAGTCCAGGAGTGAGGGTGACAGTCCAGGAGTGAGGGATACAATCCAGGAGTGAGGGGAACAGCCCAGGAGTGCGGGGATCAGTCCAGGAGTAAGGGGAACTGTCCAGGAATGAGGGGAACAATCCAGGAGTGAGGGTGACAATCCAGGAATGAGGGGGACAGTCCAGGAGTGAGGGAGAATCTCCAGGAGTGAGGAAGACTGTCCAGGAGTGAGGCAGACAGTCCAGGAGTGAGGGTGACAGTCCAGGAGTGAGGGAGACAGTCCCGGAGAGAGGGGAACAGTCCAGGAGAGAGGGAGATATTCCAGGAGTGAGGGTGACAATCCAGGAGTGAGGTTGACAGTCCAGGAGGGAGGGTGACAGTCCAGGAGTGAGGGGAACAGTCCAGGAGTGTGGGTGACTGTCCAGGAATGATGGGGACAGTCCAGGAGTGAAGGTGAACATCCAGGAGTGAGGGAGACTGTCCAGGAGTGAGGGAGACAGTCCAGCAGTGGGGGTGACATTCAAGGACTGAGAAAGACAGTCCAGGAGTGAGGGTGACAGTCCAGGAGTGAGGGATACAATCCAGGAGTGAGGGGAACGGCCCAGGAGTGAGGGGAACAGTCCAGGAGTAAGGGGAACAGTCCAGGAATGACGGGAACAGTTCAGGAGTGAGGGTAACATTCCAGGTATGAGGGGGACAGTCCAGGAGTGAGGGAGAATGTCCAGGAGTGAGGGGTACAATTCAGGAGTGAGGGGAACCGCCCAGGAATGAGGGGAACAGTCAAGGAGATAGGGGAACAGTCCAGGAGTGAGGGGAACAGCACAGGAATGAGGCGAAAAAGCCCAGGAATGACAGATACAGTCCAGGAGTGAGGGAAACAGTCCAGGAATGAAGATGACAGTCCAGGAGTGTGGGGAACAATCCAGGAGGGAGGGGAACAGTCCAGGAATGAGAGGAACAGTCCAGGAGTGAGGGTGACAGTTCAGGAGTGAGGGGCACAGACCAGGAAAGAGGGGCACATTCCAGGAGTGAGGGAAACAGCCCAGGATGGAGGGGAACAGTCCAGTAATGAGGGGAGCAGCCCAGGAATGAGGGGAAAAATGCCAGTAATGAGAGAGACAGTTCAGCAGTGAGGGGGACAGCCCAGGAGTGAGGGGAACAATCCAGGAATGAGGGGAACAGTCCAGGAGTGAGGGTGACAGTCCAGGAATGAGGGGGACAGCACAGGAGTGAGGGTGAATATCCAGGGGTGAGGGAGACTGTCCAGGAGTGAGGGAAGCAGTCCAGGAATGAGGGGAACTGTCCAGGAGTGAGGGTGACAGTCCAGGAATGAGGGGGACAGCACAGGAGTGAGGGTGAATATCCAGGGGTGAGGGAGACTGTCCAGGAGTGAGGGAAGCAGTCCAGGAATGAGGGGAACTGTCCAGGAATGAGGGGGACAGTCCAGGAGTGAGGGTGAATATCCAGGAGTGAGGGAGACTGTCCAGGAGTGAGGGAGACAGTCCAGGAGTGAGGGTGACAGTCCAGGAGTGAGGGATACAATCCAGGAGTGAGGGGAACAGCCCAGGAGTGCGGGGATCAGTCCAGGAGTAAGGGGAACTGTCCAGGAATGAGGGGAACAATCCAGGAGTGAGAGTGACAATCCAGGAATGAGGGGGACAGTCCAGGAGTGAGGGAGAATCTCCAGGAGTGAGGAAGACTGTCCAGGAGTGAGGCAGACAGTCCAGGAGTGAGGGTGACAGTCCAGGAGTGAGGGAGACAGTCCCGGAGAGAGGGGAACAGTCCAGGAGAGAGGGAGATATTCCAGGAGTGAGGGTGACAATCCAGGAGTGAGGTTGACAGTCCAGGAGGGAGGGTGACAGTCCAGGAGTGAGGGGAACAGTCCAGGAGTGTGGGTGACTGTCCAGGAATGAGGGGGACAGACCAGGAGTGAAGGTGAACATCCAGGAGTGAGGGAGACTGTCCAGGAGTGAGGGAGACAGTCCAGCAGTGGGGGTGACATTCAAGGACTGAGAAAGACAGTCCAGGAGTGAGGGTGACAGTCCAGGAGTGAGGGATACAATCCAGGAGTGAGGGGAACAGCCCAGGAGTGAGGGGAACAGTCCAGGAGTAAGGGGAACAGTCCAGGAATGACGGGAACAGTTCAGGAGTGAGGGTAACATTCCAGGTATGAGGGGGACAGTCCAGGAGTGAGGGAGAATGTCCAGGAGTGAGGGGTACAATTCAGGAGTGAGGGGAACCGCCCAGGAATGAGGGGAACAGTCAAGGAGATAGGGGAACAGTCCAGAAGTGAGGGGAACAGCACAGGAATGAGGCGAAAAAGCCCAGGAATGACAGATACAGTCCAGGAGGGAGGGGAACAGTCCAGGAATGAGAGGAACAGTCCAGGAGTGAGGGTGACAGTTCAGGAGTGAGGGTGGCAGTCCAGGTGTGAGGGTGGCAGTCCAGGAAAGAGGGGCACATTCCAGGAGTGAGGGAAACAGCCCAGGATGGAGGGGAACAGTCCAGTAATGAGGGGAGCAGCCCAGGAATGAGGGGAAAAATGCCAGTAATGAGAGAGACAGTTCAGCAGTGAGGGGGACAGCCCAGGAGTGAGGGGAACAATCCAGGAATGAGGGGAACTGTCCAGGAGTGAGGGTGACAGTCCAGGAATGAGGGGGACAGCACAGGAGTGAGGGTGAATATCCAGGGGTGAGGGAGACTGTCCAGGAGTGAGGGAGACAGTCCAGGACTGAGAAAGACAGTCCGGTAGTGAGGGTGACAGTCCAGGAGCGAGGGGAACAGTCCAGGAGTGATGGTGATTGTCCAGGAATGAGGGGGACAGTCCTGGAGTGAGGGTGAATATCCAGGATTGAGGGAGACTGTCCAGGAGTGAGGGAGACAGTCCAGGAGTGAGGGTGACAGTCCAGGACTGAGAAAGACAGTCCAGGAGTGAGGAAGACAGTCCAGGAGTGAGGGATACAATCCAGGCGTGAGGGGAACAGCCCAGGAGTGAGGGGATCAGTCCAGGAGTAAGGGGAACAGTCCAGGAATGAGGAGAACAGTCCAGGAGTGAGGGTGACAGTCCAGGAATGAGGAAGACAGTCCAGGAGTGAGGCAGACAGTTCCGGAGTGAGGGTGGCAGTCCAGGAGTGAGGGTGACAGTCCAGGAGAGAGGGGCACAGTCCTGGAATGAGGGGAACAGTCCAGAAGTGAGGGTGGCAGTCCAGGAGTTAAGGTGACAGTCCAGGACTGAGGGTGACAGTCCAGGAGTGAGGGGAACAATCCACGAGGGAGGGGAACAGTCCAGGAATAAGAGGAACAGTCCAGGAGTGAGGGTAACAGTTCAGGAATGAGGGTGGCAGTCCAGGAGTGAGGGTGACAGTTCAGGAGTGAGGGTGGCAGTCCAGGAGTGAGGGTGACAGTCCAGGAGAGAGGGGCACAGTCCCGGAAAGAGAGGAAAAGTCCAGGAGTTAGTGTGATAGTCCAAGAGTGAGGGTGACAGTCCAGGAGAGAGGGAGATAGTCCAGGAGGGAGGGTGACAGTCCAGGAGTGAAGGGAACAGTCCAGGAGTGAGGGTGACAGTCCAGGAATGAGGGGGACAGTCCAGGAGTGAGGGTGAATATCCAGGAGTGAGGGAGACTGTCCAGGAGTGAGGGAGACAGTCCAGGAGTGAGGGTGACAGTCCAGGAGTGAGGGATACAATCCAGGAGTGAGGGGAACAGCCCAGGAGTGCGGGGATCAGTCCAGGAGTAAGGGGAACTGTCCAGGCATGAGGGGAACAATCCAGGAGTGAGAGTGACAATCCAGGAATGAGGGGGACAGTCCAGGAGTGAGGGAGAATCTCCAGGAGTGAGGAAGACTGTCCAGGAGTGAGGCAGACAGTCCAGGAGTGAGGGTGACAGTCCAGGAGTGAGGGAGACAGTCCCGGAGAGAGGGGAACAGTCCAGGAGAGAGGGAGATATTCCAGGAGTGAGGGTGACAATCCAGGAGTGAGGTTGACAGTCCAGGAGGGAGGGTGACAGTCCAGGAGTGAGGGGAACAGTCCAGGAGTGTGGGTGACTGTCCAGGAATGAGGGGGACAGTCCAGGAGTGAAGGTGAACATCCAGGAGTGAGGGAGACTGTCCAGGAGTGAGGGAGACAGTCCAGCAGTGGGGGTGACATTCAAGGACTGAGAAAGACAGTCCAGGAGTGAGGGTGACAGTCCAGGAGTGAGGGATACAATCCAGGAGTGAGGGTGACAGTCCAGGAATGAGGGGGACAGTCCAGGAGTGAGGGTGAATATCCAGGAGTGAGGGAGACTGTCCAGGAGTGAGGGAGACAGTCCAGGAGTGAGGGTGACAGTCCAGGAGTGAGGGATACAATCCAGGAGTGAGGGGAACAGCCCAGGAGTGCGGGGATCAGTCCAGGAGTAAGGGGAACTGTCCAGGAATGAGGGGAACAATCCAGGAGTGAGGGTGACAATCCAGGAATGAGGGGGACAGTCCAGGAGTGAGGGAGAATCTCCAGGAGTGAGGAAGACTGTCCAGGAGTGAGGCAGACAGTCCAGGAGTGAGGGTGACAGTCCAGGAGTGAGGGAGACAGTCCCGGAGAGAGGGGAACAGTCCAGGAGAGAGGGAGATATTCCAGGAGTGAGGGTGACAATCCAGGAGTGAGGTTGACAGTCCAGGAGGGAGGGTGACAGTCCAGGAGTGAGGGGAACAGTCCAGGAGTGTGGGTGACTGTCCAGGAATGATGGGGACAGTCCAGGAGTGAAGGTGAACATCCAGGAGTGAGGGAGACTGTCCAGGAGTGAGGGAGACAGTCCAGCAGTGGGGGTGACATTCAAGGACTGAGAAAGACAGTCCAGGAGTGAGGGTGACAGTCCAGGAGTGAGGGATACAATCCAGGAGTGAGGGGAACGGCCCAGGAGTGAGGGGAACAGTCCAGGAGTAAGGGGAACAGTCCAGGAATGACGGGAACAGTTCAGGAGTGAGGGTAACATTCCAGGTATGAGGGGGACAGTCCAGGAGTGAGGGAGAATGTCCAGGAGTGAGGGGTACAATTCAGGAGTGAGGGGAACCGCCCAGGAATGAGGGGAACAGTCAAGGAGATAGGGGAACAGTCCAGGAGTGAGGGGAACAGCACAGGAATGAGGCGAAAAAGCCCAGGAATGACAGATACAGTCCAGGAGTGAGGGAAACAGTCCAGGAATGAAGATGACAGTCCAGGAGTGTGGGGAACAATCCAGGAGGGAGGGGAACAGTCCAGGAATGAGAGGAACAGTCCAGGAGTGAGGGTGACAGTTCAGGAGTGAGGGGCACAGACCAGGAAAGAGGGGCACATTCCAGGAGTGAGGGAAACAGCCCAGGATGGAGGGGAACAGTCCAGTAATGAGGGGAGCAGCCCAGGAATGAGGGGAAAAATGCCAGTAATGAGAGAGACAGTTCAGCAGTGAGGGGGACAGCCCAGGAGTGAGGGGAACAATCCAGGAATGAGGGGAACAGTCCAGGAGTGAGGGTGACAGTCCAGGAATGAGGGGGACAGCACAGGAGTGAGGGTGAATATCCAGGGGTGAGGGAGACTGTCCAGGAGTGAGGGAAGCAGTCCAGGAATGAGGGGAACTGTCCAGGAGTGAGGGTGACAGTCCAGGAATGAGGGGGACAGCACAGGAGTGAGGGTGAATATCCAGGGGTGAGGGAGACTGTCCAGGAGTGAGGGAAGCAGTCCAGGAATGAGGGGAACTGTCCAGGAATGAGGGGGACAGTCCAGGAGTGAGGGTGAATATCCAGGAGTGAGGGAGACTGTCCAGGAGTGAGGGAGACAGTCCAGGAGTGAGGGTGACAGTCCAGGAGTGAGGGATACAATCCAGGAGTGAGGGGAACAGCCCAGGAGTGCGGGGATCAGTCCAGGAGTAAGGGGAACTGTCCAGGAATGAGGGGAACAATCCAGGAGTGAGAGTGACAATCCAGGAATGAGGGGGACAGTCCAGGAGTGAGGGAGAATCTCCAGGAGTGAGGAAGACTGTCCAGGAGTGAGGCAGACAGTCCAGGAGTGAGGGTGACAGTCCAGGAGTGAGGGAGACAGTCCCGGAGAGAGGGGAACAGTCCAGGAGAGAGGGAGATATTCCAGGAGTGAGGGTGACAATCCAGGAGTGAGGTTGACAGTCCAGGAGGGAGGGTGACAGTCCAGGAGTGAGGGGAACAGTCCAGGAGTGTGGGTGACTGTCCAGGAATGAGGGGGACAGACCAGGAGTGAAGGTGAACATCCAGGAGTGAGGGAGACTGTCCAGGAGTGAGGGAGACAGTCCAGCAGTGGGGGTGACATTCAAGGACTGAGAAAGACAGTCCAGGAGTGAGGGTGACAGTCCAGGAGTGAGGGATACAATCCAGGAGTGAGGGGAACAGCCCAGGAGTGAGGGGAACAGTCCAGGAGTAAGGGGAACAGTCCAGGAATGACGGGAACAGTTCAGGAGTGAGGGTAACATTCCAGGTATGAGGGGGACAGTCCAGGAGTGAGGGAGAATGTCCAGGAGTGAGGGGTACAATTCAGGAGTGAGGGGAACCGCCCAGGAATGAGGGGAACAGTCAAGGAGATAGGGGAACAGTCCAGAAGTGAGGGGAACAGCACAGGAATGAGGCGAAAAAGCCCAGGAATGACAGATACAGTCCAGGAGGGAGGGGAACAGTCCAGGAATGAGAGGAACAGTCCAGGAGTGAGGGTGACAGTTCAGGAGTGAGGGTGGCAGTCCAGGTGTGAGGGTGGCAGTCCAGGAAAGAGGGGCACATTCCAGGAGTGAGGGAAACAGCCCAGGATGGAGGGGAACAGTCCAGTAATGAGGGGAGCAGCCCAGGAATGAGGGGAAAAATGCCAGTAATGAGAGAGACAGTTCAGCAGTGAGGGGGACAGCCCAGGAGTGAGGGGAACAATCCAGGAATGAGGGGAACTGTCCAGGAGTGAGGGTGACAGTCCAGGAATGAGGGGGACAGCACAGGAGTGAGGGTGAATATCCAGGGGTGAGGGAGACTGTCCAGGAGTGAGGGAGACAGTCCAGGACTGAGAAAGACAGTCCGGTAGTGAGGGTGACAGTCCAGGAGCGAGGGGAACAGTCCAGGAGTGATGGTGATTGTCCAGGAATGAGGGGGACAGTCCTGGAGTGAGGGTGAATATCCAGGATTGAGGGAGACTGTCCAGGAGTGAGGGAGACAGTCCAGGAGTGAGGGTGACAGTCCAGGACTGAGAAAGACAGTCCAGGAGTGAGGAAAACAGTCCAGGAGTGAGGGATACAATCCAGGCGTGAGGGGAACAGCCCAGGAGTGAGGGGATCAGTCCAGGAGTAAGGGGAACAGTCCAGGAATGAGGAGAACAGTCCAGGAGTGAGGGTGACAGTCCAGGAATGAGGAAGACAGTCCAGGAGTGAGGCAGACAGTTCCGGAGTGAGGGTGGCAGTCCAGGAGTGAGGGTGACAGTCCAGGAGAGAGGGGCACAGTCCTGGAATGAGGGGAACAGTCCAGAAGTGAGGGTGGCAGTCCAGGAGTTAAGGTGACAGTCCAGGACTGAGGGTGACAGTCCAGGAGTGAGGGGAACAATCCACGAGGGAGGGGAACAGTCCAGGAATAAGAGGAACAGTCCAGGAGTGAGGGTAACAGTTCAGGAATGAGGGTGGCAGTCCAGGAGTGAGGGTGACAGTTCAGGAGTGAGGGTGGCAGTCCAGGAGTGAGGGTGACAGTCCAGGAGAGAGGGGCACAGTCCCGGAAAGAGAGGAAAAGTCCAGGAGTTAGTGTGATAGTCCAAGAGTGAGGGTGACAGTCCAGGAGAGAGGGAGATAGTCCAGGAGGGAGGGTGACAGTCCAGGAGTGAAGGGAACAGTCCAGGAGTGAGGGTGACAGTCCAGGAATGAGGGGGACAGTCCAGGAGTGAGGGTGAATATCCAGGAGTGAGGGAGACTGTCCAGGAGTGAGGGAGACAGTCCAGGAGTGAGGGTGACAGTCCAGGAGTGAGGGATACAATCCAGGAGTGAGGGGAACAGCCCAGGAGTGCGGGGATCAGTCCAGGAGTAAGGGGAACTGTCCAGGCATGAGGGGAACAATCCAGGAGTGAGAGTGACAATCCAGGAATGAGGGGGACAGTCCAGGAGTGAGGGAGAATCTCCAGGAGTGAGGAAGACTGTCCAGGAGTGAGGCAGACAGTCCAGGAGTGAGGGTGACAGTCCAGGAGTGAGGGAGACAGTCCCGGAGAGAGGGGAACAGTCCAGGAGAGAGGGAGATATTCCAGGAGTGAGGGTGACAATCCAGGAGTGAGGTTGACAGTCCAGGAGGGAGGGTGACAGTCCAGGAGTGAGGGGAACAGTCCAGGAGTGTGGGTGACTGTCCAGGAATGAGGGGGACAGTCCAGGAGTGAAGGTGAACATCCAGGAGTGAGGGAGACTGTCCAGGAGTGAGGGAGACAGTCCAGCAGTGGGGGTGACATTCAAGGACTGAGAAAGACAGTCCAGGAGTGAGGGTGACAGTCCAGGAGTGAGGGATACAATCCAGGAGTGAGGGAAACGGCCCAGGAGTGAGGGGAACAGTCCAGGAGTAAGGGGAACAGTCCAGGAATGACGGGAACAGTTCAGGAGTGAGGGTAACATTCCAGGTATGAGGGGGACAGTCCAGGAGTGAGGGAGAATGTCCAGGAGTGAGGGGTACAATTCAAGAGTGAGGGGAACCGCCCAGGAATGAGGGGAACAGTCAAGGAGATAGGGGAACAGTCCAGGAGTGAGGGGAACAGCACAGGAATGAGGCGAAAAAGCCCAGGAATGACAGATACAGTCCAGGAGTGAGGGAAACAGTCCAGGAATGAAGATGACAGTCCAGAGGTGTGGGGAACAATCCATGAAGGAGGGGAACAGTCCAGGAATGAGAGGAACAGTCCAGGAGTGAGGGTGACAGTTCAGGAGTGAGGGGCACAGACCAGGAAAGAGGGGCACATTCCAGGAGTGAGGGAAACAGCCCAGGATGGAGGGGAACAGTCCAGTAATGAGGGGAGCAGCCCAGGAATGAGGGGAAAAATGCCAGTAATGAGAGAGACAGTTCAGCAGTGAGGGGGACAGCCCAGGAGTGAGGGGAACAATCCAGGAATGAGGGGAACAGTCCAGGAGTGAGGGTGACAGTCCAGGAGTGAGGGATACAATCCAGGAGTGAGGGGAACAGCCCAGGAGTGCGGGGATCAGTCCAGGAGTAAGGGGAACTGTCCAGGCATGAGGGGAACAATCCAGGAGTGAGAGTGACAATCCAGGAATGAGGGGGACAGTCCAGGAGTGAGGGAGAATCTCCAGGAGTGAGGAAGACTGTCCAGGAGTGAGGCAGACAGTCCAGGAGTGAGGGTGACAGTCCAGGAGTGAGGGAGACAGTCCCGGAGAGAGGGGAACAGTCCAGGAGTGAGGGAGATATTCCAGGAGTGAGGGTGACAATCCAGGAGTGAGGTTGACAGTCCAGGAGGGAGGGTGACAGTCCAGGAGTGAGGGGAACAGTCCAGGAGTGTGGGTGACTGTCCAGGAATGAGGGGGACAGTCCAGGAGTGAAGGTGAACATCCAGGAGTGAGGGAGACTGTCCAGGAGTGAGGGAGACAGTCCAGCAGTGGGGGTGACATTCAAGGACTGAGAAAGACAGTCCAGGAGTGAGGGTGACATTCCAGGAGTGAGGGATACAATCCAGGAGTGAGGGGAACGGCCCAGGAGTGAGGGGAACAGTCCAGGAGTAAGGGGAACAGTCCAGGAATGACGGGAACAGTTCAGGAGTGAGGGTAACATTCCAGGTATGAGGGGGACAGTCCAGGAGTGAGGGAGAATGTCCAGGAGTGAGGGGTACAATTCAGGAGTGAGGGGAACCGCCCAGGAATGAGGGGAACAGTCAAGGAGATAGGGGAACAGTCCAGAAGTGAGGGGAACAGCACAGGAATGAGGCGAAAAAGCCCAGGAATGACAGATACAGTCCAGGAGGGAGGGGAACAGTCCAGGAATGAGAGGAACAGTCCAGGAGTGAGGGTGACAGTTCAGGAGTGAGGGTGGCAGTCCAGGTGTGAGGGTGGCAGTCCAGGAAAGAGGGGCACATTCCAGGAGTGAGGGAAACAGCCCAGGATGGAGGGGAACAGTCCAGTAATGAGGGGAGCAGCCCAGGAATGAGGGGAAAAATGCCAGTAATGAGAGAGACAGTTCAGCAGTGAGGGGGACAGCCCAGGAGTGAGGGGAACAATCCAGGAATGAGGGGAACTGTCCAGGAGTGAGGGTGACAGTCCAGGAATGAGGGGGACAGCACAGGAGTGAGGGTGAATATCCAGGGGTGAGGGAGACTGTCCAGGAGTGAGGGAGACAGTCCAGGACTGAGAAAGACAGTCCGGTAGTGAGGGTGACAGTCCAGGAGCGAGGGGAACAGTCCAGGAGTGATGGTGATTGTCCAGGAATGAGGGGGACAGTCCTGGAGTGAGGGTGAATATCCAGGATTGAGGGAGACTGTCCAGGAGTGAGGGAGACAGTCCAGGAGTGAGGGTGACAGTCCAGGACTGAGAAAGACAGTCCAGGAGTGAGGAAGACAGTCCAGGAGTGAGGGATACAATCCAGGCGTGAGGGGAACAGCCCAGGAGTGAGGGGATCAGTCCAGGAGTAAGGGGAACAGTCCAGGAATGAGGAGAACAGTCCAGGAGTGAGGGTGACAGTCCAGGAATGAGGAAGACAGTCCAGGAGTGAGGCAGACAGTTCCGGAGTGAGGGTGGCAGTCCAGGAGTGAGGGTGACAGTCCAGGAGAGAGGGGCACAGTCCTGGAATGAGGGGAACAGTCCAGAAGTGAGGGTGGCAGTCCAGGAGTTAAGGTGACAGTCCAGGACTGAGGGTGACAGTCCAGGAGTGAGGGGAACAATCCACGAGGGAGGGGAACAGTCCAGGAATAAGAGGAACAGTCCAGGAGTGAGGGTAACAGTTCAGGAATGAGGGTGGCAGTCCAGGAGTGAGGGTGACAGTTCAGGAGTGAGGGTGGCAGTCCAGGAGTGAGGGTGACAGTCCAGGAGAGAGGGGCACAGTCCCGGAAAGAGAGGAAAAGTCCAGGAGTTAGTGTGATAGTCCAAGAGTGAGGGTGACAGTCCAGGAGAGAGGGAGATAGTCCAGGAGGGAGGGTGACAGTCCAGGAGTGAAGGGAACAGTCCAGGAGTGAGGGTGACAGTCCAGGAATGAGGGGGACAGTCCAGGAGTGAGGGTGAATATCCAGGAGTGAGGGAGACTGTCCAGGAGTGAGGGAGACAGTCCAGGAGTGAGGGTGACAGTCCAGGAGTGAGGGATACAATCCAGGAGTGAGGGGAACAGCCCAGGAGTGCGGGGATCAGTCCAGGAGTAAGGGGAACTGTCCAGGCATGAGGGGAACAATCCAGGAGTGAGAGTGACAATCCAGGAATGAGGGGGACAGTCCAGGAGTGAGGGAGAATCTCCAGGAGTGAGGAAGACTGTCCAGGAGTGAGGCAGACAGTCCAGGAGTGAGGGTGACAGTCCAGGAGTGAGGGAGACAGTCCCGGAGAGAGGGGAACAGTCCAGGAGAGAGGGAGATATTCCAGGAGTGAGGGTGACAATCCAGGAGTGAGGTTGACAGTCCAGGAGGGAGGGTGACAGTCCAGGAGTGAGGGGAACAGTCCAGGAGTGTGGGTGACTGTCCAGGAATGAGGGGGACAGTCCAGGAGTGAAGGTGAACATCCAGGAGTGAGGGAGACTGTCCAGGAGTGAGGGAGACAGTCCAGCAGTGGGGGTGACATTCAAGGACTGAGAAAGACAGTCCAGGAGTGAGGGTGACAGTCCAGGAGTGAGGGATACAATCCAGGAGTGAGGGAAACGGCCCAGGAGTGAGGGGAACAGTCCAGGAGTAAGGGGAACAGTCCAGGAATGACGGGAACAGTTCAGGAGTGAGGGTAACATTCCAGGTATGAGGGGGACAGTCCAGGAGTGAGGGAGAATGTCCAGGAGTGAGGGGTACAATTCAAGAGTGAGGGGAACCACCCAGGAATGAGGGAAACAGTCAAGGAGATAGGGGAACAGTCCAGGAGTGAGGGGAACAGCACAGGAATGAGGCGAAAAAGCCCAGGAATGACAGATACAGTCCAGGAGTGAGGGAAACAGTCCAGGAATGAAGATGACAGTCCAGAGGTGTGGGGAACAATCCATGAAGGAGGGGAACAGTCCAGGAATGAGAGGAACAGTCCAGGAGTGAGGGTGACAGTTCAGGAGTGAGGGGCACAGACCAGGAAAGAGGGGCACATTCCAGGAGTGAGGGAAACAGCCCAGGATGGAGGGGAACAGTCCAGTAATGAGGGGAGCAGCCCAGGAATGAGGGGAAAAATGCCAGTAATGAGAGAGACAGTTCAGCAGTGAGGGGGACAGCCCAGGAGTGAGGGGAACAATCCAGGAATGAGGGGAACAGTCCAGGAGTGAGGGTGACAGTCCAGGAGTGAGGGATACAATCCAGGAGTGAGGGGAACAGCCCAGGAGTGCGGGGATCAGTCCAGGAGTAAGGGGAACTGTCCAGGCATGAGGGGAACAATCCAGGAGTGAGAGTGACAATCCAGGAATGAGGGGGACAGTCCAGGAGTGAGGGAGAATCTCCAGGAGTGAGGAAGACTGTCCAGGAGTGAGGCAGACAGTCCAGGAGTGAGGGTGACAGTCCAGGAGTGAGGGAGACAGTCCCGGAGAGAGGGGAACAGTCCAGGAGTGAGGGAGATATTCCAGGAGTGAGGGTGACAATCCAGGAGTGAGGTTGACAGTCCAGGAGGGAGGGTGACAGTCCAGGAGTGAGGGGAACAGTCCAGGAGTGTGGGTGACTGTCCAGGAATGAGGGGGACAGTCCAGGAGTGAAGGTGAACATCCAGGAGTGAGGGAGACTGTCCAGGAGTGAGGGAGACAGTCCAGCAGTGGGGGTGACATTCAAGGACTGAGAAAGACAGTCCAGGAGTGAGGGTGACATTCCAGGAGTGAGGGATACAATCCAGGAGTGAGGGGAACGGCCCAGGAGTGAGGGGAACAGTCCAGGAGTAAGGGGAACAGTCCAGGAATGACGGGAACAGTTCAGGAGTGAGGGTAACATTCCAGGTATGAGGGGGACAGTCCAGGAGTGAGGGAGAATGTCCAGGAGTGAGGGGTACAATTCAAGAGTGAGGGGAACCGCCCAGGAATGAGGGGAACAGTCAAGAAGATAGGGGACCAGTCCAGGAGTGAGGGGAACAGCACAGGAATGAGGCGAAAAAGCCCAGGAATGACAGATACAGTCCAGGAGTGAGGGAAACAGTCCAGGAATGAAGATGACAGTCCAGAAGTGTGGGGAACAATCCATGAAGGAGGGGAACAGTCCAGGAATGAGAGGAACAGTCCAGGAGTGAGGGTGACAGTTCAGGAGTGAGGGGCACAGACCAGGAAAGAGGGGCACATTCCAGGAGTGAGGGAAACAGCCCAGGATGGAGGGGAACAGTCCAGTAATGAGGGGAGCAGCCCAGGAATGAGGGGAAAAATGCCAGTAATGAGAGAGACAGTTCAGCAGTGAGGGGGACAGCCCAGGAGTGAGGGGAACAATCCAGGAATGAGGGGAACAGTCCAGGAGTGAGGGTGACAGTCCAGGAATGAGGGGGACAGCACAGGAGTGAGGGTGAATATCCAGGGGTGAGGGAGACTGTCCAGGAGTGAGGGAAGCAGTCCAGGAATGAGGGGAACTGTCCAGGAATGAGGGGGACAGTCCAGGAGTGAGGGTGAATATCCAGGGGTGAGGGAGACTGTCCAGGAGAGAGGGAGACAGACCAGGAGTGAGGGTGACAGTCCAGGACAGAGAAAGACAGTCCAGGAGTGAGGGTGACAGTCCAGGAGAGAGTGATACAATCCATGAGTGAGGGAAACAGCCCAGGAGTGAGGGGAACAGTCTGGGAATTAGGGGAACAGTGCAGGAGTGAGGGTGACAGTTCAGGACTGAGGGAGACAGTCCAGGAGTGAGGGAGACAGTCCAGGAGTGAGGGGAACAGTCCAGAAGAGAGGGCGACAGTCCAGGAGTGAGGGTGACAGTCCAGGAGTGAGGGTGACAGTCCAGGAGTGAGGGGAACATTCCAGGAGTTAGGGTGACAGTCAACGATGAGGGTGACAATCCAGGACTGAGGGTGACAGTCCAGGGGTGAGGATGACAGTCCAGGAGTGAGGGTGACAATCCAGGAGTGAGGGGAACAGTCCAGGAGTGAGGGGAAGGATCCAGGAATTCGAGGACAGCCCAGGAATGTGGGGGACAGTCCAGGAGTGAGGGTGAATGTCCAGGAGTGAGGGTGACAGTCCAGGAGTGAGAAAGACAGTCCAAGAGTGAGGGTGACAGTCCAGGAGTGAAGGGAACAGTCCAGGCGTGAGGGTGACAGTCCAGGAATGAGGGGGACAGTCCAGGAGTGAGGGTGATTATCCAGGAGTGAGGGAGACTGTCCAGGAGTGAGGGAGACAGTCCAGGAGTGAGGGTGACAGTCCAGGAGTGAGGGATACAATCCAGGAGTGAGGGGAACAGCCCAGGAGTGCGGGGATCAGTCCAGGAGTAAGGGGAACTGTCCAGGAATGAGGGGAACAATCCAGGAGTGAGGGTGACAATCCAGGAATGAGGGGGACAGTCCAGGAGTGAGGAAGACTGTCCAGGAGTGAGGAAGACTGTCCAGGAGTGAGGCAGACAGTCCAGGAGTGAGGGTGACAGTCCAGGAGTGAGGGAGACAGTCCCGGAGAGAGGGGAACAGTCCAGGAGAGAGGGAGATATTCCAGGAGTGAGGGTGACAGTCCAGGAGTGAGGTTGACAGTCCAGGAGGGAGGGTGACAGTCCAGGAATGAGGGGGACAGTCCAGGAGTGAGGGAGAATGACCAGGAGTGAGGGTGACTGTCCAGGAGTGAGGCATACAGTCCAGGAGTGAGGGTGACAGGCCAGGAGTGAGGGGAACAATCCAGATGAGAGTGAGACAGTCCAGGAGTGAGGGTGACAGTCCAGGAGTGAGGCAGACAGTCCAGGAATGAGGGGATCAGACCAGGAGAGAGGGAGACAACCAGGACTGAGGGTGACAGTCCAGGAGTGCGGGGAACATTCCAGGAATGAGGGGAACAGTCCAGGAGTGAGGGTGACAGTCTAGGATGAGGGTGACAGTCCACGAGTGAGGATGACAGTCCAGGAGTGAGGATGACAGTCCAGGAGTGCGGTTGACAATCCAGGAGTGAGGGGAACAGACCAGGAGTGAACGGAACAATCCAGGAATTTGAGGACAGCCCAGGAGGGAGGATGACAGTCCAGGAGTGAGGGAAAGAATCCCGGAGTGAGGGAATAGTCCGGAGTTAGCAAAACAGCCCAGGAGTGAGGGGGACAGTTCAGGCGTGCGGGGAAGAGTCCAGGAGTGAGGGGAACTGTCCAGGAGTTTGGGTGACAGTCCAGGAATGAGGGGGACAGTCCATGAGTGAGAGGAACAGATCAAGAGTGAATCCAGGAGTGAGGGGACAGTCCAGGAGTGAGGGGGACAGTTCAGGCGTGCGGGGGAGAGTCCAGGAGTGAGGGGAACTGTCCAGGAGTTTGGGTGACAGTCCAGGATGGAGGGGGATAGGCCATGAGTGAGGGTGAAGGTCCAGGAGTGTGGGAGACTGTCCAGGAGTGAGGAAGACTGTCCAGGAGAGAGGGTGACAGTCCAGGACTGAGAAAGACAGTCCGGTAGTGAGGGTGACAGTCCAGGAGTGAGGGGAACAGTCCAGGAGTGAGGGTGATTGTCCAGGAATGAGGGGGACAGTCCTGGAGTGAGGGTGAATATCCAGGATTGAGGGAGACTGTCCAGGAGTGAGGGAGACAGTCCAGGAGTGAGGGTGACAGTCCAGGTCTGAGAAAGACAGTCCAGGAGTGAGGGTGACAGTCCAGGAGTGAGGGATACAATCCAGGCGTGAGGGGAACAGCCCAGGAGTGAGGGGATCAGTCCAGGAGTAAGGGGAACAGTCCAGGAATGAGGAGAACAGTCCAGGAGTGAGGGTGACAGTCCAGGAATGAGGAAGACTGTCCAGGAGTGAGGCAGACAGTTCCGGAGTGAGGGTGGCAGTCCAGAAGTGAGGGTGACAGTCCAGGAGTGAGGGTGGCAGTCCAGGAGTTAAGGTGACAATCCAGGACTGAGGGTGACAGTCCAGGAGTGAGGGGAAGAATCCACGAGGGAGGGGAACAGTCCAGGAATAAGAGGAACAGTCCAGGAGTGAGGGTAACAGTTCAGGAATGAGGGTGGCAGTCCAGGAGTGAGGGTGACAGTCCAGGAGAGAGGGGCACAGTCCAGGAAAGAGAGGAAAAGTCCAGGAGTTAGTGTGATAGTCCAAGAGTGAGGGTGACAGTCCAGGAGAGAGGGAGATAGTCCAGGAGGGAGGGTGACAGTCCAGGAGTGAGGGTGACAGTCCAGGAAAGAGGGGCACATTCCAGGAGTGAGGGAAACAGCCCAGGATGGAGGGGAACAGTCCAGTAATGAGGGGAGCAGCCCAGGAATGAGGGGAAACATGCCAGTAATGAGAGAGACAGTTCAGCAGTGAGGGTGACAGCCCAGGAGTGAGGGGAACAATCCAGGAATGAGGGGAACGGTCCAGGAGTGAGGGTGACAGTCCAGGAATGAGGGGGACAGCACAGGAGTGAGGGTGAATATCCAGGGGTGAGGGAGACTGTCCAGGAGTGAGGGAAGCAGTCCAGGAATGAGGGGAACTGTCCAGGAATGAGGGGGACAGTCCAGGAGTGAGGGTGAATATCCAGGGGTGATGGAGACTGTCCAGGAGAGAGGGAGACAGACCAGGAGTGAGGGTGACAGTCCAGGACAGAGAAAGACAGTCCAGGAGTGAGGGTGACAGTCCAGGAGAGAGTGATACAATCCATGAGTGAGGGGAACAGCCCAGGAGTGAGGGGAACAGTCTGGGAATAAGGGGAACAGTGCAGGAGTGAGGGTGACAGTCCAGGACTGAGGGAGACAGTCCAGGAGTGAGGGAGACAGTCCAGGAGTGAGGGGAACAGTCCAGAAGAGAGGGCGACAGTCCAGGAGTGAGGGTGACAGTCCAGGAGTGAGGGTGACAGTCCAGGAGTGAGGGGAACATTCCAGGAGTTAGGGTGACAGTCAACGATGAGGGTGACAATCCAGGACTGAGGGTGACAGTCCAGGGGTGAGGATGACAGTCCAGGAGTGAGGGTGACAATCCAGGAGTGAGGGGAACAGTCCCGGAGTGAGGGGAAGAATCCAGGAATTCGAGGGCAGCCCAGGAATGTGGGGGACAGTCCAGGAGTGAGGGTGAATGTCCAGGAGTGAGGGTGACAGTCCAGGAGTGAGAAAGACAGTCCAAGAGTGAGGGTGACAGTCCAGGAGAGAGGGAGATAGTCCAGGAGGGAGGGTGACAGTCCAGGAGTGAAGGGAACAGTCCAGGAGTGAGGGTGACAGTCCAGGAATGAGGGGGACAGTCCAGGAGTGAGGGTGAATATCCAGGAGTGAGGGAGACTGTCCAGGAGTGCGGGAGACAGTCCAGGAGTGAGGGTGACAGTCCAGGAGTGAGGGATACAATCCAGGAGTGAGGGGAACAGCCCAGGAGTGCGGGGATCAGTCCAGGAGTGAGGGGAAATGTCCAGGAATGAGGGGAACAATCCAGGAGTGAGGGTGACAATCCAGGAATGAGGGGGACAGTCCAGGAGTGAGGGAGAATCTCCAGGAGTGAGGAAGACTGTCCATGAGTGAGGCAGACAGTCCAGGAGTGAGGGTGACAGTCCAGGAGTGAGGGAGACAGTCCCGGAGAGAGGGGAACAGTCCAGGAGAGAGGGAGATATTCCAGGAGTGAGGGTGACAGTCCAGGAGTGAGGTTGACAGTCCAGGAGGGAGGGTGACAGTCCAGGAATGAGGGGGACAGTCCAGGAGTGAGGGAGATTGTCCAGGAGTGAGGGTGGCTGTCCAGGAGTGAGGCATACAGTCCAGGAGTGAGGGTGACAGGCCAGGAGTGAGGGGAACAATCCAGATGAGAGTGAGACAGTCCAGGAGTGAGGGTGACAGTCCAGGAGTGAGGCAGACAGTCCAGGAATGAGGGGAACAGACCAGGAGAGAGGGAGACAACCAGGACTGAGGGTGACAGTCCTGGAGTGCGGGGAACATTCCAGGAATGAGGGGAACAGTCCAGGAGTGAGGGTGACAGTCCACGAGTGAGGATGACAGTCCAGGAGTGAGGATGACAGTCCAGGAGTGCGGTTGACAATCCAGGAGTGAGGGGAACAGACCAGGAGTGAGCGGAACAATCCAGGAATTTGAGGACAGCCCAGGAGGGAGGATGACAGCCCAGGAGTGAGGGAAAGAATCCCGGAGTGAGGGAATAGTCCGGAGTTAGCGAAACAGCCCAGGAGTGAGGGGGACAGTTCAGGCGTGCGGGGAAGAGTCCAGGAGTGAGGGGAACTGTCCAGGAGTTTGGGTGACAGTCCAGGAATGAGGGGGACAGTCCATGAGTGAGAGGAACAGATCAAGAGTGAATCCAGGAGTGAGGGGACAGTCCAGGAGTGAGGGGGACAGTTCAGGCGTGCGGGGGAGAGTCCAGGAGTGAGGGGAACTGTCCAGGAGTTTGGGTGACAGTCCAGGATGGAGGGGGATAGGCCATGAGTGAGGGTGAAGGTCCAGGAGTGTGGGAGACTGTCCAAGAGTGAGGAAGACTGTCCAGGAGTGAGGGTGACAGTCCAGGACTGAGAAAGACAGTCCGGTAGTGAGGGTGACAGTCCAGGAGCGAGGGGAACAGTCCAGGAGTGAGGGTGATTGTCCAGGAATGAGGGGGACAGTCCTGGAGTGAGGGTGAATATCCAGGATTGAGGGAGACTGTCCAGGAGTGAGGGAGACAGTCCAGGAGTGAGGGTGTCAGTCCAGGACTGAGAAAGACAGTCCAGGAGTGAGGAAGACAGTCCAGGAGTGAGGGATACAATCCAGGCATGAGGGGAACAGCCCAGGAGTGAGGGGATCAGTCCAGGAGTAAGGGGAACAGTCCAGGAATGAGGAGAACAGTCCAGGAGTGAGGGTGACAGTCCAGGAATGAGGAAGACAGTCCAGGAGTGAGGCAGACAGTTCCGGAGTGAGGGTGGCAGTCCAGGAGTGAGGGTGACAGTCCAGGAGAGAGGGGCACAGTCCTGGAATGAGGGGAACAGTCCAGAAGTGAGGGTGACAGTCCAGGAGTTAAGGTGACAGTCCAGGACTGAGGGTGACAGTCCAGGAGTGAGGGGAACAATCCACGAGGGAGGGGAACAGTCCAGGAATAAGAGGAACAGTCCAGGAGTGAGGGTAACAGTTCAGTAATGAGGGTGGCAGTCCAAGAGTGAGGGTGACAGTCCAGGAGTGAGGGTGACAGTCCAGGAGTGAGGGAGACAGTCCAGGAATGATGGTGACAGTCCAGGAGTGAGGGTAACAGTTCAGTAATGAGGGAGACAGTCCAGGAGTGAGGGTAATAGATCAGTACTGAGGGAGACAGTCCAGGAGTGAGGGTGACAGTCCAGGAGTGGGGGGGAGCAGCACAGGAATGAGGGGGAAAAGCCCAGGAATGACAGAGACAGTCCAGGAGTGAGAGGGACAGCCCAGGAGTGAGGGGAACAGTCCAGGATTGAGGGGAACAGTCCAGGAGTGAGGGTGTCAGTCCAGGAGTGAGGGTGACAGTCCAGGAGTGAGGGTGACAGTCCAGGAGTGAGGGAGACAGTCCAGGAATGATGGTGACAGTCCAGGAGTGAGGGTGAAAATACAGGAGTGAGGGCAACAGTCCAGGAATGAGGGGAACAGTCCAGGAGTGAGGGAAACAATCCACGAGTGAGGGGACCAATCCAGGACTGAGGAGGACAGTCCAGGCAGAAGGGGGACAATCCAGGAAGGAGGGCACAAGTTCAGGAGCGAGAGGAACAGTCCAGGAGTGAGTGGAACAGTCCAGGAGTGAGTGGAACATCCCATGAGGTAGGGGTACAATCCAGGAGTGAGGGGGACAGCCCAGGAGTGAGGGGGACAGCCCAGGAGTGAGCGGAACCATCCAGGAATTAGGGGACAGCCCAGGAGTGAGGGTGATAGTCCAGGAGTGAGTGGAACAATCCAGGAGTGAGGGGAACAGTCCAGGAGATAGCAGAACAGCCCAGGATGAAGGGGACAGTCCTGGAGTGAGGGGAACAATCCAGGAGTGAGGGGGACAGTGCAGGTGTGATGGGAACAATCCAGGAGTGAGTGGAACAGTCCAGGAGTGAGGGGAACAGTCCAAGAGTGAATCCAGAAGTGAGGGTGCAGTCCAGGAGTGAGGGGGAGAATTCAGGAGTGAGGGGGAGCATCTAGGAGTGAGGGGAACAGTCCAGGAGTGTGTGTGACAGTCCAGGAGTGAGGGAGACAGTCCAGGAGTGAGGGTGACAGTCCAGGAGTGAGGGGAACAGTCCAGGAATGAGAGGAACTGTCCAGGGGGGTGGGGAACAGCCCAGGAGTGAGGTGAACAGTCCAGGAATGAGAGGAACTGTCCACGAGTGAGGGTGACAGTCCAGGAGTGAGGGTGACAGTCCAGGTTGAGGGTGACTGTCCAGGATGAGGGTGACTGTCCAAGATGAGGGTGACTGTCCAAGAGTGAGGGGAACAATCCAGGCTTGAGGGAAACAGTCCAGGAGTTAGCGGAACATTCCAGGAGCGAGGCGAACAGTCCAACAGTGAGGGGAACAACCCAGGAGCGAGGTGAACAGTCCTGGAGTTAGGGGAACTGTCCAGGAGTGAGGGGAACAGCCCAGGAGTGAAGGTGACCGTCCAGGAGTGAGGGGAACAGTCCAGGAGTGATGGAGACCGTCCAGGAATGAGGGTGACAGTCCAGGAGTGAGCGGAACAGTCCAGGAATGAGGTCAACAGTCCAGGTGTGAGAGTGACAGTCCAGGAGTGAGGGTGACAGTCCAGGAGTGAGGGAGACTGTCCAGGAGTGATGGAGACAGTCCAGGAATGAGGGTGACAGTCCAGGAGTGAGCGGAACAGTCCAGGAATGAGGTCAACAGTCCAGGTGTGAGGGTGACAGTCCAGGAGTGAGGGTGAATATCCAGGAGTTAGGGTGACAGTCCAGGAGTGAGGGTGACAGTCCAGGAGTGAGGGGGACAGTCATGGAAAGAGGGTAACAGGCCAGGAGTGAGGGTGACAGTCCAGGAGTGTGGGTGACAGTCCAGGATAAGGGAGACAGTCCACGAGTGAGGGTGACAGTGCAGGAGTGAGGGTGAAAATCCAGGAGTGAGGGGAACAGCCCAGGTATGGGGGCATCAATCCAGTAATGACGGGGATAGTCCAGGAGTGAGTGACACAATCCAGGAATGATGGGGACTGTCTAGGAGGGAGGGGAACAATCCAGGAGTGAGGGGAACAGCCCAGGAGTGAGGTGATCAATCCAGGAACAACGGTGATAGTCCAGGATTGAGTGAAACAATCCAGGAATGATGGGGACAGTCTAGGATTGAGGGGAACAGTGCAGGAGTGAGGGGAACAATCCAGGAGCGAGGGAAACAATCCAGGAGCCGGGGGAACAGTCCAGGAGTGAGGGAGACTGTCCAGGAGTGATGGAGACAGTCCAGGAATGAGGGTGACAGTCCACGAGTGAGCGGAACAGTCCAGGAATGAGGTCAACAGTCCAGGAGTGAGGGTGACAGTTCAGGAGTGAGGGTGAATATCCAGGAGTGAGGGGAACGGTCCAGCAATGAGGGGAACAGTCCTGGAGTGAGGGTGACAGTCTAGGAGTGAGGGGAACAGTCCAGGAATGAGGGGAACAGTCCAGGAATGAGGGTGACAGCCCAGGAGTGAGGGTGACAGTCCAGGAGTTAGGGTGACAGTCCAGGAGGGAGGGTGACAGTCCAGGAGTGAGGGTGACAGTCAAGGAAAGAGGGTAACAGGCCAGGAGTGAGGGTGACAGTCCAGGAGTGTGGGTGACAGTCCAGGATAAGGGAGACAGTCCACGAGTGAGGGTGACAGTTCAGGAGTGAGGGTGAAAATCCAGGAGTGAGGGGAACAGCCCAGGTATGAGGGCATCAATCCAGTAATGACGGGGATAGTCCAGGAGTGAGTGAGCCAATCCAGGAATGATGAGGACTGTCTAGGAGTGAGGGGAACAATCCAGGAGTGAGGGGAACAGCCCAGGAGTGAGGGGATCAATCCAGGAATGACGGGGATAGTCCAGGATTGAGTGAAACAATCCAGGAATGATGGGGACAGTCTAGGATTGAGGGGAACAGTGCAGGAGTGAGGGGAAAGTCCGGGAGTGAAGGGACCAATCCAGGACTGAGGAGGACAGTCCAGGCGCAAGGGCAACAATTCAGGAAGGTGAGGACAAGTTCAGGAGCGAGAGGGCCAGTCCAGGAGTGAGTGGAACAGTCCAGGAGTGAGACGAACCACCCACGAGGGAGGGGCACAATCCAGGAGTGAGGGGGACAGCCCAGGAGTGAGGGTAACGGTCCAGGAGTGAGCGGAACCATCCAGGAAAGAGGGGACAGCCCAGGAGTGAGGGTGATAGTCCAGAAGTGAGTGGAACAATCCAGGAGTGATGGGAACAGTCCAGGAGTTAATGGAACAGCCCAAGGAGTGAGGGGGACAGTCCAGGAGTGAGGGGAACAATCCAGGAGTGAGGGGGGCAGTCCAGGAGTGAGGGGAACAATCAAGGAGTGAGTGGAACAGTTCAGGAGTGAGGGGAACAGTCCAAGAGTGAATCCAGAAATGAGTGTGCAGTTCAGGAGTAAGGGGGACCGTCCAGGAGTGAGGGGAACAATTCAGGAGTGAGGGGGAGCATCCAGGAGTGAGGGGAACAGCCCAGGAGTGTGGGTGACAGTCCAGGAGTGAGGGGAACAGTCCGCTGTTGGAGGGGCGAGAGGGGGCAGGGTGGGTGGGGGGGGGGGGGGGGGGGGGGGGGGGGGGGGGGGGGGGAGTCTAGGAATGGGGGGAACAGTCCAAGAGTGAGGGGAACAGACCAGGAGTGAGGGGAACAGTCCAGGAATGAGGGAGACAGTCCAAGAGTGAGGTTGACAGTCCAGGAGTGAGGGAGACAGGCCAGGAGTGAGGGGAACAATCCAGAAGAGAGGGAAAAAGTCCAGGAGTAAGGGTGAAAGTCCAGAAGTGAGGGAGACAGTCCAGGAGTGAGGGGAACAGTCCAGGAATGAGGGGAACAGTCCAGGAGTGAGGGTGACAGTCCAGGAGTGATGGTGATAGTCCAGGACTGAGAAAGACAGTCCAGGAGTGAGGGTGACAGTCCAAGAGTGAATCCAGGAGTGAGGGGACAGTTCAGGAGTGAGGGGGACGTCCATGAGTGAGGCAGACAGTTCAGGCGTGCGGGGGAGAGTCCAGGAGTGAGGGGAACTGTTCAGGAGTGTGGGTGACAGTCCAGGAATGAGGGGGACATTCCATGAGTAAGGGTGAATGTCCAGGAGTGAGGGAGACTGTTCAGGAGTGAGGAAGACAGTCCAGAAATGAGGGTGGCAGTCCAGGACTGAGAAAGACAGTCCAGGAGTGAGGGTGACAGTCCAGGAGTGAGGGGAACAGTACAGGAGTGAGGGTGAATATCCAGGAGTGAGGGAGACTATCCAGGAGCGAGGGATACAGTTCAGGAGTGAGGGTGACAGTCCAGGACTGAGAAAGACAGTCCAGGAATGAGGGTGACAGTCCAGGAGTGAGGGGAACAGTCCAGGAATGAGGGGAACAGTCCAGAAGTGAGGGTGACAGTCCAGGATGAGGGTGACTGTCCAGGTTGAGGGTGATTGTCCAAGATGAGGGTGACTGTCCAAGAGTGAGGGGAACAATCCAGGCGTGAGGGAAACAGTTCAGGATTTAGCGGAACATTCCAGGAGTGTGGGGAACAGTCCAACAGTGAGTGGAACAGCCCAGGAGCGAGGTGAACAGTCCAGGAGTGAGGGGTACAATCCGGGAGTGAGGGGAACAGCCCATGAGTGAGGGGAACAGTCCAGGAGTTAGGGGAACAGTCCAGGAGTGAGGGGAACAGCCCAGGAATGAGGGGAACAGTCCAGGAGTGAGGGAGACTTTCCAGGAGCGATGGAGACAGTCCAGGAATGAGGGTGACAGTTCAGGAGTGAGCGGAACAGTCCAGGAATGAGTTCAACTGTCCAGGAGTGAGGGTGACATTCCAGGAGTGAGGGTGAATATCCAGGAGTGAGGGCAACAGTCCAGGAATGAGGGGAACAGTCCAGAAGTGAGGGTGACAGTCTAGGAGTGAGGGGAACAGTCCAGGAATGAGGGGAACAGTCCAGGAGTGAGGGTGACAGCCCAGGAGTGAGGGTGACAGTCCAGGAGTGAGGGTGACAGTCCAGGAGGGAGGGTGACAGTCTAGGAGTGAGGGTGACAGTCAAGGAACAAGGGTAACAGGCCAGGATTGAGGGTGACAGTACAGGAGTGTGGGAGACTGTCCAGGATAAGTGAGACAGTCCACGAGTGAGGGTGACAGTCCAGGAGTGAGGGTGAATATCCAGGAGTGAGGGGAACAGTCCAGGAATGAGGGGAACAGTCCAGGAGTGAGGGTGACAGTCTAGGAGTGAGGGGAACAGTCCAGGAATGAGGGGAACAGTCCAGGAGTGAGGGTGACAGTCCAGGAGTGAGGGTGACAGTCCAGGAGTGAGGGTGAATATCCAGGAGTGAGGGGAACAGTCCAGGAATGAGGGGAACAGTCCAGGAGTGAGGGTGACAGTCTAGGAGTGAGGGGAACAGTCCAGGAATGAGGGGAACAGTCCAGGAGTGAGGGGTACAATCCGGGAGTGAGGGGAACAGCCCATGAGTGAGGGGAACAGTCCAGGAGTTAGGGGAACAGTCCAGGAGTGAGGGGAACAGCCCAGGAATGAGGGGAACAGTCCAGGAGTGAGGGAGACTTTCCAGGAGTGATGGAGACAGTCCAGGAATGAGGGTGACAGTTCAGGAGTGAGCGGAACAGTCCAGGAATGAGTTCAACTGTCCAGGAGTGAGGGTGACATTCCAGGAGTGAGGGTGAATATCCAGGAGTGAGGGCAACAGTCCAGGAATGAGGGGAACAGTCCAGAAGTGAGGGTGACAGTCTAGGAGTGAGGGGAACAGTCCAGGAATGAGGGGAACAGTCCAGGAGTGAGGGTGACAGCCCAGGAGTGAGGGTGACAGTCCAGGAGTGAGGGTGACAGTCCAGGAGGGAGGGTGACAGTCTAGGAGTGAGGGTGACAGTCAAGGAACAAGGGTAACAGGCCAGGATTGAGGGTGACAGTACAGGAGTGTGGGAGACTGTCCAGGATAAGTGAGACAGTCCACGAGTGAGGGTGACAGTCCAGGAGTGAGGGTGAATATCCAGGAGTGAGGGGAACAGTCCAGGAATGAGGGGAACAGTCCAGGAGTGAGGGTGACAGTCTAGGAGTGAGGGGAACAGTCCAGGAATGAGGGGAACAGTCCAGGAGTGAGGGTGACAGTCCAGGAGTGAGGGTGACAGTCCAGGAGTGAGGGTGAATATCCAGGAGTGAGGGGAACAGTCCAGGAATGAGGGGAACAGTCCAGGAGTGAGGGTGACAGTCTAGGAGTGAGGGGAACAGTCCAGGAATGAGGGGAACAGTCCAGGAGTGAGGGTGACAGTCCAGGAGTGAGGGTGACAGTCCAGGAGGGAGGCTGACAGTCCAGGAGTGAGGGTGACAGTCAAGGAACAAGGGTAACAGGCCAGGAGTGAGGGTGACAGTCCAGGAGTGTGGGTGACAGTCCAGGATAAGGGAGACAGTCCACGAGTGAGGGTGACAGTCCAGGAGTGAGGGTGAAAATCCAGGAGTGAGGGGAATAGCCCAGGAATGAGGGGATCAATCCAGGAATGACGGGGATAGTCCAGGATTGAGTGAAACAATCCAGGAATGATGGGGTCAGTCTAGGATTGAGGGGAACAGTGCAGGAGTGAGGGGAACAATCCAGGAGCGAGGGAAACAATCCAGGAGCCGGGGGAACAGTCCAGGAGTGAGGGGAAAGTCCGGGAGTGAGGGGACCAATCCAGGACTGAGGAGGACAGTCCAGACGGAAGGGGGACAATCCAGGAAGGAGGGGAAAAGTTCAGGATTGAGAGGGCCAGTCCAGGAGTGAGGGTAACAGTCCAGGAGTGAGTGGAACAGTCCAGGAATTAGGGGACAGCCCAGGAGTGAGGGTGATAGTCCAGAAGTGAGTGGAACAATCCAGGAGTGATGGGAACAGTCCAGGATAGCGGAACAGCCCAGGAGTGAGGGGGACAGTACAGGAGTGAGGGGTACAGTCCAGGAGTGAGGGGAACAATGCAGGAGTGAGTGAAACAGTCCAGGAGTAAGGGGAACAGTCCAAGAGTGAATCCAGAAATGAGGGTGCAGTTCAGGAGTGAGGGAGACCGTCCAGGAGTGAGGGGGACAATTCAGGAGTGAGGGGGAGCATCCAGGAGTGAGGGTGACAGTCCAGGAGTGAGGGGGACAATTCAGGAGTGAGGGAAACCGTCCAGGAGTGAGGGGAACAGTCCAGGAGTGAGGGGAACAGTCTGTGGTGGTGGGGGGGTGGGGGGGGGGTGTGCAGGGGGAATGGGGTTGGGGGAGAAGTCTAGGAATGGGGGGAACAGTCCAAGAGTAAGAGGAACAGACCAGGAGTGAGGGGAACAGTCCAGGAATGAGGGAGACAGTCCAAGAGTGAGGGTGACAGTCCAGGAGTGAGGGAGACAGGCCAGGAGTGAGGGGAACAATCCAGAAGAGAGGGAGAAAGTCCAGGATTAAGGGTGACAGTCCAGGAGTGAGGGAGACAGTCCAAGAGTGAGGGGAACAGTCCAGGAGAGAGGGAGACAGTCCAGGAGTAAGGGTTACAGTCCACGAGTGAGGGAACATTCCAGGAATGAGGAGAACAGTCCAGGAGTGAGGGTGACAGTCAAGGATGAGGTTGACAGTCCAGGAGTGAGGTTGACAGTCCAGGAGTGAGAATGACAGTCCAGGAGTGAGGATGACAGTCCAGGAGTGAGGGTGACAATCCAGGAGTGAGGGGAACAGTCCAGGAGTGAGGGGAACAATCCAGGAATTCGAGGACAGCCCAGGAGTGAAGGTGACAGTCCAGGAGTGAGGGGAAGATTCCGGGAGTGAGGGGAACAGTCCGGATTAGCGAAACAGCCCAGGAGTGAGTGGGACAGTTTAGGAGTGAAGGGAACAGTCCATGAGTGAGAGTAAGAGTCCAAGCATGAATCCAGGAGTGAGGGGACAGTTCAGGAGTGAGTGGGACCATCCATGAGTGAGGGGGACAGTTCAGGCGTGCGGGGGAGAGTCCAGGAGTGAGGGGAACTGTTCAGGAGTGTGGGTGACAGTCCAGGAATGAGGGGGACATTCCATGAGTGAGTGTGAATGTCCAGGAGTGTGGGAGACAGTCCAGGAGTGAAGGTGACAGTCCAGGACTGAGACAGACAGTCCAGGAGTGAGGGTGACAGTCCAGGAGAAGGGAGACAGTCCAGTAGTGAGGGTGACATTCCAGGAGTGAGGGTGAATATCCAGGAGTGAGGAGAACAGTCCAGGAATGAGGGGAACATTCCAGGAGTGAGGGTGACACTCTAGGAGTGAGGGTGACAGCCCAGGAGTGAGGGTGACAGTCCAGAGTGAGGGTGACAGTCCAGGAGGGAGGGTGACAGTCTAGGAGTGAGGTTGACAGTCAAGGAACAAGGGTAAAAGGCCAGGAGTGAGGGTGAAAGTCCAGGAGTGTGGGTGACAGTCCAGGAGTGAGGGTGACAGTCCAGGAGTGAGGGTGAATATCCAGGAGTGAGGGGAACAGTCCAGGAATGAGGGGAACAGTCCAGGAGTGAGGGTGACAGTCTAGGAGTGAGGGGAACAGTCCAGGAATGAGGGGAACAGTCCAGGAGTGAGGGTGACAGCCCAGGAGTGAGGGTGACAGTCCAGGAGTGAGGGTGACAGTCAAGGAACAAGGGTAACAGGCCAGGAGTGAGGGTGACAGTCCAGGAGTGTGGGTGACAGTCCAGGATAAGGGAGACAGTCCATGAGTGAGGGTGACAGTCCAGGAGTGAGGGTGAAAATCCAGGAGTGAGGGGAACAGCCCAGGAATGAGGGGATCAATCCAGGAATGACAGGGATAGTCCAGGATTGAGTGAAACAATCCAGGAATGATGGGGACAGTCTAGGATTGAGGGGAACAGTGCAGGAGTGAGGGGAACAATCCAGGAGCGAGGGAAACAATCCAGGAGCCGGGGGAACAGTCCAGGAGTGAGGGGAAAGTCCGGGAGTGAGGGGACAAATCCAGGACTGAGGAGGACAGCCAGGCGGAAGGGGGACAATCCAGGATGGAGGGGACAAGTTCAGGAGCGAGAGGGCCAGTCCAGGAGTGAGTGGAACAGTCCAGGAGTGAGAGGAGACGCCCACGAGGGAGGGGCACGATCCAGGAGTGAGGGGGACAGCCAAGGAGTGAGGGTAACAGTCCAGGAGTGAGCGGAACAATCCAGGAATTAGGGGACAGCCCAGGAGTGAGGGTGATAGTCCAGAAGTGAGTGGAACAATCCAGGAGTGATGGGAACAGTCCAGGAGTGAGGGTGACAGTCTAGGAGTGAGGGGAACAGTCCAGGAATGAGGGGAACAGTCCAGGAGTGAGGGTGACAGCCCAGGAGTGAGGGTGACAGTCCAGGAGTGAGGGTGACAGTCAAGGAACAAGGGTAACAGGCCAGGAGTGAGGGTGACAGTCCAGGAGTGTGGGTGACAGTCCAGGATAAGGGAGACAGTCCATGAGTGAGGGTGACAGTCCAGGAGTGAGGGTGAAAATCCAGGAGTGAGGGGAACAGCCCAGGAATGAGGGGATCAATCCAGGAATGACAGGGATAGTCCAGGATTGAGTGAAACAATCCAGGAATGATGGGGACAGTCTAGGATTGAGGGGAACAGTGCAGGAGTGAGGGGAACAATCCAGGAGCGAGGGAAACAATCCAGGAGCCGGGGGAACAGTCCAGGAGTGAGGGGAAAGTCCGGGAGTGAGGGGACCAATCCAGGACTGAGGAGGACAGCCAGGCGGAAGGGGGACAATCCAGGATGGAGGGGACAAGTTCAGGAGCGAGAGGGCCAGTCCAGGAGTGAGTGGAACAGTCCAGGAGTGAGAGGAGACGCCCACGAGGGAGGGGCACGATCCAGGAGTGAGGGGGACAGCCAAGGAGTGAGGGTAACAGTCCAGGAGTGAGCGGAACAATCCAGGAATTAGGGGACAGCCCAGGAGTGAGGGTGATAGTCCAGAAGTGAGTGGAACAATCCAGGAGTGATGGGAACAGTCCAGGATAGTGGAACAGCCCAGGAGTGAGAGGGACAGTCCACGATTGAGGTGGACAGTCCAGGAGTGAGGGGAACAATGCAGGAGTGAGGGGGAGTGTCCAGAAGTGAGGGGAACAGTCCAGGAGTGAGGTGAACAGTCCAAGAGTGAATCCAGAAATGAGGGTGCAGTTCAGTAGTGAGGGGGACCGTCCAGGAGTGAGGGGGACAATTCAGGAGTGAGGGGGAGTGTCCAGAAGTGAGGGGAACAGTCCAGGAGTGTGGGTGACAGTCCAGGAGTGAGGGGAACAGTCCGTGGTTGGAGGGGGTTGCAGGGAGAATAGGGTTGGGGGGGGAAGTCTAGGAATGGGGGGAACAGTCCAAGAGTGAGTGGAACAGTTCAAGAATGAGGGAGACAGTCCAAGAGTGAGGGTGACAGTCCAGGAGAGAGGGTGACAGTCCAGGAGTGAGGGGAACAGTCTAGGAGTGAGGGTGACAGTCAAGGATGAGGTTGACAGTCCAGGAGTGAGAATGACAGTCCAGGAGTGAGGGGAACAGTCCAGGAGTGAGGGGAACAATCCAGGAATTCGAGGACAGCCCAGGAGTGAAGGTGACAGTCCAGGAGTGAGGGGAAGATTCCGGGAGTGAGGGGAACAGTCCGGATTAGCGAAACAGCCCAGGAGTGAGTGGGACAGTTTAGGAGTGAGGGGAACAGTCCATGAGTGAGAGGAACAGTCCAAGCATGAATGCAGGAGTGAGGGGACAATTCAGGAGTGAGTGGGTCCATCCATGAGTGAGGGGAACTGTTCAGGAGTGTGGGTGGCAGTCCAGGAGTGAGGGAGACTGTCCAGGAGTGAAGGTGACAGTCCAGGAGTGAGGGTGACAGTCCAGGAGAAGGGAGACAGTCCAGTAGTGAGGGTGACAGTCCAGGAGTGAGGGGAACAGTCCAGGAGTGAGGGTGAATATCCAGGAGTGAGGGAGACTATCCAGGAGCGAGGGAAACAGTCCAGGAGTGAGGGTGACAGTCCAGGACTGAGAAAGACAGTCCAGGAATGAGGGTGACAGACCAGAAGTGAGGGGAACAGTCCAGGAATGAGGGGAACAGTCCAGGAGTAAGGGGAAAAGCCCAGGATTGAGGTGAACATTCCAGGAATGAGGGGAACAATCCAGGAGTGAGGGTGACAGTCCAGGAGTGAGGGTGACAGTCCAAGATGAGGCTGACTGTCCAAGAGTGAGGGGAACAATCCAGCGTGAGGGGAACAATCCAGCGTGAGGGAAACAGTCCAGGAGTTAGCGGAACATTCCAGGAGTGAGGGGAACAGTCCAACAGTGAGAACAGCCCAGGAGCGAGGTGAACAGTCCAGGAGTGAGGGGTACAATCCGGGAGTGAGGGGAACAGCCCATGAGTGAGAGGAACAGTCCAGGAGTTAGGGGAACAGTCCAGGAGTGAGGGGAACAGCCCAGGAATGAGGGGAACAGTCCAGGAGTGAGTGTGACAGTCCAGGAGTGAGGGAGACTGTCCAGGAGTGATGGAGTCAGTCCAGGAATGAGGGTGACAGTCCAGGAGTGAGCGGAACAGTCCTGGAATGAGGTCAACAGTCCAGGAGTGAGGGTGACAGTCCAGGAGTGAGGGTGAATATCCAGGAGTGAGGGGAACAGTCCAGGAATGAGGGGAACAGTCCAGGAGTGAGGGTGACACTATAGGAGTGAGGGGAACAGTCCAGGAATGAGGGGAACAGTCCAGGAGTGAGGGTGACAGCCCAGGAGTGAGGGTGACAGTCCAGGCGTGAGGGTGACAGTCCAGGAGGGAGGGTGACAGTCTAGGAGTGAGGGTGACAGTCAAGGAACAAGAGTAACAGGCCAGGAGTGAGGGTAACGGTCCAGGAGTGTGGGTGACAGTCCAGGATAAGGGAGACAGTCCACGAGTGAGGGTGACAGTCCAGGAGTGAGGGTGAAAATCCAGGAGTGAGGGGAACAGCCCAGGAATGAGGGGATCAATCCAGGAATGACGGGGATAGTCCAGGATTGAGTGAAACAATCCAGGAATGATGGGGACAGTCTAGGATTGATGGGAAGAGTGCAGGAGTGAGGGGAACAATCCAGGAGCGAGGGAAACAATCCAGGAGCCGGGGGAAAATCCAGGAGTGAGGGGAAAGTCCGGGAGTGAGGAGACCAATCCAGGACTGAGGAGGACAGTCCAGGCGGAAGGGAGACAATCCAGGAAGGAGGGGACAAGTTCAGGAGCGGGAGGGCCAGTCCAGGAGTGAGTGGAACAGTCCAGGATTGAGAGGAGCCGCCCACGAGGGAGGGGCACAATCCAGGAGTGAGGGGGACAGCCCGGGAGTGTGGGTAACAGTCCAGGAGTGAGCGGAACCATCCAGGAATTAGGGGACAGCCCAGGAGTGAGGGTGATAGTCCAGAAGTGAGTGGAACAATCCAGGAGTGATGGGAACAGTCCAGGAGATAGCGGAACAGCCCAGGAGTGAGGGGGACAGTCCAGGAGTGAGGGGGACAGTCCAGGAGTGAGGGGAACAATGCAGGAGAGAGTGGAACAGTCCAGGAGTGAGTGGAATAGTCCAGGAGTGAGGGGAAAAGTCCAAGAGTGAATCCAGAAATGAGGGTGCAATTCAGGAGTGAGGGGAACCGTCCAGGAGTGAGGGGGACAATTCAGGAGTGAGGGGGAGCGTCCAGGAGTCAGGGGAGCAGTCCAGAACCGTGGGTGACAGTCCAGGAGTGAGGGAGACTGTCCAGGAGTGAGGATGACAGTCCAGGAGTGAGGGTGAATATCCAGGAGTGAGGGAAACAGTCCAGGAGTGAGGGTGACAGTCTGGGACTGAAAAAGACAGTCCAGGAGTGAGGGTGACAATCCCGGAGTCAGTGATACAATCCAGGAGTGAGGGGAACAGCTCAGGAGTGCGGGGATCAGTCCAGGAGTAAGGGGAACAGTCCAGGAGTGAGGGTGAATATCCAGGAGTGAGGGAGACTATCAAGGAGTGAGGAAGACAGTCCAGGAGTGAAGGTGAGAGTCCAGGACTGAGAAAGACAGTCCAGGAGTGAGGGTGACAGTCCAGGAGAAGGGAAACAGTCCAGTAGTGAGGGTGACAGTCCAGGAGTGAGGGGAACCGTCCAGGTGTGAGGGTGAATATCCAGGAGTGAGGGAGAATATCCAGGAGTGAGGGGAACTGCCCAGGAGTGAGGGGAACATTCCAGGAGTGAGGGTGAATATCCAGGAGTGAGGGAGACTATCCAGGAGTGAGGGAAACAGTCCAGGAGTGAGGGGAACAGTCCAGGAGTGAGGGTGACAGTCAAGGATGAGGGTGACAGTCCAGGAGTGAGGTTGACAGTCCAGGAGTGAGAATGACAGTCCAGGAGTGAGGGTGACAATCCAGGAGTGAGGGGAACAGTCCAGGAGTGAGGGAACAATCTAGAAATTCGAGGACAGCCCAGGAGTGAAGATGACAGTCCAGGAGTGAATGGAAGAATCCGGGAGTGAGGGGAAGAGTCCGGATTAGCGAAACAGCCCAGGAGTGAGGGGGACAGGTTAGGAGTGAGGGGAACAGGTTAGGAGTGAAGGGAACAGTCCATGAGTGAGAGGAACAGTCCAAGAGTGAATCCAGGAGTGAGGGGACAGTTCAGGAGTAAGGGGGACCGTCGATGAGTAAGGCGGACAGTTCAGGCGTGCGGGGGAGAGTCCAGGAGTGAGGGGAACTGTTCAGGAGTTTGGGTGACAGTCCAGGAATGAGGGGGACATTGAATGAGTGAGGGTGAATGTCCAGGAGTGAGGGGGACTGTCCAGGAGTAAGGAAGACAGTCCAGGAGTGAAGGTGACAGTCCAGGACTGAGAAAGACAGTCCAGGAGTGAGGGTGACAGTCCAGGAGAATGGAGACAGTCCAGTAGTGAGGGTGAGAGTCCAGGAGTGAGGGGAACAGTCCAGGAGTGAGGGTGAATATCCAGGAGTGAGGGAGACTATCCAGGAGCGAGGGAGACAGTTCAGGAGTGAGGGTGACAGTCCAGGACTGAGAAAGACAGTCCAGGAGTGAGGGTGACAGTCCAGGAGTGAGTGATACAATCCAGGAGTGAGGGGAACAGCTCAGGAGTGCGGGGATCAGTCCAGGAGTAAGGGGAACAGTCCAGGAATGAGGAGAACAGTCCAGGAGTGAGGGTGACAGTCCAGGAATGATGGGGACAGTCCAGGTGTGAGGGAGAATGTCCAGGAGTGAGGCAGACAGTCCAGGAGTGAGGGGGACAGTCTAGGAGTAAGGGGAACATTCCAGGAATGAGGGGAACAGACCAGGAGTGAGGGTGACAGTCCAGGAATGAGTGGGACAGTCCAGGAGTGTGGGGTACAATCCACGAGGGAGGGGGACAGTCCAGGAGTGAGGGTGACAGTCCAGGAGGGAGGGTGACAGTCTAGGAGTGAGGGTGACAGTCAAGGAATAAGGGTAACAGGCCAGGAGTGAGGGTGACAGTCCAGGAGTGAGAAAGGCAGTCCAGGAGTGAGGGTGACAGACCAGGAGTGAGTGATACAATCCAGGAGTGAGGGGAACAGCTCAGGAGTGCGGGGATCAGTCCAGGAGTAAGGGGAACAGTCCAGGAATGAGGAGATCAGTCCAGGAGTGAGGGTGACAGTCCAGGAATGATGGGGACAGTCCAGGCGAGAGGGAGAATGTCCAGGAGTGAGGCAGACAGTCCAGGAGTGAGGGGGACAGTCTAGGAGTAAGGGGAACATTCCAGGAATGAGGGGAACAGACCAGGAGTGAGGTTGACAGTCCAGGAATGAGTGGGACATTCCGGGAGTGAGGGGACCAATCCAGGACTGAGGAGGACAGTCCAGGCGGAAGGGGGACAATCCAGGATGGAGGGGACAAGTTCAGGAGCGAGAGGGCCAGTCCAGGAGTGAGTGGAACAGTCCAGGAGTGAGAGGAGACGCCCACGAGGGAGGGGCACGATCCAGGAGTGAGGGGGACAGCCCAGGAGTGAGGGTAACAGTCCAGGAGTGAGCGGAACAATCCAGGATTTAGGGGACAGCCCAGGAGTGAGGGTGATAGTCCAGAAGTGAGTGGAACAATCCAGGAGTGATGGGAACAGTCCAGGAGAGCGGAACAGTCCAGGAGTGAGCGGGACAGTCCACAATTGAGGTGGACAGTCCAGGAGTGAGGGGAACAATGCAGGAGTGAGTGGAACAGTCCAGGAGTGAGGTGAACAGTCCAAGAGTGAATCCAGAAATGAGGGTGCAGTTCAGGAGTGAGGGGGACCGTCCAGGAGTGAGGGGGACAATTCAGGAGTGAGGGGGAGTGTCCAGAAGTGAGGGGAACAGTCCAGGAGTGTGGGTCACAGTCCAGGAGTGAGGGGAACAGTTCAGGAATGAGGGAGACAGTCCAAGAGTGAGGGTGACAGTCCAGGAGTGAGGGTGACAGTCCAGGAGTGAGGGGAACAGTCTAGGAGTGAGGGTGACAGTCAAGGATGAGGTTGACAGTCCAGGAGTGAGGTTGACAGTCCAGGAGTGAGAATGACAGTCCAGGAGTGAGGATGACAGTCCAGGAGTGAGGGTGACAATCCAGGAGTGAGGGGAACAATCCAGGAATTCGAGGACAGCCCAGGAGTGAAGGTGACAGTCCAGGAGTGAGGGGAAGATTCTGGGAGTGAGGGGAACAGTCCGGATTAGCGAAACAGCCCAGGAGTGAGTGGGACAGTTTAGGAGTGAGTGGGTCCATCCATGAGTGAGGGGGACAGTTCAGGCGTGCGGGGGAGAGTCCAGGAGTGAGGGGAACTGTTCAGGAGTGTGGGTGGCAGTCCAGGAATGAGGGGGACATTCCATGAGTGAGGGTGAATGTCCAGGAGTGAGGGAGACTGTCCAGGAGTGAGGAAGACAGTCCAGGAGTGAAGGTGACAGTCCAGGAGTGAGAAAGACAGTCCAGGAGTGAGGGTGACAGTCCAGGAGAAGGGAGACAGTCCAGTAGTGAGGGTGACAGTCCAGGAGTGAGGGGAACAGTCCAGGAGTGAGGGTGAATATCCAGGAGTGAGGGAGACTATCCAGGAGCGAGGGAAACAGTCCAGGAGTGAGGGTGACAGTCCAGGACTGAGAAAGACAGTCCAGGAATGAGGGTGACAGTCCAGAAGTGAGGGGAACAGTCCAGGAATGCGGGGAACTGTCCAGGGGGGTGGGGAACAGCCCAGGAAAGGGGGGAACAGTCCAGGAGTAAGGGGAAAAGCCCAGGATTGAGGTGAACATTCCAGGAATGAGGGGAACAATCCAGGAGTGAGGGTGACAGTCCAGGACTGAGGGTGACAGTCCAGGATGAGGGTGACTGTCCAGGTTGAGGGTGACTGTCCAAGATGAGGGTGACTGTCCAAGAGTGAGGGGAACAATCCAGCGTGAGGGAAACAGTCCAGGCGTTAGCGGAACATTCCAGGAGTAAGGGGAACAGCCCAGGAGCGAGGTGAACAGTCCAGGAGTGAGGGGTACAATCCGGGAGTGAGGGGAACAGCCCATGAGTGAGGGGAACAGTCCAGGAGTTAGGGGAACAGTCCAGGAGTGAAGGGAACAGCCCAGGAATGAGGGGAACAGTCCAGGAGTGAGTGTGACAGTCCAGGAGTGAGGGAGACTGTCCAGGAGTGATGGAGTCAGTCCAGGAATGAGGGTGACAGTCCAGGACTGAGCGGAACAGTCCTGGAATGAGGTCAACAGTCCAGGAGTGAGGGTGACAGTCCAGGAGTGAGGGTGAATATCCAGGAGTGAGGGGAACAGTCCAGGAATGAGGGGAACAGTCCAGGAGTGAGGGTGACACTCTAGGAGTGAGGGGAACAGTCCAGGAATGAGGGGAACAGTCCAGGAGTGAGGGTGACAGCCCAGGAGTGAGGGTGACAGTCCAGGAGTGAGGGTGACAGTCCAGGAGGGAGGGTGACAGTCTAGGAGTCAGGGTGACAGTCAAGGAACAAGAGTAACAGGCCAGGAGTGAGGGTAACGGTCCAGGAGTGTGGGTGACAGTCCAGGATAAGGGAGACAGTCCACGAGTGAGGGTGACAGTCCAGGAGTGAGGGTGAAAATCCAGGAGTGAGGGGAACAGCCCAGGAATGAGGGGATCAATCCAGGAATGACGGGGATAGTCCAGGATTGAGTGAAACAATCCAGGAATGATGGGGACAGTCTAGGATTGAGGGGAAGAGTGCAGGAGTGAGGGGAACAATCCAGGAGCGAGGGAAACAATCCAGGAGCCGGGGGAAAATCCAGGAGTGAGGGGAAAGTCCGGGAGTGAGGAGACCAATCCAGGACTGAGGAGGACAGTCCAGGCGGAAGGGAGACAATCCAGGAAGGAGGGGACAAGTTCAGGAGCGAGAGGGCCAGTCCAGGAGTGAGTGGAACAGTCCAGGATTGAGAGGAGCCGCCCACGAGGGAGGGGCACAATCCAGGAGTGAGGGGGACAGCCCGGGAGTGAGGGTAACAGTCCAGGAGTGAGCGGAACCATCCAGGAATTAGGGGACAGCCCAGGAGTGAGGGTGATAGTCCAGAAGTGAGTGGAACAATCCAGGAGTGATGGGAACAGTCCAGGAGATAGCGGAACAGCCCAGGAGTGAGGGGGACAGTCCAGGAGTGAGGGGGACAGTCCAGGAGTGAGGGGAACAATGCAGGAGAGAGTGGAACAGTCCAGGAGTGAGTGGAATAGTCCAGGAGTGAGGGGAAAAGTCCAAGAGTGAATCCAGAAATGAGGGTGCAATTCAGGAGTGAGGGGAACCGTCCAGGAGTGAGGGGGACAATTCAGGAGTGAGGGGGAGCGTCCAGGAGTCAGGGGAGCAGTCCAGAAGCGTGGGTGACAGTCCAGGAGTGAGGGAGACTGTCCAGGAGTGAGGATGACAGTCCAGGAGTGAGGGTGAATATCCAGGAGTGAGGGAAACAGTCCAGGAGTGAGGGTGACAGTCTGGGACTGAAAAAGACAGTCCAGGAGTGAGGGTGACAATCCCGGAGTCAGTGATACAATCCAGGAGTGAGGGGAACAGCTCAGGAGTGCAGGGATCAGTCCAGGAGTAAGGGGAACAGTCCAGGAATGAGTAGAACAGTCCAGGAGTGAGGGTGACAGTCCAGGAATGATGGGGACAGTCCAGGAGTGAGGGAGAATGACCAGGAGTGAGGCAGACTGTCCAGGAGTGAGGAAGACAGTCCAGGAGTGGAGGTGACAGTGCAGGACTGAGAAAGACAGTCCAGGGGTGAGGGTGACAGTCCAGGAGAAGGGAGACAGTCCAGTAGTGAAGGTGACAGTCCAGGAGTGAGGGTGACAGTCCAGGAGTGAGGGGAACAGGTTAGGAGTGAAGGGAACAGTCCATGAGTGAGAGGAACAGTCCAAGAGTGAATCCAGGAGTGAGGGGACAGTTCAGGAGTGAGGGGGACCGTCGATGAGTGAGGCGGACAGTTCAGGCGTGCGGGGGAGAGTCCAGGAGTGAGGGGAACAGTTCAGGAGTGTGGGTGACAGTCCAGGAATGAGGGGGACATTCCATGAGTGAGGGTGAATGTCCAGGAGTGAGGGAGACTGTCCAGGAGTAAGGAAGACAGTCCAGGAGTGAAGGTGACAGTCCAGGACTGAGAAAGACAGTCCAGGAGTGAGGGTGACAGTCCAGGAGAATGGAGACAGTCCAGTAGTGAGGGTGACAGTCCAGGAGTGAGGGGAACCGTCCAGGTGTGAGGGTGAATATCCAGGAGTGAGGGAGAATATCCAGGAGTGAGGGGAAGTGCCCAGGAGTGAGGGGAACATGCCAGGAGTGAGGGTGAATATCCAGGAGTGAGGGAGACTATCCAGGAGTGAGGGAAACAGTCCAGGAGTGAGGGGAACAGTCCAGGAGTGAGGGTGACAGTCAAGGATGAGGGTGACAGTCCAGGAGTGAGGTTGACAGTCCAGGAGTGAGAATGACAGTCCAGGAGTGAGGATGACAGTCCAGGAGTGAGGGTGACAATCCAGGAGTGAGGGGAACAGTCCAGGAGTGAGGGGAACAATCCAGGAATTCGAGGACAGCCCAGGAGTGAAGGTGACAGTCCAGGAGTGAATGGAAGAATCCGGGAGTGAGGGGAACAGTCCGGATTAGCGAAACAGACCAGGAGTGAGGGGGACAGGTTAGGAGTGAGGGGAACAGGTTAGGAGTGAAGGGAACAGTCCATGAGTGAGAGGAACAGTCCAAGAGTGAATCCAGGAGTGAGGGGACAGTTCAGGAGTGAGGGGGACCGTCGATGAGTGAGGCGGACAGTTCAGGCGTGCGGGGGAGAGTCCAGGAGTGAGGGGAACAGTTCAGGAGTGTGGGTGACAGTCCAGGAATGAGGGGGACATTCCATGAGTGAGGGTGAATGTCCAGGAGTGAGGGAGACTGTCCAGGAGTAAGGAAGACAGTCCAGGAGTGAAGGTGACAGTCCAGGACTGAGAAAGACAGTCCAGGAGTGAGGGTGACAGTCCAGGAGAATGGAGAAAGTCTAGTAGTGAGGGTGACAGTCCAGGAGTGGGGGGAACAGTCCAGGAGTGAGGGTGAATATCCAGGAGTGAGGGAGACTGTCCAGGAGTGAGGGAGACAGTTCAGGAGTGAAGGTGACAGTGCAGGACTGAGAAAGACAGTCCAGGAGTGAGGGAGACAGTCCAGGTTGAGGGTGACTGTCCAAGAGTGAGGGGAACAATCCAGGCATGAGGGAAACAGTCCAGGATTTAGCGGAACATTCCAGGAGTGAGGGGAACAATCCAACAGTGAGGGGAACAGCCCAGGAGCGAGGTGAACAGTCCAGGAGTGAGGGGTACAATCCGGGAGTGAGGGGAACAGCCCATAAGTGAGGGGAACAGTCCAGGAATGAGGGGAACAGTCCAGAAGTGAGGGTGACAGTCCAGGAGTGAGGGAGACTGTCCAGGAGTGATGGCAACAGTCCAGGAATGAGGGTGACGGTCCAGGAGTGAGCGGAACAGTCCAGGAATGAGGTCAACAGTCTAGGAGTGAGGGTGACAGTCCAGGAGTGAGGGGAACAGTCCAGGAATGAGAGGAACAGTCCAAGAGTGAATCCAGGAGTGAGGGGACAGTTCAGGAGTGAGGAGGACCATCGATGAGTGAGGCGGACAGTTCAGGCGTGCGGGGGAGAGTCCAGGAGTGAGGGGAACTGTTCAGGAGTTTGGGTGACAGTCCAGGAATGAGGGGGACATTCCATGAGTGAGGGTGAATGTCCAGGAGTGAGGGAGACTGTCCAGGAGTAAGGAAGACAGTCCAGGAGTGAAGTTGAGAGTCCAGGACTGAGAAAGACAGTCCAGGAGTGAGGGTGACAGTCCAGGAGAATGGAGACAGTCCAGTAGTGAGGGTGAGAGTCCAGGAGTGAGGGAAACAGTCCAGGAGTGAGGGTGAATATCCAGGAGTGAGGGAGACTATCCAGGAGCGAGGGAGACAGTTCAGGAGTGAGGGTGACAGTCCAGGGCTGAGAAAGACAGTCCAGGAGTGAGGGTGACAGTCCAGGAGTGAGTGATACAATCCAGGAGTGAGGGGAACAGCTCAGGAGTGCGGGGAGCAGTCCAGGAGTAAGGGGAACAGTCCAGGAATGAGGAGAACAGTCCAGGAGTGAGGGTGACAGTCCAGGAATGATGAGGACAGTCCAGGCGTGAGGGAGAATGTCCAGGAGTGAGGCAGACAGTCCAGGAGTGAGGGGGACAGTCTAGGAGTAAGGGGAACATTCCAGGAATGAGGGGAACAGACCAGGAGTGAGGGTGACAGTCCAGGAATGAGTGGGACAGTCGAGGAGTGTGGGGTACAATCCACGAGGGAGGGGGACAGTCCAGGAGTGAGGGTGACAGTCCAGGAGGGAGGGTGACAGTCTAGGAGTGAGGGTGACAGTCAAGGAATAAGGGTAACAGGCCAGGAGTGAGGGTGACAGTCCAGGAGTGAGAAAGGCAGTCCAGGAGTGAGGGTGACAGTCCAGGAGTGAGTGATACAATCCAGGAGTGAGGGGAACAGCTCAGGAGTGCGGGGATCAGTCCAGGAGTAAGGGGAACAGTCCAGGAATGAGGAGAACAGTCCAGGAGTGAGGGAGACAGTCCAGGAATGATGGGGACAGTCCAGGCGAGAGGGAGAATGTCCAGGAGTGAGGCAGACAGTCCAGGAGTGAGGGGGACAGTCTAGGAGTAAGGGGAACATTCCAGGAATGAGGGGAACAGACCAGGAGTGAGGTTGACAGTCCAGGAATGAGTTGGACATTCCGGGAGTGAGGGGACCAATCCAGGACTGAGGAGGACAGTCCAGGCGGAAGGGGGACAATCCAGGATGGAGGGGACAAGTTCAGGTGCGAGAGGGCCAGTCCAGGAGTGAGTGGAACAGTCCAGGAGTGAGAGGAGACGCCCACGAGGGAGGGGCACGATCCAGGAGTGAGGGGGACAGCCCAGGAGTGAGGGTAACAGTCCAGAAGTGAGTGGAACAATCCAGGAGTGATGGGAACAGTCCAGGAGAGCGGAACAGTCCAGGAGTGAGAGGGACAGTCCACAATTGAGGTGGACAGTCCAGGAGTGAGGGGAACAATGCAGGAGTGAGTGGAACAGTCCAGGAGTGAGGTGAACAGTCCAAGAGTGAATCCAGAAATGAGGGTGCAGTTCAGGAGTGAGGGGGACCGTCCAGGAGTGAGGGGGACAATTCAGGAGTGAGGGGGAGTGTCCAGAAGTGAGGGGAACAGTCCAGGAGTGTGGGTCACAGTCCAGGAGTGAGGGGAACAGTTCAGGAATGAGGGAGACAGTCCAAGAGTGAGGGTGACAGTCCAGGAGTGAGGGTGACAGTCCAGGAGTGAGGGGAACAGTCTAGGAGTGAGGGTGACAGTCAAGGATGAGGTTGACAGTCCAGGAGTGAGGTTGACAGTCCAGGAGTGAGAATGACAGTCCAGGAGTGAGGATGACAGTCCAGGAGTGAGGGTGACAATCCAGGAGTGAGGGGAACAATCCAGGAATTCGAGGACAGCCCAGGAGTGAAGGCGACAGTCCAGGAGTGAGGGGAAGATTCCGGGAGTGAGGGGAACAGTCCGGATTAGCGAAACAGCCCAGGAGTGAGTGGACAGTTTAGGAGTGAGTGGGTCCATCCATGAGTGAGGGGGACAGTTCAGGCGTGCGGGGGAGAGTCCAGGAGTGAGGGGAACTGTTCAGGAGTGTGGGTGGCAGTCCAGGAATGAGGGGGACATTCCATGAGTGAGGGTGAATGTCCAGGAGTGAGGGAGACTGTCCAGGAGTGAGGGAGACTGTCCAGGAGTGAGGAAGACAGTCCAGGAGTGAAGGTGACAGTCCAGGAGTGAGAAAGACAGTCCAGGAGTGAGGGTGACAGTCCAGGAGAAGGGAGACAGTCCAGTAGTGAGGGTGACAGTCCAGGAGTGAGGGGAACAGTCCAGGAGTGAGGGTGAATATCCAGGAGTGAGGGAGACTATCCAGGAGCGAGGGAAACAGTCCAGGAGTGAGGGTGACAGTCCAGGACTGAGAAAGACAGTCCAGGAATGAGGGTGACAGTCCAGAAGTGAGGGGAACAGTCCAGGAATGAGGGGAACTGTCCAGGGGGGTGGGGAACAGCCCAGGAAAGGGGGGAACAGTCCAGGAGTAAGGGGAAAAGCCCAGGATTGAGGTGAACATTCCAGGAATGAGGGGAACAATCCAGGAGTGAGGGTGACAGTCCAGGAGTGAGGGTGACAGTCCAGGATGAGGGTGACTGTCCAGGTTGAGGGTGACTGTCCAAGATGAGGGTGACTGTCCAAGAGTGAGGGGAACAATCCAGCGTGAGGGAAACAGTCCAGGCGTTAGCGGAACATTCCAGGAGTGAGGGGAACAGTCCAACAGTGAGGGGAACAGCCCAGGAGCGAGGTGAACAGTCCAGGAGTGAGGGGTACAATCCGGGAGTGAGGGGAACAGCCCATGAGTGAGGGGAACAGTCCAGGAGTTAGGGGAACAGTCCAGGAGTGAAGGGAACAGCCCAGGAATGAGGGGAACAGTCCAGGAGTGAGTGTGACAGTCCAGGAGTGAGGGAGACTGTCCAGGAGTGATGGAGTCAGTCCAGGAATGAGGGTGACAGTCCAGGACTGAGCGGAACAGTCCTGGAATGATGTCAACAGTCCAGGAGTGAGGGTGACAGTCCAGGAGTGAGGGTGAATATCCAGGAGTGAGGGGAACAGTCCAGGAATGAGGGGAACAGTCCAGGAGTGAGGGTGACACTATAGGAGTGAGGGGAACAGTCCAGGAATGAGGGGAACAGTCCAGGAGTGAGGGTGACAGCCCAGGAGTGAGGGTGACAGTCCAGGAGTGAGGGTGACAGTCCAGGAGGGAGGGTGACAGTCTAGGAGTCAGGGTGACAGTCAAGGAACAAGAGTAACAGGCCAGGAGTGAGGGTGACAGTCCAGGAGTGAGGGTGACAGTCCAGGAGGGAGGGTGACAGTCCAGGAGAGAGAATGACAGTCTAGGAGTGAGGGTGACAGTCAAGGAATAAGGGTAACAGGCCAGGAGTGAGGGTGACAGTCCAGGAGTGAGAAAGACAGTCCAGGAGTGAGAAAGACAGTCCAGGAGTGAGGGTGACAGTCCAGGAGAAGGGAGACATTCCAGTAGTGAGGGTGACAGTCCAGGAGTGAGGGGAACAGTCCAGGAGTGAGGATGAATATCCAGGAGTGAGGGAGACTATCCAGGAGCGAGGGAAACAGTCCAGGAGTGAGGGTGACAGTCCAGGACTGAGAAAGACAGTCCAGGAATGAGGGTGACAGTCCAGGAGTGAGGGGAACAGTCCAGGAATGAGGAGAACTCTCCAGGGGGGTGGGGAACAGCCCAGGAATGGGGGGAACAGTCCAGGAGTAAGGGGAACAGCCCAGGAGTGAGGTGAACATTCCAGGAATGAGATGAACTGTCCAGGAGTGAGGGTGACATTCCAGGAGTGAGGGTGGCAGTCCAGGAGTGAGGTTGACAGTCCAGGAATGAGGGGAACAATCCAGGACTGAGGGTGACAGTCCTGAAGTGAGGGAGACAGTCCAGGTTGAGGGTGACTGTCCAAGATGAGGGTGACTGTCCAAGACTGAGGAGAACAATCCAGGCGTGAGGGAAACAATCCAGGAGTTAGCGGAACATTCCAGGAGTGAGGGGAACAATCCAACAGTGAGGGGAACAGCCCAGGAGCGAGGTGAACAGTCCAGGAGTGAGGGGTACAATCCGGGAGTGAGGGGAACAGCCCATGAGTGAGGGGAACAGTCCAGGAGTTAGGGGAACAGTCCAGGAGTGAAGGGAACAGCCCAGGAATGAGGGGAACAGTCCAGGAGTGAGTGTGACAGTCCAGGAGTGAGGGAGACTGTCCAGGAGTGATGGAGTCAGTCCAGGAATGAGGGTGACAGTCCAGGACTGAGCGGAACAGTCCTGGAATGAGGTCAACAGTCCAGGAGTGAGGGTGACAGTCCAGGAGTGAGGGTGAATATCCAGGAGTGAGGGGAACAGTCCAGGAATGAGGGGAACAGTCCAGGAGTGAGGGTGACACTATAGGAGTGAGGGGAACAGTCCAGGAATGAGGGGAACAGTCCAGGAGTGAGGGTGACAGCCCAGGAGTGAGGGTGACAGTCCAGGAGTGAGGGTGACAGTCCAGGAGGGAGGGTGACAGTCTAGGAGTCAGGGTGACAGTCAAGGAACAAGAGTAACAGGCCAGGAGTGAGGGTAACGGTCCAGGAGTGTGGGTGACAGTCCAGGATAAGGGAGACAGTCCACGAGTGAGGGTGACAGTCCAGGAGTGAGGGTGAAAATCCAGGAGTGAGGGGAACAGCCCAGGAATGAGGGGATCAATCCAGGAATGACGGGGATAGTCCAGGATTGAGTGAAACAATCCAGGAATGATGGGGACAGTCTAGGATTGAGGGGAAGAGTGCAGGAGTGAGGGGAACAATCCAGGAGCGAGGGAAACAATCCAGGAGCCGGGGGAAAATCCAGGAGTGAGGGGAAAGTCCGGGAGTGAGGAGACCAATCCAGGACTGAGGAGGACAGTCCAGGCGGAAGGGAGACAATCCAGGAAGGAGGGGACAAGTTCAGGAGCGAGAGGGCCAGTCCAGGAGTGAGTGGAACAGTCCAGGATTGAGAGGAGCCGCCCACGAGGGAGGGGCACAATCCAGGAGTGGGGGGGACAGCCCGGGAGTGAGGGTAACAGTCCAGGAGTGAGCGGAACCATCCAGGAATTAGGGGACAGCCCAGGAGTGAGGGTGATAGTCCAGAAGTGAGTGGAACAATCCAGGAGTGATGGGAACAGTCCAGGAGATAGCGGAACAGCCCAGGAGTGATGGGGACAGTCCAGGAGTGAGGGGGACAGTCCAGGAGTGAGGGGAACAATGCAGGAGTGAGTGGAACAGTCCAGGAGTGAGTGGAACAGTCCAGGAGTGAGGGGAAAAGTCCAAGAGTGAATCCAGAAATGAGGGTGCAATTCAGGAGTGAGGGGAACCGTCCAGGAGTGAGGGGGACAATTCAGGAGTGAGGGGGAGCGTCCAGGAGTGAGGGGAGCAGTCCAGAAGTGTGGGTGACAGTCCAGGAGTGAGGGAGACTGTCCAGGAGTGAGGATGACAGTCCAGGAGTGAGGGTGAATATCCAGGAGTGAGGGAAACAGTCCAGGAGTGAGGGTGACAGTCTGGGACTGAGAAAGACAGTCCAGGAGTGAGGGTGACAATCCCGGAGTCAGTGATACAATCCAGGAGTGAGGGGAACAGCTCAGGAGTGCGGGGATCAGTCCAGGAGTAAGGGGAACAGTTCAGGAATGAGTAGAACAGTCCAGGAGTGAGGGTGACAGTCCAGGAATGATGGGGAAGGTCCAGGAGTGAGGGAGAATGACCAGGAGTGAGGCAGACTGTCCAGGAGTGAGGAAGACAGTCCAGGAGTGAAGGTGACAGTGCAGGACTGAGAAAGACAGTCCAGGGGTGAGGGTGACAGTCCAGGAGAAGGGAGACAGTCCAGTAGTGAAGGTGACAGTCCAGGAGTGAGGGTGACAGTCCAGGAGTGAGGGGAACAGGTTAGGAGTGAAGGGAACAGTCCATGAGTGAGAGGAACAGTCCAAGAGTGAATCCAGGAGTGAGGGGAACAGTCCAGGAGTGAGGGGGAATATCCAGGAGTGAGGGAGACAGTTCAGGAGTGAAGGTGACAGTGCAGGACTGAGAAAGACAGTCCAGGAGTGAGGGTGACAGTCCAGGAGAAGGGAGACAGTCCAGTAGTGAGGGTGACAGTCCAGGAGTGAGGGTGACAGTCCAGGAGTGAGGGGAACAGTCCAGGAGTGAGGGTGAATATCCAGGAGTGAGGGAGACTGTCCAGGAGTGAGGAAGACAGTCCAGGAGTGAAGGTGAGAGTCCAGGACTGAGAAAGACAGTCCAGGAGTGAGGGTGACCGTCCAGGAGAAGGGAAACAGTCCAGTAGTGAGGGTGAAAGTCCAGGAGTGAGGGGAACCGTCCAGGTGTGAGGGTGAATATCCAGGAGTGAGGGAGAATATCCAGGAGTGAGGGGAACTGCCCAGGAGTGAGGGGAACATTCCAGGAGTGAGGGTGAATATCCAGGAGTGAGGGAGACTATCCAGGAGTGAGGGAAACAGTCCAGGAGTGAGGGGAACAGTGCAGGAGTGAGGGTGACAGTCAAGGATGAGGGTGACAGTCCAGGAGTGAGGTTGACAGTCCAGGAGTGAGAATGACAGTCCAGGAGTGAGGATGACAGTCCAGAAGTGAGGGTGACAATCCAGGAGTGAGGGGAACAGTCCAGGAGTGAGGGGAACAATCCAGGAATTCGAGGACAGCCCAGGAGTGAAGGTGACAGTCCAGGAGTGAATGGAAGAATCCGGGAGTGAGGGGAACAGTCCGGATTAGCGAAACAGCCCAGGAGTGAGGGGGACAGGTTAGGAGTGAAGGGAACAGTCCATGAGTGAGAGGAACAGTCCAAGAGTGAATCCAGGAGTGAGGGGAGCGTTCAGGAGTGAGGGGGACCGTCGATGAGTGAGGCGGACAGTTCAGGAGTGCGGGGGAGAGTCCAGGAGTGAGGGGAACTGTTCAGGAGTGTGGGTGACAGTCCAGGAATGAGGGGGACATTGAATGAGTGAGGGTGAATGTCCAGGAGTGAGGGAGACAGTCCAGGAGTAAGGAAGACAGTCCAGGAGTGAAGGTGACAGTCCAGAACTGAGAAAGACAGTCCAGGAGTGAGGGTGACAGTCCAGGAGAATGGAGACAGTCTAGTAGTGAGGGTGACAGTCCAGGAGTGAGGGGAACAGTCCAGGAATGAGGGGAACTGTCCAGGGGGGTGGGGAACAGCCCAGGAATGGGGGGAACAGTCCAGGAGTAAGGGGAACAGCCCAGGAGTGAGGTGAACATTCCAGGAATGAGAGGAACTGTCCATGAGTGAGGGTGAAATTCCAGGAGTGAGGGTGGCAGTCCAGGAGTGAGGTTGACAGTCCAGGAATGAGGGGAACAATCTAGGAGTGAGGGTGACAGCCCAGGAGTGAGGGTGACAGTCCAGGAGTGAGGGTGACAGTCCAGGAGGGAGGGTGACAGTCCAGGAGAGAGAATGACAGTCTAGGAGTGAGGGTGACAGTCAAGGAATAAGGGTAACAGGCCAGGAGTGAGGGTGACAGTCCAGGAGTGAGAAAGACAGTCCAGGAGTGAGAAAGACAGTCCAGGAGTGAGGGTGACAGTCCAGGAGAAGGGAGACATTCCAGTAGTGAGGGTGACAGTCCAGGAGTGAGGGGAACAGTCCAGGAGTGAGGATGAATATCCAGGAGTGAGGGAGACTATCCAGGAGCGAGGGAAACAGTCCAGGAGTGAGGGTGACAGTCCAGGACTGAGAAAGACAGTCCAGGAATGAGGGTGACAGTCCAGGAGTGAGGGGAACAGTCCAGGAATGAGGAGAACTCTCCAGGGGGGTGGGGAACAGCCCAGGAATGGGGGGAACAGTCCAGAGTAAGGGGAACAGCCCAGGAGTGAGGTGAACATTCCAGGAATGAGATGAACTTTCCAGGAGTGAGGGTGACATTCCAGGAGTGAGGGTGGCAGTCCAGGAGTGAGGTTGACAGTCCAGGAATGAGGGGAACAATCCAGGACTGAGGGTGACAGTCCTGAAGTGAGGGAGACAGTCCAGGTTGAGGGTGACTGTCCAAGATGAGGGTGACTGTCCAAGAGTGAGGAGAACAATCCAGGCGTGAGGGAAACAGTCCAGGAGTTAGCGGAACATTCCAGGAGTGAGGGGAACAATCCAACAGTGAGGGGACAGCCCAGGAGCGAGGTGAACAGTCCAGGAGTGAGGGGTACAATCCGGGAATGAGGGGAACAGCCCATAAGTGAGGGGAACAGTCCAGGAATGAGGGGAACAGTCCAGAAGTGAGGGTGACAGTCCAGGAGTGAGGGAGACTGTCCAGGAGTGATGGCGACAGTCCAGGAATGAGGGTGACAGTCCAGGAGTGAGCGGAACAGTCTAGGACTGAGGTCAACAGTCCAGGAGTGAGGGTGACAGTCCAGGAGTGAGGGGAACAGTCCAGGAATGAGAGGAACAGTCCAAGAGTGAATCCAGGAGTGAGGGGACAGTTCAGGAGTGAGGGGGACCATCGATGAGTGAGGCGGACAGTTCAGGAGTGAGGGGGAGAGTCCAGGAGTGAGGGGAACTGTGCAGGAGTTTGGGTGACAGTCCAGGAATGAGGGGGACATTCCATGAGTGAGGGTGAATGTCCAGGAGTGAGGGAGACTGTCCAGGAGTAAGGAAGACAGTCCAGGAGTGAAGGTGACAGTCCAGGACTGAGGGTGACAGTCCAGGAGAATGGAGACAGTCCAGTAGTGAGGGTGAGAGTCCAGGAGTGAGGGGAACAGTCCAGGAGTGAGGGTGACAGTCCAGGAGGGAGGGTGACAGTCCAGGAGAGAGAATGACAGTCTTGGAGTGAGGGTGACAGTCAAGGAATAAGGGTAACAGGCCAGGAGTGAGGGTGACAGTCCAGGAGTGAGAAAGACAGTCCAGGAGTGAGAAAGACAGTCCAGGAGTGAGGGTGACAGTCCAGGAGAAGGGAGACATTCCAGTAGTGAGGGTGACAGTCCAGGAGTGAGGGGAACAGTCCAGGAGTGAGGATGAATATCCAGGAGTGAGGGAGACTATCCAGGAGCGAGGGAAACAGTCCAGGAGTGAGGGTGACAGTCCAGGACTGAGAAAGACAGTCCAGGAATGAGGGTGACAGTCCAGGAGTGAGGGGAACAGTCCAGGAATGAGGAGAACTCTCCAGGGGGGTGGGGAACAGCCCAGGAATGGGGGGAACAGTCCAGAGTAAGGGGAACAGCCCAGGAGTGAGGTGAACATTCCAGGAATGAGATGAACTGTCCAGGAGTGAGGGTGACATTCCAGGAGTGAGGGTGGCAGTCCAGGAGTGAGGTTGACAGTCCAGGAATGAGGGGAACAATCCAGGACTGAGGGTGACAGTCCTGAAGTGAGGGAGACAGTCCAGGTTGAGGGTGACTGTCCAAGATGAGGGTGACTGTCCAAGAGTGAGGAGAACAATCCAGGCGTGAGGGAAACAGTCCAGGAGTTAGCGGAACATTCCAGGAGTGAGGGGAACAATCCAACAGTGAGGGGACAGCCCAGGAGCGAGGTGAACAGTCCAGGAGTGAGGGGTACAATCCGGGAATGAGGGGAACAGCCCATAAGTGAGGGGAACAGTCCAGGAATGAGGGGAACAGTCCAGAAGTGAGGGTGACAGTCCAGGAGTGAGGGAGACTGTCCAGGAGTGATGGCGACAGTCCAGGAATGAGGGTGACAGTCCAGGAGTGAGCGGAACAGTCTAGGACTGAGGTCAACAGTCCAGGAGTGAGGGTGACAGTCCAGGAGTGAGGGGAACAGTCCAGGAATGAGAGGAACAGTCCAAGAGTGAATCCAGGAGTGAGGGGACAGTTCAGGAGTGAGGGGGACCATCGATGAGTGAGGCGGACAGTTCAGGAGTGAGGGGGAGAGTCCAGGAGTGAGGGGAACTGTGCAGGAGTTTGGGTGACAGTCCAGGAATGAGGGGGACATTCCATGAGTGAGGGTGAATGTCCAGGAGTGAGGGAGACTGTCCAGGAGTAAGGAAGACAGTCCAGGAGTGAAGGTGACAGTCCAGGACTGAGGGTGACAGTCCAGGAGAATGGAGACAGTCCAGTAGTGAGGGTGAGAGTCCAGGAGTGAGGGGAACAGTCCAGGAGTGAGGGTGACAGTCCAGGAGGGAGGGTGACAGTCCAGGAGAGAGAATGACAGTCTTGGAGTGAGGGTGACAGTCAAGGAATAAGGGTAACAGGCCAGGAGTGAGGGTGACAGTCCAGGAGTGAGAAAGACAGTCCAGGAGTGAGAAAGACAGTCCAGGAGTGAGGGTGACAGTCCAGGAGAAGGGAGACATTCCAGTAGTGAGGGTGACAGTCCAGGAGTGAGGGGAACAGTCCAGGAGTGAGGATGAATATCCAGGAGTGAGGGAGACTATCCAGGAGCGAGGGAAACAGTCCAGGAGTGAGGGTGACAGTCCAGGACTGAGAAAGACAGTCCAGGAATGAGGGTGACAGTCCAGGAGTGAGGGGAACAGTCCAGGAATGAGGAGAACTCTCCAGGGGGGTGGGGAACAGCCCAGGAATGGGGGGAACAGTCCAGAGTAAGGGGAACAGCCCAGGAGTGAGGTGAACATTCCAGGAATGAGATGAACTGTCCAGGAGTGAGGGTGACATTCCAGGAGTGAGGGTGGCAGTCCAGGAGTGAGGTTGACAGTCCAGGAATGAGGGGAACAATCCAGGACTGAGGGTGACAGTCCTGAAGTGAGGGAGACAGTCCAGGTTGAGGGTGACTGTCCAAGATGAGGGTGACTGTCCAAGAGTGAGGGGAACAATCCAGGCGTGAGGGAAACAGTCCAGGAGTTAGCGGAACATTCCTGGAGTGAGGGGAACAATCCAACAGTGAGGGGAACAGCCCAGGAGCGAGGTGAACAGTCCAGGAGTGAGGGGTACAATCAGGGAGTGAGGGGAACAGCCCATAAGTGAGGGGAACAGTCCAGGAATGAGGGGAACAGTCCAGAAGTGAGGGTGACAGTCCAGGAGTGAGGGTGACAGTCCAGGAGTGAGGGGAACAGTCCAGGAATGAGAGGAACAGTCCAAGAGTGAATCCAGGAGTGAGGGGACAGTTCAGGAGTGAGGGGGACCATCGATGAGTGAGGCGGACAGTTCAGGCGTGCGGGGGAGAGTCCAGGAGTGAGGGGAACTGTTCAGGAGTTTGGGTGACAGTCCAGGAATGAGGGGGACATTCCATGAGTGAGGGTGAATGTCCAGGAGTGAGGGAGACTGTCCAGGAGTAAGGAAGACAGTCCAGGAGTGAAGGTGACAGTCCAGGACTGAGAAAGACAGTCCAGGAGTGAGGGTGACATTCCAGGAGAATGGAGACAGTCCAATAGTGAGGGTGAGAGTCCAGGAGTGAGGGGAACAGTCCAGGAGTGAGGGTGACAGTCCAGCAGGGAGGGTGACAGTCCAGGAGAGAGAATGACAGTCTTGGAGTGAGGGTGACAGTCAAGGAATAAGGGTAACAGGCCAGGAGTGAGGGTGACAGTCCAGGAGAAGGGAGACAGTCCAGTAGTGAGGGTGACAGTCCAGGAGTGAGGGGAACAGTCCAGGAGTGAGGATGAATATCCAGGAGTGAGGGAGACTATCCAGGAGCGAGGGAAACAGTCCAGGAGTGAGGGTGACAGTCCAGGACTGAGAAAGACAGTCCAGGAATGAGGGTGACAGTCCAGGAGTGAGGGGAACAGTCCAGGAATGAGGAGAACTCTCCAGGGGGGTGGGGAACAGCCCAGGAATGGGGGGAACAGTCCAGAGTAAGGGGAACAGCCCAGGAGTGAGGTGAACATTCCAGGAATGAGATGAACTGTCCAGGAGTGAGGGTGACATTCCAGGAGTGAGGGTGGCAGTCCAGGAGTGAGGTTGACAGTCCAGGAATGAGGGGAACAATCCAGGACTGAGGGTTTCAGTCCTGAAGTGAGGGAGACAGTCCAGGTTGAGGGTGACTGTCCAAGATGAGGGTGACTGTCCAAGAGTGAGGGGAACAATCCAGGCGTGAGGGAAACAGTCCAGGAGTTAGCGGAACATTCCAGGAGTGAGGGGAACAATCCAACAGTGAGGGGAACAGCCCAGGAGCGAGGTGAACAGTCCAGGAGTGAGGGGTACAATCAGGGAGTGAGGGGAACAGCCCATAAGTGAGGGGAACAGTCCAGGAATGAAGGGAACAGTCCAGAAGTGAGGGTGACAGTCCAGGAGTGAGGGAGACTGTCCAGGAGTGATGGCGACAGTCCAGGAATGAGGGTGACAGTCCAGGAGTGAGCGGAACAGTCCAGGAATGAGGCCAACAGTCCAGGAGTGAGGGTGACAGTCCAGGAGTGAGGGGAACAGTCCAGGAATGAGAGGAACAGTCCAAGAGTGAATCCAGGAGTGAGGGGACAGTTCAGGAGTGAGGGGGACCATCGATGAGTGAGGCGGACAGTTCAGGCGTGCGGGGGAGAGTCCAGGAGTGAGGGGAACTGTTTAGGAGTTTGGGTGACAGTCCAGGAATGAGGGGGACATTCCATGAGTGAGGGTGAATGTCCAGGAGTGAGGGAGACTGTCCAGGAGTAAGGAAGACAGTCCAGGAGTGAAGGTGACAGTCCAGGACTGAGAAAGACAGTCCAGGAGTGAGGGTGACAGTCCAGGAGAATGGAGACAGTCCAGTAGTGAGGGTGAGAGTCCAGGAGTGAGGGGAACAGTCCAGGAGTGAGGGTGAATATCCAGGAGTGAGGGAGACTATCCAGGAGCGAGGTAAACAGTCCAGGAGTGAGGGTGACAGTCCAGGACTGAGAAAGACAGTCCAGGAATGAGGGTGACAGTCCAGGAGTGAGGGGAACAGTCCAGGAATGAGGAGATCTCTCCAGGGGGGTGGGGAACAGCCCAGGAATGGGGGGAACAGTCCAGGAGTAAGGGGAACAGCCCAGGAGTGAGGTGAACATTCCAGGAATGAGATGAACTGTCCAGGAGTGAGGGTGACATTCCAGGAGTGAGGGTGGCAGTCCAGGAGTGAGGTTGACAGTCCAGGAATGAGGGGAACAATCCAGGACTGAGGGTGACAGTCCTGAAGTGAGGGAGACAGTCCAGGAGTGAGGGTGACAGTCCAGGAGGGAGGGTGACAGTCCAGGAGAGAGAATGACAGTCTTGGAGTGAGAGTGACAGTCAAGGAATAAGGGTAACAGGCCAGGAGTGAGGGTGACAGTCCAGGAGTGAGAAAGACAGTCCAGGAGTGAGAAAGACAGTCCAGGAGTGAGGGTGACAGTCCAGGAGAAGGGACACATTCCAGTAGTGAGGGTGACAGTCCAGGAGTGAGGGGAACAGTCCAGGAGTGAGGATGAATATCCAGGAGTGAGGGAGACTATCCAGGAGCGAGGGAGACTGTCCAGGAGTGAGGAAGACAGTCCAGGAGTGAAGGTGAGAGTCCAGGACTGAGAAAGACAGTCCAGGAGTGAGGGTGACAGTCCAGGAGAAGGGAGACAGTCCAGTAGTGAGGGTGACAGTCCAGGAGTGAGGGGAACCGTCCAGGTGTGAGGGTGAATATCCAGGAGTGAGGGTGAATATCCAGGAGTGAGGGAGACTATCCAGGAGTGAGGGGAACAGTCCAGGAGTGAGGGGAACAGTCCAGGAGTGAGGGGAACAATCCAGGAATTCGAGGACAGCCCAGGAGAGAAGGTGACAGTCCAGGAGTGAATGGAAGAATCCGGGAGTGACGGGAACAGTCCGGATTAGCGAAACAGCCCAGGAGTGAGGGGGACAGTTTAGGAGTGAAGGGAACAGTCCATGAGTGAGAGGAACAGTCCAAGAGTGAATCCAGGAGTGAGGGGACAGTTCAGGAGTGAGGGGGACCATCGATGAGTGAGGCGGACAGTTCAGGTGTGCGGGGGAGAGTCCAGGAGTGAGGGGAACTGTTCAGGTGTTTGGGTAACAGACCAGGAATGAGGGGGACATTCCATGAGTGAGGGTGAATGTCCAGGAGTGTGGGAGACTGTCCAGGAGTAAGGAAGACAGTCCAGGAGTGAAGGTGACAGTCCAGGACTGAGAAAGACAGTCCAGGAGTGAGGGTGATATTCCAGGAGAATGGAGACACTCCAGTAGTGAGGGTGACAGTCCAGAAGTGAGGGGAACAGTCCAGGAGTGAGGGTGAATATCCAGGAGTGAGGGAGACTATCCAGGAGCGAGGGAGACAGTTCAGGAGTGAGGGTGACAGTCCAGGACTGAGAAAGACAGTCCAGGAGTGAGGGTGACAGTCCAGGAGTGAGTGATACAATCCAGGAGTGAGGGGAACAGCTCAGGAGTGCGGGGATCAGTCCAGGAGTAAGGGGTACAGTCCAGGAATGAGGAGAACAGTCCAGGAGTGAGGGTGACAGTCCAGGAATGATGGGGCAGTCCAGGCGTGAGGGAGAATGTCCAGGAGTGAGGCAGACAGTCCAGGAGTGAGGGGGACAGTCTAGGAGTAAGGGGAACATTCCAGGAATGAGGGGAACAGACCAGGAGTGAGGGTGATAGTCCAGGAATGAGTGGGACAGTCCAGGAGTGTGGGGTACAATCCACGAGGGAGGGGGACAGTCCAGGAGTGAGGGTGACAGTCCAGGACTGAGAAAGACAGTCCAGGAGTGAGGGTGACAGTCCAGGAGTGAGAAAGGCAGTCCAGTAGTGAGGGTGACTGTCCAGGAGTGAGGGGAACAGTCCAGGAGTGAGGGTGAATATCCAGGAGTGAGGGAGACTATCCAGGAGCGAGGGAGACAGTCCAGGAGTGAGGGTGACAGTCCAGGACTGAGAAAGACAGTCCAGGAATGAGGGTGACAGCCCAGGAGTGAGGGGAACAGTCCAGGAATGAGGGGAACTCTCCAGGGGGGTGGGGAACAGCCCAGGAATGGGGGGGAACAGTCCAGGAGTAAGGGGAACAGCCCAGGAGTGAGGTGAACATTCCAGGAATGAGAGGAACTGTCCAGGAGTGAGGGTGACATTCCAGGAGTGAGGGTGGCAGTCCAGGAGTGAGGTTGACGGTCCAGGAATGAGGGGAACAATCTAGGTGTGAGGGTGACAGCCCAGGAGTGAGGGTGACAGTCCAGGAGTGAGGGTGACAGTCCAGGAGGGAGGGTGACAGTCCAGGAGAGAGAATGACAGTCTAGGAGTGAGGGTGACAGTCAAGGAATAAGGGTAACAGGCCAGGAGTGAGGGTGACAGTCCAGGAGTGAGAAAGACAGTCCAGGAGTGAGAAAGACAGTCCAGGAGTGAGGGTGACAGTCCAGGAGAAGGGAGACATTCCAGTAGTGAGGGTGACAGTCCAGGAGTGAGGGGAACAGTCCAGGAGTGAGGATGAATATCCAGGAGTGAGGGAGACTATCCAGGAGCGAGGGAAACAGTCCAGGAGTGAGGGTGACAGTCCAGGACTGAGAAAGACAGTCCAGGAATGAGGGTGACAGTCCAGGAGTGAGGGGAACAGTCCAGGAATGAGGAGAACTCTCCAGGGGGGTGGGGAACAGCCCAGGAATGGGGGGAACAGTCCAGGAGTAAGGGGAACAGCCCAGGAGTGAGGTGAACATTCCAGTAATGAGATGAACTGTCCAGGAGTGAGGGTGACATTCCAGGAGTGAGGGTGGCAGTCCAGGAGTGAGGTTGACAGTCCAGGAGTGAGGTTGACAGTCCAGGAATGAGGGGAACAATCCAGGACTGAGGGTGACAGTCCTGAAGTGAGGGAGACAGTCCAGGTTGAGGGTGACTGTCCAAGATGAGGGTGACTGTCCAAGACTGAGGAGAACAATCCAGGCGTGAGGGAAACAATCCAGGAGTTAGCGGAACATTCCAGGAGTGAGGGGAACAATCCAACAGTGAGGGGAACAGCCCAGGAGCGAGGTGAACAGTCCAGGAGTGAGGGGTACAATCCGGGAGTGAGGGGAACAGCCCATAAGTGAGGGGAACAGTCCAGGAATGAGGGGAACATTCCAGAAGTGAGGGTGACTGTCCAGGAGTGAGGGAGACTGTCCAGGAGTGATGGCGACAGTCCAGGAATGAGGGTGACAGTCCAGGAGTGAGCGGAACAGTCCAGGAATGAGGTCAACAGTCCAGGAGTGAGGGTGACAGTCCAGGAGTGAGGGGAACAGTCCAGGAATGAGAGGAACAGTCCAAGAGTGAATCCAGGAGTGAGGGGACAGTTCAGGAGTGAGGGGGACCATCGATGAGTGAGGCGGACAGTTCAGGCGTGCGGGGGAGAGTCCAGGAGTGAGGGGAACTGTTCAGGAGTTTGGGTGACAGTCCAGGAATGAGGGGGACATTCCATGAGTGAGGGTGAATGTCCAGGAGTGAGGGAGACTGTCCAGGAGTAAGGAAGACAGTCCAGGAGTGAAGGTGACAGTCCAGGACTGAGAAAGACAGTCCAGGAGTGAGGGTGACAGTCCAGGAGAATGGAGACAGTCCAGTAGTGAGGGTGAGAGTCCAGGAGTGAGGGGAACAGTCCAGGATGAGGGTGACAGTCCAGGAGGGAGGGTGACAGTCCAGGAGAGAGAATGACAGTCTTGGAGTGAGGGTGACAGTCAAGGAATAAGGGTAACAGGCCAGGAGTGAGGGTGACAGTCCAGGAGTGAGAAAGACAGTCCAGGAGTGAGGGTGACAGTCCAGGAGAAGGGAGACATTCCAGTAGTGAGGGTGACAGTCCAGGAGTGAGGGGAACAGTCCAGGAGTGAGGATGAATATCCAGGAGTGAGGGAGACTATCCAGGAGCGAGGGAAACAGTCCAGGAGTGAGGGTGACAGTCCAGGACTGAGAAAGACAGTCCAGGAATGAGGGTGACAGTCCAGGAGTGAGGGGAACAGTCCAGGAATGAGGAGAACTCTCCAGGGGGGTGGGGAACAGCCCAGGAATGGGGGGAACAGTCCAGAGTAAGGGGAACAGCCCAGGAGTGAGGTGAACATTCCAGGAATGAGATGAACTGTCCAGGAGTGAGGGTGACATTCCAGGAGTGAGGGTGGCAGTCCAGGAGTGAGGTTGACAGTCCAGGAATGAGGGGAACAATCCAGGACTGAGGGTGACAGTCCTGAAGTGAGGGAGACAGTCCAGGTTGAGGGTGACTGTCCAAGATGAGGGTGACTGTCCAAGAGTGAGGGGAACAATCCAGGCGTGAGGGAAACAGTCCAGGAGTTAGCGGAACATTCCAGGAGTGAGGGGAACAATCCAACAGTGAGGGGAACAGCCCAGGAGCGAGGTGAACAGTCCAGGAGTGAGGGGTACAATCAGGGAGTGAGGGGAACAGCCCATAAGTGAGGGGAACAGTCCAGGAATGAGGGGAACAGTCCAGAAGTGAGGGTGAAAGTCCAGGAGTGAGGGAGACTGTCCAGGAGTGATGGCGACAGTCCAGGAATGAGGGTGACAGTCCAGGAGTGAGCGGAACAGTCCAGGAATGAGGTCAACAGTCCAGGAGTGAGGGTGACAGTCCAGGAGTGAGGGGAACAGTCCAGGAATGAGAGGAACAGTCCAAGAGTGAATCCAGGAGTGAGGGGACAGTTCAGGAGTGAGGGGGACCATCGATGAGTGAGGCGGACAGTTCAGGCGTGCGGGGGAGAGTCCAGGAGTGAGGGGAACTGTTCAGGAGTTTGGGTGACAGTCCAGGAATGAGGGGGACATTCCATGAGTGAGGGTGAATGTCCAGGAGTGAGGGAGACTGTCCAGGAGTAAGGAAGACAGTCCAGGAGTGAAGGTGACAGTCCAGGACTGAGAAAGACAGTCCAGGAGTGAGGGTGACAATCCAGGAGAATGGAGACAGTCCAGTAGTGAGGGTGAGAGTCCAGGAGTGAGGGGAACAGTCCAGGAGTGAGGGTGACAGTCCAGGAGGGAGGGTGACAGTCCAGGAGAGAGAATGACAGTCTTGGAGTGAGGGTGACATTCAAGGAATAAGGGTAACAGGCCAGGAGTGAGGGTGACAGTCCAGGAGTGAGAAAGACAGTCCAGGAGTGAGAAAGACAGTCCAGGAGTGAGGGTGACAGTCCAGGAGAAGGGAGACATTCCAGTAGTGAGGGTGACAGTCCAGGAGTGAGGGGAACAGTCCAGGAGTGAGGATGAATATCCAGGAGTGAGGGAGACTATCCAGGAGCGAGGGAAACAGTCCAGGAGTGAGGGTGACAGTCCAGGACTGAGAAAGACAGTCCAGGAATGAGGGTGACAGTCCAGGAGTGAGGGGAACAGTCCAGGAATGAGGAGAACTCTCCAGGGGGGTGGGGAACAGCCCAGGAATGGGGGGAACAGTCCAGAGTAAGGGGAACAGCCCAGGAGTGAGGTGAACATTCCAGGAATGAGATGAACTGTCCAGGAGTGAGGGTGACATTCCAGGAGTGAGGGTGGCAGTCCAGGAGTGAGGTTGACAGTCCAGGAATGAGGGGAACAATCCAGGACTGAGGGTGACAGTCCTGAAGTGAGGGAGACAGTCCAGGTTGAGGGTGACTGTCCAAGATGAGGGTGACTGTCCAAGAGTGAGGAGAACAATCCAGGCGTGAGGGAAACAGTCCAGGAGTTAGCGGAACATTCCAGGAGTGAGGGGAACAATCCAACAGTGAGGGGAACAGCCCAGGAGCGAGGTGAACAGTCCAGGAGTGAGGGGTACAATCAGGGAGTGAGGGGAACAGCCCATAAGTGAGGGGAACAGTCCAGGAATGAGGGGAACAGTCCAGAAGTGAGGGTGACAGTCCAGGAGTGAGGGAGACTGTCCAGGAGAGATGGCGACAGTCCAGGAATGAGGGTGACAGTCCAGGAGTGAGCGGAACAGTCCAGGAATGAGGTCAACAGTCCAGGAGTGAGGGTGACAGTCCAGGAGTGAGGGGAACAGTCCAGGAATGAGAGGAACAGTCCAAGAGTGAATCCAGCAGTGAGGGGACAGTTCAGGAGTGAGGGGGACCATCGATGAGTGAGGCGGACAGTTCAGGCGTGCGGGGGAGAGTCCAGGAGTGAGGGGAACGGTTCAGGAGTTTGGGTGACAGTCCAGGAATGAGGGGGACATTCCATGAGTGAGGGTGAATGTCCAGGAGTGAGGGAGACTGTCCAGGAGTAAGGAAGACAGTCCAGGAGTGAAGGTGACAGTCCAGGACTGAGAAAGACAGTCCAGGAGTGAGGGTGACAGTCCAGGAGAATGGAGACAGTCCAGTAGTGAGGGTGAGAGTCCAGGAGTGAGGGGAACAGTCCAGGATGAGGGTGACAGTCCAGGAGGGAGGGTGACAGTCCAGGAGAGAGAATGACAGTCTTGGAGTGAGGGTGACAGTCAAGGAATAAGGGTAACAGGCCAGGAGTGAGGGTGACAGTCCAGGAGTGAGAAAGACAGTCCAGGAGTGAGGGTGACAGTCCAGGAGAAGGGAGACATTCCAGTAGTGAGGGTGACAGTCCAGGAGTGAGGGGAACACTCCAGGAGTGAGGATGAATATCCAGGAGTGAGGGAGACTATCCAGGAGCGAGGGAAACAGTCCAGGAGTGAGGGTGACAGTCCAGGACTGAGAAAGACAGTCCAGGAATGAGGGTGACAGTCCAGGAGTGAGGGGAACAGTCCAGGAATGAGGAGAACTCTCCAGGGGGGTGGGGAACAGCCCAGGAATGGGGGGAACAGTCCAGAGTAAGGGGAACAGCCCAGGAGTGAGGTGAACATTCCAGGAATGAGATGAACTGTCCAGGAGTGAGGGTGACATTCCAGGAGTGAGGGTGGCAGTCCAGGAGTGAGGTTGACAGTCCAGGAATGAGGGGAACAATCCAGGACTGAGGGTGACAGTCCTGAAGTGAGGGAGACAGTCCAGCTTGAGGGTGACTGTCCAAGATGAGGGTGACTGTCCAAGAGTGAGGGGAACAATCCAGGCGTGAGGGAAACAGTCCAGGAGTTAGCGGAACATTCCAGGAGTGAGGGGAACAATCCAACAGTGAGGGGAACAGCCCAGGAGCGAGGTGAACAGTCCAGGAGTGAGGGGTACAATCAGGGAGTGAGGGGAACAGCCCATAAGTGAGGGGAACAGTCCAGGAATGAGGGGAACAGTCCAGAAGTGAGGGTGAAAGTCCAGGAGTGAGGGAGACTGTCCAGGAGTGATGGCGACAGTCCAGGAATGAGGGTGACAGTCCAGGAGTGAGCGGAACAGTCCAGGAATGAGGTCAACAGTCCAGGAGTGAGGGTGACAGTCCAGGAGTGAGGGGAACAGTCCAGGAATGAGAGGAACAGTCCAAGAGTGAATCCAGGAGTGAGGGGACAGTTCAGGAGTGAGGGGGACCATCGATGAGTGAGGCGGACAGTTCAGGCGTGCGGGGGAGAGTCCAGGAGTGAGGGGAACTGTTCAGGAGTTTGGGTGACAGTCCAGGAATGAGGGGGACATTCCATGAGTGAGGGTGAATGTCCAGGAGTGAGGGAGACTGTCCAGGAGTAAGGAAGACAGTCCAGGAGTGAAGGTGACAGTCCAGGACTGAGAAAGACAGTCCAGGAGTGAGGGTGACAATCCAGGAGAATGGAGACAGTCCAGTAGTGAGGGTGAGAGTCCAGGAGTGAGGGGAACAGTCCAGGAGTGAGGGTGACAGTCCAGGAGAGAGAATGACAGTCTTGGAGTGAGGGTGACATTCAAGGAATAAGGGTAACAGGCCAGGAGTGAGGGTGACAGTCCAGGAGTGAGAAAGACAGTCCAGGAGTGAGAAAGACAGTCCAGGAGTGAGGGTGACAGTCCAGGAGAAGGGAGACATTCCAGTAGTGAGGGTGACAGTCCAGGAGTGAGGGGAACAGTCCAGGAGTGAGGATGAATATCCAGGAGTGAGGGAGACTATCCAGGAGCGAGGGAAACAGTCCAGGAGTGAGGGTGACAGTCCAGGACTGAGAAAGACAGTCCAGGAATGAGGGTGACAGTCCAGGAGTGAGGGGAACAGTCCAGGAATGAGGAGAACTCTCCAGGGGGGTGGGGAACAGCCCAGGAATGGGGGGAACAGTCCAGAGTAAGGGGAACAGCCCAGGAGTGAGGTGAACATTCCAGGAATGAGATGAACTGTCCAGGAGTGAGGGTGACATTCCAGGAGTGAGGGTGGCAGTCCAGGAGTGAGGTTGACAGTCCAGGAATGAGGGGAACAATCCAGGACTGAGGGTGACAGTCCTGAAGTGAGGGAGACAGTCCAGCTTGAGGGTGACTGTCCAAGATGAGGGTGACTGTCCAAGAGTGAGGGGAACAATCCAGGCGTGAGGGAAACAGTCCAGGAGTTAGCGGAACATTCCAGGAGTGAGGGGAACAATCCAACAGTGAGGGGAACAGCCCAGGAGCGAGGTGAACAGTCCAGGAGTGAGGGGTACAATCAGGGAGTGAGGGGAACAGCCCATAAGTGAGGGGAACAGTCCAGGAATGAGGGGAACAGTCCAGAAGTGAGGGTGAAAGTCCAGGAGTGAGGGAGACTGTCCAGGAGTGATGGCGACAGTCCAGGAATGAGGGTGACAGTCCAGGAGTGAGCGGAACAGTCCAGGAATGAGGTCAACAGTCCAGGAGTGAGGGTGACAGTCCAGGAGTGAGGGGAACAGTCCAGGAATGAGAGGAACAGTCCAAGAGTGAATCCAGGAGTGAGGGGACAGTTCAGGAGTGAGGGGGACCATCGATGAGTGAGGCGGACAGTTCAGGCGTGCGGGGGAGAGTCCAGGAGTGAGGGGAACTGTTCAGGAGTTTGGGTGACAGTCCAGGAATGAGGGGGACATTCCATGAGTGAGGGTGAATGTCCAGGAGTGAGGGAGACTGTCCAGGAGTAAGGAAGACAGTCCAGGAGTGAAGGTGACAGTCCAGGACTGAGAAAGACAGTCCAGGAGTGAGGGTGACAGTCCAGGAGAATGGAGACAGTCCAGTAGTGAGGGTGAGAGTCCAGGAGTGAGGGGAACAGTCCAGGAGTGAGGGTGACAGTCCAGGAGGGAGGGTGACAGTCCAGGAGAGAGAATGACAGTCTTGGAGTGAGGGTGACAGTCAAGGAATAAGGGTAACAGGCCAGGAGTGAGGGTGACAGTCCAGGAGTGAGAAAGACAGTCCAGGAGTGAGGGTGACAGTCCAGGAGAAGGGAGACATTCCAGTAGTGAGGGTGACAGTCCAGGAGTGAGGGGAACACTCCAGGAGTGAGGATGAATATCCAGGAGTGAGGGAGACTATCCAGGAGCGAGGGAAACAGTCCAGGAGTGAGGGTGACAGTCCAGGACTGAGAAAGACAGTCCAGGAATGAGGGTGACAGTCCAGGAGTGAGGGGAACAGTCCAGGAATGAGGAGAACTCTCCAGGGGGGTGGGGAACAGCCCAGGAATGGGGGGAACAGTCCAGAGTAAGGGGAACAGCCCAGGAGTGAGGTGAACATTCCAGGAATGAGATGAACTGTCCAGGAGTGAGGGTGACATTCCAGGAGTGAGGGTGGCAGTCCAGGAGTGAGGTTGACAGTCCAGGAATGAGGGGAACAATCCAGGACTGAGGGTGACAGTCCTGAAGTGAGGGAGACAGTCCAGCTTGAGGGTGACTGTCCAAGATGAGGGTGACTGTCCAAGAGTGAGGGGAACAATCCAGGCGTGAGGGAAACAGTCCAGGAGTTAGCGGAACATTCCAGGAGTGAGGGGAACAATCCAACAGTGAGGGGAACAGCCCAGGAGCGAGGTGAACAGTCCAGGAGTGAGGGGTACAATCAGGGAGTGAGGGGAACAGCCCATAAGTGAGGGGAACAGTCCAGGAATGAGGGGAACAGTCCAGAAGTGAGGGTGAAAGTCCAGGAGTGAGGGAGACTGTCCAGGAGTGATGGCGACAGTCCAGGAATGAGGGTGACAGTCCAGGAGTGAGCGGAACAGTCCAGGAATGAGGTCAACAGTCCAGGAGTGAGGGTGACAGTCCAGGAGTGAGGGGAACAGTCCAGGAATGAGAGGAACAGTCCAAGAGTGAATCCAGGAGTGAGGGGACAGTTCAGGAGTGAGGGGGACCATCGATGAGTGAGGCGGACAGTTCAGGCGTGCGGGGGAGAGTCCAGGAGTGAGGGGAACTGTTCAGGAGTTTGGGTGACAGTCCAGGAATGAGGGGGACATTCCATGAGTGAGGGTGAATGTCCAGGAGTGAGGGAGACTGTCCAGGAGTAAGGAAGACAGTCCAGGAGTGAAGGTGACAGTCCAGGACTGAGAAAGACAGTCCAGGAGTGAGGGTGACAGTCCAGGAGAATGGAGACAGTCCAGTAGTGAGGGTGAGAGTCCAGGAGTGAGGGGAACAGTCCAGGAGTGAGGGTGACAGTCCAGGAGGGAGGGTGACAGTCCAGGAGAGAGAATGACAGTCTTGGAGTGAGGGTGACATTCAAGGAATAAGGGTAACAGGCCAGGAGTGAGGGTGACAGTCCAGGAGTGAGAAAGACAGTCCAGGAGTGAGAAAGACAGTCCAGGAGTGAGGGTGACAGTCCAGGAGAAGGGAGACATTCCAGTAGTGAGGGTGACAGTCCAGGAGTGAGGGGAACAGTCCAGGAGTGAGGATGAATATCCAGGAGTGAGGGAGACTATCCAGGAGCGAGGGAAACAGTCCAGGAGTGAGGGTGACAGTCCAGGACTGAGAAAGACAGTCCAGGAATGAGGGTGACAGTCCAGGAGTGAGGGGAACAGTCCAGGAATGAGGAGAACTCTCCAGGGGGGTGGGGAACAGCCCAGGAATGGGGGGGAACAGTCCAGAGTAAGGGGAACAGCCCAGGAGTGAGGTGAACATTCCAGGAATGAGATGAACTGTCCAGGAGTGAGGGTGACATTCCAGGAGTGAGGGTGGCAGTCCAGGAGTGAGGTTGACAGTCCAGGAATGAGGGGAACAATCCAGGACTGAGGGTGACAGTCCTGAAGTGAGGGAGACAGTCCAGGTTGAGGGTGACTGTCCAAGATGAGGGTGACTGTCCAAGAGTGAGGAGAACAATCCAGGCGTGAGGGAAACAGTCCAGGAGTTAGCGGAACATTCCAGGAGTGAGGGGAACAATCCAACAGTGAGGGGAACAGCCCAGGAGCGAGGTGAACAGTCCAGGAGTGAGGGGTACAATCAGGGAGTGAGGGGAACAGCCCATAAGTGAGGGGAACAGTCCAGGAATGAGGGGAACAGTCCAGAAGTGAGGGTGACAGTCCAGGAGTGAGGGAGACTGTCCAGGAGTGATGGCGACAGTCCAGGAATGAGGGTGACAGTCCAGGAGTGAGCGGAACAGTCCAGGAATGAGGTCAACAGTCCAGGAGTGAGGGTGACAGTCCAGGAGTGAGGGGAACAGTCCAGGAATGAGAGGAACAGTCCAAGAGTGAATCCAGGAGTGAGGGGACAGTTCAGGAGTGAGGGGGACCATCGATGAGTGAGGCGGACAGTTCAGGCGTGCGGGGGAGAGTCCAGGAGTGAGGGGCACGGTTCAGGAGTTTGGGTGACAGTCCAGGAATGAGGGGGACATTCCATGAGTGAGGGTGAATGTCCAGGAGTGAGGGAGACTGTCCAGGAGTAAGGAAGACAGTCCAGGAGTGAAGGTGACAGTCCAGGACTGAGAAAGACAGTCCAGGAGTGAGGGTGACAGTCCAGGAGAATGGAGACAGTCCAGTAGTGAGGGTGAGAGTCCAGGAGTGAGGGGAACAGTCCAGGAGTGAGGGTGAATATCCAGGAGTGAGGGAGACTATCCAGGAGCGAGGGAGACAGTTCAGGAGTGAGGGTGACAGTCCAGGACTGAGAAAGACAGTCCAGGAGTGAGGGTGACAGTCCAGGAGTGAGTGATACAATCCAGGAGTGAGGGGAACAGCTCAGGAGTGCGGGGATCAGTCCAGGAGTAAGGGGAACAGTCCAGGAATGAGGAGAACAGTCCAGGAGTGAGGGTGACAGTCCAGGAATGATGGGGACAGTCCAGGCGTGAGGGAGAATGTCCAGGAGTGAGGCAGACAGTCCAGGAGTGACGGGGACAGTCTAGGAGTAAGGGGAACATTCCAGGAATGAGGGGAACAGACCAGGAGTGAGGGTGACAGTCCAGGAATGAGTGGGACAGTCCAGGAGTGTGGGGTACAATCCACGAGGGAGGGGGACAGTCCAGGTGCGAGGGTGACAGTCCAGGAGGGAGGGTGACAGTCTAGGAGTGAGGGTGACAGTCAAGGAATAAGGGTAACAGGCCAGGAGTGAGGGTGACAGTCCAGGAGTGAGAAAGGCAATCCAGGAGTGAGGGTGACAGTCCAGGAGAAGGGAGACAGTCCAGTAGTGAGGGTGACTGTCCAGGAGTGAGGGTGAATATCCAGGAGTGAGGGAGACTATCCAGGAGCGAGGGAGACAGTCCAGGAGTGAGGGTGACAGTCCAGGACTGAGAAAGACAGTCCAGGAATGAAGGTGACAGTCCAGGAGTGAGGGGAACAGTCCAGGAATGAGGAGAACTCTCCAGAGGGGTGGGGGACAGCCCAGGAATGGGGGGAACAGTCCAGGAGTAACGGGAACAGCCCAGGAGTGAGGTGAACATTCCAGGAATGAGATGAACTGTCCAGGAGTGAGGGTGACATTCCAGGAGTGAGGGTGGCAGTCCAGGAGTGAGGTTGACAGTCCAGGAATGAGGGGAACAATCCAGGACTGAGGGTGACAGTCCTGAAGTGAGGGAGACAGTCCAGGAGTGAGGGTGACAGTCCAGGAGGGAGGGTGACAGTCCAGGAGAGAGAATGACAGTCTTGGAGTGAGAGTGACAGTCAAGGAATAAGGGTAACAGGCCAGGAGTGAGGGTGACAGTCCAGGAGTGAGAAAGACAGTCCAGGAGTGAGAAAGACAGTCCAGGAGTGAGGGTGACAGTCCAGGAGAAGGGAGACATTCCAGTAGTGAGGGTGACAGTCCAGGAGTGAGGGGAACAGTCCAGGAGTGAGGATGAATATCCAGGAGTGAGGGAGACTATCCAGGAGCGAGGGAGACTGTCCAGGAGTGAGGAAGACAGTCCAGGAGTGAAGGTGAGAGTCCAGGACTGAGAAAGACAGTCCAGGAGTGAGGGTGACAGTCCAGGAGAAGGGAGACAGTCCAGTAGTGAGGGTGACAGTCCAGGAGTGAGGGGAACCGTCCAGGTGTGAGGGTGAATATCCAGGAGTGAGGGAGAATATCCAGGAGTGAGGGGAACTGCCCAGGAGTGAGGGGAACATTCCAGGAGTGAGGGTGAATATCCAGGAGTGAGGGAGACTATCCAGGAGTGAGGGGAACAGTCCAGGAGTGAGGGGAACAGTCCAGGAGTGAGGGGAACAATCCAGGAATTCGAGGACAGCCCAGGAGAGAAGGTGACAGTCCAGGAGTGAATCGAAGAATCCGGGAGTGAGGGGAACAGTCCGGATTAGCGAAACAGCCCAGGAGTGAGGGGGACAGTTTAGGAGTGAAGGGAACAGTCCATGAGTGAGAGGAACAGTCCAAGAGTGAATCCAGGAGTGAGGGGACAGTTCAGGAGTGAGGGGGACCATCGATGAGTGAGGCGGACAGTTCAGGTGTGCGGGGGAGAGTCCAGGAGTGAGGGGAACTGTTCAGGAGTTTGGGTAACAGTCCAGGAATGAGGGGGACATTCCATGAGTGAGGGTGAATGTCCAGGAGTGAGGGAGACTGTCCAGGTGTAAGGAAGACAGTCCAGGAGTGAAGGTGACAGTCCAGGACTGAGAAAGACAGTCCAGGAGTGAGGGTGAATATCCAGGAGTGAGGGAGACTGTCCAGGAGCGAGGGAGACAGTTCAGGAGTGAGGGTGACAGTCCAGGACTGAGAAAGACAGTCCAGGAGTGAGGGTGACAGTCCAGGAGTGAGTGATACAATCCAGGAGTGAGGGGAACAGCTCAGGAGTGCGGGGATCAGTCCAGGAGTAAGGGGTACAGTCCAGGAATGAGGAGAACAGTCCAGGAGTGAGGGTGACAGTCCAGGAATGATGGGGACAGTCCAGGCGTGAGGGAGAATGTCCAGGAGTGAGGCAGACAGTCCAGGAGTGAGGGGGACAGTCTAGGAGTAAGGGGAACATTCCAGGAATGAGGGGAACAGACCAGGAGTGAGGGTGACAGTCCAGGAATGAGTGGGACAGTCCAGGAGTGTGGGGTACAATCCACGAGGGAGGGGGACAGTCCAGCAGTGAGGGTGACAGTCCAGGACTGAGAAAGACAGTCCAGGAGTGAGGGTGACAGTCCAGGAGTGAGAAAGGCAGTCCAGGAGTGAGGGTGACAGTCCAGGAGAAGCGAGACAGTCCAGGAGTGAGGGTGACAGTCCAGGAGTGAGGGGAACAGTCCAGGAGTGAGGGTGAATATCCAGGAGTGAGGGAGACTATCCAGGAGCGAGGGAGACAGTCCAGGAGTGAGGGTGACAGTCCAGGACTGAGAAAGACAGTCCAGGAATGAGGGTTACAGCCCAGGAGTGAGGGGAACAGTCCAGGAATGAGGGGAACTGTCCAGGGGGGTGGGGAACAGCCCAGGAATGGGGGGAACAGTCCAGGAGTAAGGGGAACAGCCCAGGATTGCGGTGAACATTCCAGGAATGAGAGGAACTGTCCAGGAGTGAGGGTGACATTCCAGGAGTGAGGGTGGCAGTCCAGGAGTGAGGTTGACAGTCCAGGAATGAGGGGAACAATCTAGGAGTGAGGGTGACAGCCCAGGAGTGAGGGTGACAGTCCAGGACTGAGGGTGACAGTCCAGGAGGGAGGGTGACAGTCCAGGAGAGAGAATGACAGTCTAGGAGTGAGGGTGACAGTCAAGGAATAAGGGTAACAGGCCAGGAGTGAGGGTGACAGTCCAGGAGTGAGAAAGACAGTCCAGTAGTGAGAAAGACAGTCCAGGAGTGAGGGTGACAGTCCAGGAGAAGGGAGACATTCCAGTAGTGAGGGTGACAGTCCAGGAGTGAGGGGAACAGTCCAGGAGTGAGGATGAATATCCAGGAGTGAGGGAGACTATCCAGGAGCGAGGGAAACAGTCCAGGAGTGAGGGTGACAGTCCAGGACTGAGAAAGACAGTCCAGGAATGAGGGTGACAGTCCAGGAGTGAGGGGAACAGTCCAGGAATGAGGAGAACTCTCCAGGGGGGTGGGGAACAGCCCAGGAATGGGGGGAACAGTCCAGGAGTAAGGGGAACAGCCCAGGAGTGAGGTGAACATTCCAGGAATGAGATGAACTGTCCAGGAGTGAGGGTGACATTCCAGGAGTGAGGGTGGCAGTCCAGGAGTGAGGTTGACAGTCCAGGAATGAGGGGAACAATCCAGGACTGAGGGTGACAGTCCTGAAGTGAGGGAGACAGTCCAGGTTGAGGGTGACTGTCCAAGATGAGGGTGACTGTCCAAGAGTGAGGAGAACAATCCAGGCGTGAGGGAAACAGTCCAGGAGTTAGCGGAACATTCCAGGAGTGAGGGGAACAATCCAACAGTGAGGGGAACAGCCCAGGAGCGAGGTGAACAGTCCAGGAGTGAGGGGTACAATCTGGGAGTGAGGGGAACAGCCCATAAGTGAGGGGAACAGTCCAGGAATGAGGGGAACAGTCCAGAAGTGAGGGTGACAGTCCAGGAGTGAGGGAGACTGTCCAGGAGTGATGGCGACAGTCCAGGAATGAGGGTGACAGTCCAGGAGTGAGCGGAACAGTCCAGGAATGAGGTCAACAGTCCAGGAGTGAGGGTGACAGTCCAGGAGTGAGGGGAACAGTCCAGGAATGAGAGGAACAGTCCAAGAGTGAATCCAGGAGTGAGGGGACAGTTCAGGAGTGAGGGGGACCATCGATGAGTGAGGCGGACAGTTCAGGCGTGCGGGGGAGAGTCCAGGAGTGAGGGGAACTGTTCAGGAGTTTGGGTGACAGTCCAGGAATGAGGGGGACATTCCATGAGTGAGGGTGAATGTCCAGGAGTGAGGGAGACTGTCCAGGAGTAAGGAAGACAGTCTAGGAGTGAAGGTGACAGTCCAGGACTGAGAAAGACAGTCCAGGAGTGAGGGTGACAGTCCAGGAGAATGGAGACAGTCCAGTAGTGAGGGTGAGAGTCCAGGAGTGAGGGGAACAGTCCAGGAGTGAGGGTGAATATCCAGGAGTGAGGGAGACTATCCAGGATCGAGGGAGACAGTTCAGGAGTGAGGGTGACAGTCCAGGACTGAGAAAGACAGTCCAGGAGTGAGGGTGACAGTCCAGGAGTGAGTGATACAATCCAGGAGTGAGGGGAACAGCTCAGGAGTGCGGGGATCAGTCCAGGAGTAAGGGGAACAGTCCAGGAATGAGGAGAACAGTCCAGGAGTGAGGGTGACAGTCCAGGAATGATGGGGACAGTCCAGGCGTGAGGGAGAATGTCCAGGAGTGAGGCAGACAGTCCAGGAGTGAGGGGGACAGTCTAGGAGTAAGGGGAACATTCCAGGAATGAGGGGAACAGACCAGGAGTGAGGGTGACAGTCCAGGAATGAGTGGGACAGTCCAGGAGTGTGGGGTACAATCCACGAGGGAGGGGGACAGTCCAGGAGTGAGGGTGACAGTCCAGGAGGGAGGGTGACAGTCTAGGAGTGAGGGTGACAGTCAAGGAATAAGGGTAACAGGCCAGGAGTGAGGGTGACAGTCCAGGAGTGAGAAAGGCAGTCCAGGAGTGAGGGTGATAGTCCAGGAGAAGGGAGACAGTCCAGTAGTGAGGGTGACTGTCCAGGAGTGAGGGGAACAGTCCAGGAGTGAGGGTGAATATCCAGGAGTGAGGGAGAATATCCAGGAGTGAGGGGAACTGCCCAGGAGTGAGGGGAACATTCCAGGAGTGAGGGTGAATATCCAGGAGTGAGGGAGACTATCCAGGAGTGAGGGGAACAGTCCAGGAGTGAGGGGAACAGTCCAGGAGTGAGGGGAACAATCCAGGAATTCGAGGACAGCCCAGGAGAGAAGGTGACAGTCCAGGAGTGAATGGAAGAATCCGGGAGTGAGGGGAACAGTCCGGATTAGCGAAACAGCCCAGGAGTGAGGGGGACAGTTTAGGAGTGAAGGGAACATTCCATGAGTGAGAGGAACAGTCCAAGAGTGAATCCAGGAGTGAGGGGACAGTTCAGGAGTGAGGGGGACCATCGATGAGTGAGGCGGACAGTTCAGGTGTGCGGGGGAGAGTCCAGGAGTGAGGGGAACTGTTCAGGAGTTTGGGTAACAGTCCAGGAATGAGGGGGACATTCCATGAGTGAGGGTGAATGTCCAGGAGTGAGGGAGACTGTCCAGGTGTAAGGAAGACAGTCCAGGAGTGAAGGTGACAGTCCAGGACTGAGAAAGACAGTCCAGGAGTGAGGGTGACATTCCAGGAGAATGGAGACACTCCAGTAGTGAGGGTGACAGTCCAGAAGTGAGGGGAACAGTCCAGGAGTGAGGGTTATTATCCAGGAGTGAGGGAGACTGTCCAGGAGCGAGGGAGACAGTTCAGGAGTGAGGGTGACAGTCCAGGACTGAGAAAGACAGTCCAGGAGTGAGGGTGACAGTCCAGGAGTGAGTGATACAATCCAGGAGTGAGGGGAACAGCTCAGGAGTGCGGGGATCAGTCCAGGAGTAAGGGGTACAGTCCAGGAATGAGGAGAACAGTCCAGGAGTGAGGGTGACAGTCCAGGAATGATGGGGACAATCCAGGCGTGAGGGAGAATGTCCAGGAGTGAGGCAGACAGTCCAGGAGTGAGGGGGACAGTCTAGGAGTAAGGGGAACATTCCAGGAATGAGGGGAACAGACCAGGAGTGAGGGTGACAGTCCAGGAATGAGTGGGACAGTCCAGGAGTGTGGGGTACAATCCACGAGGGAGGGGGACAGTCCAGGAGTGAGGGTGACAGTCCAGGACTGAGAAAGACCGTCCAGGAGTGAGGGTGACAGTCCAGGAGTGAGAAAGGCAGTCCAGGAGTGAGGGTGACTGTCCAGGAGAAGGGAGACAGTCCAGTAGTGAGGGTGACAGTCCAGGAGTGAGGGGAACAGTCCAGGAGTGAGGGTGAATATCCAGGAGTGAGGGAGACTATCCAGGAGCGAGGGAGACAGTCCAGGAGTAAGGGTGACAGTCCAGGACTGAGAAAGACAGTCCAGGAATGAGGGTTACAGCCCAGGAGTGAGGGGAACAGTCCAGGAATGAGGGGAAGTGTCCAGGGGGGTGGGGAACAGCCCAGGAATGGGGGGAACAGTCCAGGAGTAAGGGGAACAGCCCAGGATTGCGGTGAACATTCCAGGAATGAGAGGAACTGTCCAGGAGTGAGGGTGACATTCCAGGAGTGAGGGTGGCAGTCCAGGAGTGAGGTTGACAGTCCAGGAATGAGGGGAACAATCTACGAGTGAGGGTGACAGCCCAGGAGTGAGGGTGACAGTCCAGGACTGAGGGTGACAGTCCAGGAGGGAGGGTGACAGTCCAGGAGAGAGAATGACAGTCTAGGAGTGAGGGTGACATTCAAGGAATAAGGGTAACAGGCCAGGAGTGAGGGTGACAGTCCAGGAGTGAGAAAGACAGTCCAGGAGTGAGGGTGACAGTCCAGGAGAAGGGAGACATTCCAGTAGCGAGGGTGACAGTCCAGGAGTGAGGGGAACAGTCCAGGAGTGAGGATGAATATCCAGGACTGAGGGAGACTATCCAGGAGCGAGGGAAACAGTCCAGGAGTGAGGGTGACAGTCCAGGACTGAGAAAGACAGTCCAGGAATGAGGGTGACAGTCCAGGAGTGAGGGGAACAGTCCAGGAATGAGGAGAACTCTCCAGGGGGGTGGGGAACAGCCCAGGAATGGGGGGAACAGTCCAGGAGTAAGGGGAACAGCCCAGGAGTGAGGTGAACATTCCAGGAATGAGATGAACTGTCCAGGAGTGAGGGTGACATTCCAGGAGTGAGGGTGGCAGTCCAGGAGTGAGGTTGACAGTCCAGGAATGAGGGGAACAATCCAGGACTGAGGGTGACAGTCCTGAAGTGAGGGAGACAGTCCAGGTTGAGGGTGACTGTCCAAGATGAGGGTGACTGTCCAAGAGTGAGGAGAACAATCCAGGCGTGAGGGAAACAGTCCAGGAGTTAGCGGAACATTCCAGGAGTGAGGGGAACAATCCAACAGTGAGGGGAACAGCCCAGGAGCGAGGTGAACAGTCCAGGAGTGAGGGGTACAATCTGGGAGTGAGGGGAACAGCCCATAAGTGAGGGGAACAGTCCAGGAATGAGGGGAACAGTCCAGACGTGAGGGTGACAGTCCAGGAGTGAGGGAGACTGTCCAGGAGTGATGGCGACAGTCCAGGAATGAGGGTGACAGTCCAGGAGTGAGCGGAACAGTCCAGGAATGAGGTCAACAGTCCAGGAGTGAGGGTGACAGTCCAGGAGTGAGGGGAACAGTCCAGGAATGAGAGGAACAGTCCAAGAGTGAATCCAGGAGTGAGGGGACAGTTCAGGAGTGAGGGGGACCATCGATGAGTGAGGCGGACAGTTCAGGCGTGCGGGGGAGAGTCCAGGAGTGAGGGGAACTGTTCAGGAGTTTGGGTGACAGTCCAGGAATGAGGGGGACATTCCATGAGTGAGGGTGAATGTCCAGGAGTGAGGGAGACTGTCCAGGAGTAAGGAAGACAGTCCAGGAGTGAAGGTGACAGTCCAGGACTGAGAAAGACAGTCCAGGAGTGAGGGTGACAGTCCAGGAGAATGGAGACAGTCCAGTAGTGAGGGTGAGAGTCCAGGAGTGAGGGCAACAGTCCAGGAGTGAGGGTGAATATCCAGGAGTGAGGGAGACTATCCAGGAGCGAGGGAGACAGTTCAGGAGTGAGGGTGACAGTCCAGGACTGAGAAAGCCAGTCCAGGAGTGAGGGTGACAGTCCAGGAGTGAGTGATACAATCCAGGAGTGAGGGGAACAGCTCAGGAGTGCGGGGATCAGTCCAGGAGTAAGGGGAACAGTCCAGGAATGAGGAGAACAGTCCAGGAGTGAGGGTGACAGTCCAGGAATGATGGGGACAGTCCAGGTGTGAGGGAGAATGTCCAGGAGTGAGGCAGACAGTCCAGGAGTGAGGGGGACAGTCTAGGAGTAAGGGGAACATTCCAGGAATGAGGGGAACAGACCAGGAGTGAGGGTGACAGTCCAGGAATGAGTGGGACAGTCGAGGAGTGTGGGGTACAATCCACGAGGGAGGGGGACAGTACAGGAGTGAGGGTGACAGTCCAGGAGGGAGGGTGACAGTCTAGGAGTGAGGGTGACAGTCAAGGAATAAGGGTAACAGGCCAGGAGTGAGGGTGACAGTCCAGGAGTGAGAAAGGCAGTCCAGGAGTGAGGGTGACAGTCCAGGAGAAGGGAGACAGTCCAGTAGTGAGGGTGACTGTCCAGGAGTGACGGGAACAGTCCAGGAGTGAGGGTGAATATCCAGGAGTGAGGGAGACTATCCAGGAGCGAGGGAAACAGTCCAGGAGTGAGGGTGACAGTCCAGGACTGAGAAAGACAGTCCAGGAATGAGGGTGACAGTCCAGGAGTGAGGGGAACAGTCCAGGAATGAGGAGAACTCTCCAGGGGGGTGGGGAACAGCCCAGGAATGGGGGGAACAGTCCAGGAGTAACGGGAACAGCCCAGGAGTGAGGTGAACATTCCAGGAATGAGATGAACTGTCCAGGAGTGAGGGTGACATTCCAGGAGTGAGGGTGGCAGTCCTGGAGTGAGGTTGACAGTCCAGGAATGAGGGGAACAATCCAGGACTGAGGGTGACAGTCCTGAAGTGAGGGAGACAGTCCAGGAGTGAGGGTGACAGTCCAGGAGGGAGGGTGACAGTCCAGGAGAGAGAATGACAGTCTTGGAGTGAGGGTGACAGTCAAGGAATAAGGGTAACAGGCCAGGAGTGAGGGTGACAGTCCAGGAGTGAGAAAGACAGTCCAGGAGTGAGAAAGACAGTCCAGGAGTGAGGGTGACAGTCCAGGAGAAGGGAGACATTCCAGTAGTGAGGGTGACAGTCCAGGGGTGAGGGGAACAGTCCAGGAGTGAGGATGAATATCCAGGAGTGAGGGAGACTATCCAGGAGCGAGGGAGACTGTCCAGGAGTGAGGAAGACAGTCCAGGAGTGAAGGTGATAGTCCAGGACTGAGAAAGACAGTCCAGGAGTGAGGGTGACAGTCCAGGAGAAGGGAGACAGTCCAGTAGTGAGGGTGACAGTCCAGGAGTGAGGGGAACCGTCCAGGTGTGAGGGTGAATATCCAGGAGTGAGGGAGAATATCCAGGAGTGAGGGGAACTGCCCAGGAGTGAGGGGAACATTCCAGGAGTGAGGGTGAATATCCAGGAGTGAGGGAGACTATCCAGGAGTGAGGGGAACAGTCCAGGAGTGAGGGGAACAGTCCAGGAGTGAGGGGAACAATCCAGGAATTCGAGGACAGCCCAGGAGAGAAGGTGACAGTCCAGGAGTGAATGGAAGAATCCGGGAGTGAGGGGAACAGTCCGGATTAGCGAAACAGCCCAGGAGTGAGGGGGACAGTTTAGGAGTGAAGGGAACAGTCCATGAGTGAGAGGAACAGTCCAAGAGTGAATCCAGGAGTGAGGGGACAGTTCAGGAGTGAGGGGGACCATCGATGAGTGAGGCGGACAGTTCAGGTGTGCGGGGGAGAGTCCAGGAGTGAGGGGAACTGTTCAGGAGTTTGGGTAACAGTCCAGGAATGAGGGGGACATTCCATGAGTGAGGGTGAATGTCCAGGAGTGAGGGAGACTGTCCAGGTGTAAGGAAGACAGTCCAGGAGTGAAGGTGACAGTCCAGGACTGAGAAAGACAGTCCAGGAGTGAGGGTGACATTCCAGGAGAATGGAGACACTCCAGTAGTGAGGGTGACAGTCCAGAAGTGAGGGGAACAGTCCAGGAGTGAGGGTGAATATCCAGGAGTGAGGGAGACTGTCCAGGAGCGAGGGAGACAGTTCAGGAGTGAGGGTGACAGTCCAGGACTGAGAAAGACAGTCCAGGAGTGAGGGTGACAGTCCAGGAGTGAGTGATACAATCCAGGAGTGAGGGGAACAGCTCAGGAGTGCGGGGATCAGTCCAGGAGTAAGGGGTACAGTCCAGGAATGAGGAGAACAGTCCAGGAGTGAGGGTGACAGTCCAGGAATGATGGGGACAGTCCAGGCGTGAGGGAGAATGTCCAGGAGTGAGGCAGACAGTCCAGGAGTGAGGGGGACAGTCTAGGAGTAAGGGGAACATTCCAGGAATGAGGGGAACAGACCAGGAGTGAGGGTGACAGTCCAGGAATGAGTGGGACAGTCCAGGAGTGTGGGGTACAATCCACGAGGGAGGGGGACAGTCCAGGAGTGAGGGTGACAGTCCAGGACTGAGAAAGACAGTCCAGGAGTGAGGGTGACAGTCCAGGAGTGAGAAAGGCAGTCCAGGAGTGAGGGTGACAGTCCAGGAGAAGGGAGACAGTCCAGTAGTGAGGGTGACAGTCCAGGAGTGAGGGGAACAGTCCAGGAGTGAGGGTGAATATCCAGGAGTGAGGGAGACTATCCAGGAGTGAGGGAGACAGTCCAGGAGTGAGGGTGACAGTCCAGGACTGAGAAAGACAGTCCAGGAATGAGGGTTACAGCCCAGGAGTGAGGGGAACAGTCCAGGAATGAGGGGAACTGTCCAGGGGGGTGGGGAACAGCCCGGGAATGGGGGGAACAGTCCAGGAGTAAGGGGAACAGCCCAGGATTGCGGTGAACATTCCAGGAATGAGAGGAACTGTCCAGGAGTGAGGGTGACATTCCAGGAGTGAGGGTGGCAGTCCAGGAGTGAGGTTGACAGTCCAGGAATGAGGGGAACAATCTAGGAGTGAGGGTGACAGCCCAGGAGTGAGGGTGACAGTCCAGGACTGAGGGTGACAGTCCAGGAGGGAGGGTGACAGTCCAGGAGAGAGAATGACAGTCTAGGAGTGAGGGTGACAGTCAAGGAATAAGGGTAACAGGCCAGGAGTGAGGGTGACAGTCCAGGAGTGGGAAAGACAGTCCAGGAGTGAGAAAGACAGTCCAGGAGTGAGGGTGACAGTCCAGGAGAAGGGAGACATTCCAGTAGTGAGGGTGACAGTCCAGGAGTGAGGGGAACAGTCCAGGAGTGAGGATGAATATCCAGGAGTGAGGGAGACTATCCAGGAGCGAGGGAAACACTCCAGGAGTGAGGGTGACAGTCCAGGACTGAGAAAGACAGTCCAGGAATGAGGGTGACAGTCCAGGAGTGAGGGGAACAGTCCAGGAATGAGGAGAACTCTCCAGGGGGGTGGGGAACAGCCCAGGAATGGGGGGAACAGTCCAGGAGTAAGGGGAACAGCCCAGGATTGAGGTGAACATTCCAGGAATGAGAGGAACTGTCCAGGAGTGAGGGTGACATTCCAGGAGTGAGGGTGGCAGTCCAGGAGTGAGGTTGACAGTCCAGGAATGAGGGGAACAATCCAGGACTGAGGGTGACAGTCCTGAAGTGAGGTAGACAGTCCAGGTTGAGGGTGACTGTCCAAGATGAGGGTGACTGTCCAAGAGTGAGGAGAACAATCCAGGCGTGAGGGAAACAGTCCAGGAGTTATCGGAACATTCCAGGAGTGAGGGGAACAATCCAACAGTGAGGGGAACAGCCCAGGAGCGAGGTGAACAGTCCAGGAGTGAGGGGTACAATCCGGGATTGAGGGGAACAGCCCATAAGTGAGGGGAACAGTCCAGGAATGAGGGGAACAGTCCAGAAGTGAGGGTGACAGTCCAGGAGTGAGGGAGACTGTCCAGGAGTGATGGCGACAGTCCAGGAATGAGGGTGACAGTCCAGGAGTGAGCGGAACAGTCCAGGAATGAGGTCAACAGTCCAGGAGTGAGGGTGACAGTCCAGGAGTGAGGGGAACAGTCCAGGAATGAGAGGAACAGTCCAAGAGTGAATCCAGGAGTGAGGGGACAGTTCAGGAGTGAGGGGGACCATCGATGAGTGAGGCGGACAGTTCAGGCGTGCGGGGGAGAGTCCAGGAGTGAGGGGAACTGTTCAGGAGTTTGGGTGACAGTCCAGGAATGAGGGGGACATTCCATGAGTGAGGGTGAATGTCCAGGAGTGAGGGAGACTGTCCAGGAGTAAGGAAGACAGTCCAGGAGTGAAGGTGACAGTCCAGGACTGAGAAAGACAGTCCAGGAGTGAGGGTGACAGTCCAGGAGAATGGAGACAGTCCAGTAGTGAGGGTGAGAGTCCAGGAGTGAGGGGAACAGTCCAGGAGTGAGGGTGATTATCCAGGAGTGAGGGAGACTATCCAGGAGCGAGGGAGACAGTTCAGGAGTGAGGGTGACAGTCCAGGACTGAGAAAGACAGTCCAGGAGTGAGGGTGACAGTCCAGGAGTGAGTGATACAATCCAGGAGTGAGGGGAACAGCTCAGGAGTGCGGGGATCAGTCCAGGAGTAAGGGGAACAGTCCAGGAATGAGGAGAACAGTCCAGGAGTGAGGGTGACAGTCCAGGAATGATGGGGACAGTCCAGGCGTGAGGGAGAATGTCCAGGAGTGAGGCAGACAGTCCAGGAGTGAGGGGGACAGTCTAGGAGTAAGGGGAACATTCCAGGAATGAGGGGAACAGACCAGGAGTGAGGGTGACAGTCCAGGAATGAGTGGGACAGTCCAGGAGTGTGGGGTACAATCCACGAGGGAGGGGGACAGTCCAGGAGTGAGGGTGACAGTCCAGGAGGGAGGGTGACAGTCTAGGAGTGAGGGTGACAGTCAAGAAATAAGGGTAACAGGCCAGGAGTGAGGGTGACAGTCCAGGAGTGAGAAAGGCAGTCCAGGAGTGAGGGTGACAGTCCAGGAGAAGGGAGACAGTCCAGTAGTGAGGGTGACAGTCCGGGAGTGAGGGTGAATATCCAGGAGTGAGGGAGACTATCCAGGAGCGAGGGAGACAGTCCAGGAGTGAGTGTGACAGTCCAGGACTGAGAAAGACAGTCCAGGAATGAGGGTGACAGCCCAGGAGTGAGGGGAACAGCCCAGGAATGGGGGGAACAGTCCAGGAGTAAGGGGAACAGCCCAGGAGTGAGGTGAACATTCCAGGAATGAGAGTAACTGTCCAGGAGTGAGGGTGACATTCCAGGAGTGAGGGTGGCAGTCCAGGAGTGAGGTTGACAGTCCAGGAATGAGGGGAACTATCTAGGAGTGAGGGTGACAGCCCAGGAGTGAGGGTGACAGTCCAGGAGTGAGGGTGACAGTCCAGGAGGGAGGGTGACAGTCCAGGAGAGAGAATGACAGTCTAGGAGTGAGGGTGACAGTCAAGGAATAAGGGTAACAGGCCAGGAGTGAGGGTGACAGTCCAGGAGTGAGAAAGACAGTCCAGGAGTGAGAAAGACAGTCCAGGAGTGAGGGTGACAGTCCAGGAGAAGGGAGACAGTCCAGTAGTGAGGGTGACAGTCCAGGAGTGAGGGGAACAGTCCAGGAGTGAGGGTGAATATCCAGGAGTGAGGGAGACTATCCAGGAGCGAGGGAAACACTCCAGGAGTGAGGGTGACAGTCCAGGACTGAGAAAGACAGTCCAGGAATGAGGGTGACAATCCAGGAGTGAGGGGAACAGTCCAGGAATGAGGAGAACTGTCCAGGGGGGTGGGGAACAGCCCAGGAATGGGGGGAACAGTCCAGGAGTAAGGGGAACAGCCCAGGAGTGAGGTGAACATTCCAGGAATGAGATGAACTGTCCAGGAGTGAGGGTGTCATTCCAGGAGTGAGGGTGGCAGTCCAGGAGTGAGGTTGACAGTCCAGGAATGAGGGGAACAACCCAGGACTGAGGGTGACAGTCCTGAAGTGAGGGAGACAGTCCAGGTTGAGGGTGACTGTCCAAGATGAGGGTGACTGTCCAAGAGTGAGGAGAACAATCCAAGCGTGAGGGAAACAGTCCAGGAGTTAGCGGAACATCCCAGGAGTGAGGGGAACAATCCAACAGTGAGGGGAACAGCCCAGGAGCGAGGTGAACAGTCCAGGAGTGAGGGGTACAATCCGGGATTGAGGGGAACAGCCCAAAAGTGAGGGGAACAGTCCAGGAATGAGGGGAACAGTCCAGAAGTGAGGGTGACAGTCCAGGAGTGAGGGAGACTGTCCAGGAGTGATGGCGACAGTCCAGGAACAAGGGTGACAGTCCAGGAGTGAGCAGAACAGTCCAGGAATGAGGTCAACAGTCCAGGAGTGAGGGTGACAGTCCAGGAGTGAGGGGAACAGTCCAGGAATGAGAGGAACAGTCCAGGAATGAGAGGAACAGTCCAGGAGTGAGGGTGACTGTCTAGGAGTAAGGGCAACAGTCCAGGAGGGAGGGTGACAGTCCAGGAGTGAGGGTGACAGTCAAGGAACAAGTGTAACAGGCCAGGAGTAAGGGTGACAGTCCAGGAGTGTGGGTGTCAGTCCAGGATAAGGGAGACAGTCCACGAGTGAGGGTGACAGTCCAGGAGTGAGGGTGAAAATCCAAGAGTGAGGGGAACAGCCCAGGAATGAGGGGATCAATCCAGTAATGACGGGGATAGTCCAGGATTGATTGAAACAATCCAGGAATGATGGGGACAGTCTAGGATTGAGGGGAGCAGTGCAGGAGTGAGGGGAACAATCCAGGAGCGAGGGAAACAATCCAGGAGCTGGGGGAACAGTCCAGGAGTGAGGGGAGCCGCCCACGAGGGAGGGGCACAATCCAGGAGTGAGGGTGACAGCCCAGGATTGAGGGTAACAGTCCAGGAGTGAGCGGAACCATCCAGGAATTAGGGGATAGCCCAGGAGTGAGGGTGATAGTCCAGAAGTGAGTGGAACAATCCAGGAGTGATGGGAACAGTCCAGGAGATAGCGGAACAGCCCAGGAGTGAGGGGGACAGTCCAGGAGTGGGGGGGACAGTCCAGGAGTGAGGGGAACAATCCAGGAGTGAGTGGAACAGCCCAGGAGTGAGGGGAACAGTCCAGGAATGAGGGGAACTGTCCAGGGGGGTGGGGAACAGCCCAGGAATGGGGGGAACAGTCCAGGAGTAAGGGGAACAGGTCAGGAGTGAGGTGAACAGTCCAGGAATGAGAGGAACTGTCCAGGAGTGAGGGTGACATTCCAGGAGTGAGGGTGGCAGTGTAGGAGTGAGGGTGGCAGTCCAGGAGTGAGTTTGACAGTCCAGGAATGAGGGGAACAATCCAGGAGTGAGGGTGACAGTCCAGGAGTGAGGGTGACAGTCCAGGATGAGGGTGACAATCCAAGCTGAGGGTGACTGTCCAAGAGTGAGGGGAACAATCCAGGCGTGAGGGAAACAGTCCAGGAGTTAGCAGAACATTCCACGAGTGAGGGGAACAGTCCAACAGTGAGGGGAACAGCCCAGGAGCGAGATTAATAGTCCAGGAGTGAGGGGAACAGCCCATGAGTGAGGGGAACAGTCCAGGAGTGAGGGGAACAGCCCAGGAATGAGGGGAACAGTCCAGGAGTGAGTGTGACAGTCCAGGAGTGAAGTCAACAGTCCAGGAGTGAGGGTGACAGTCCAGGAGTGAGGGTGACAGTCCAGGAGTGAGGGAGAATATCCAGGAGTGAGGAGAACAGTCCAGGAATGAGGGGAACAGTCCAGGAATGAGGGGAACAGTCCAGGAATGAGGGGAACAGTCCAGGAGTGAAGGTGACAGTCCAGGAGTGAGCGGAACCATCCAGGAATTAGGGGACAGCCCAGGAGTGAAGATGATAGTCCAGAGGTGAGTGGAACAATCCAGGAGTGATGGGAACAATCCAGGACATAGCGGAACAGCCCAGGAGTGAGGGGGACAGTCCAAGAGTGAGGGGAATAATCCAGGAGTGAGGGAGACAGTCCAAGACTAAGGGTGACAGTCCAGGAGTGAGGGGAACATTCCAGGAATGAGGGGAACAGTCCAGGAGTGAGGGTGATAGTCAAGGATGAGGGTGACAGTTCAGGAGTGAGGTTGACAGTCCAGGAGTGAGAATGACAGTCCAGGAGTGAGAATGACAGTCCAGGAGTGAGGGTGACAATCCAGGAGTGAGGGGAACAGTCCAGGTGTGAGGGGAACAATCCAGGAATTCGAGGACAGCCGAGGAGTGAAGTTGACAGTCCAGGAGTGAGGGGAAGATTCCGGGAGTGAGGGGAACAGTCCGGATTAGCGAAACAGCCCAGGAGTGAGGGGACAGTTCAGGAGTGAGGGGGACCGTCCATGAGTGAGGGGGACAGTTCAGGTGTGCGGGGGAGAGTCCAGGAGTGAGGGGAACTGTTCAGGAGTGTGGGTGACAGTCCAGGAATGAGGGGGACATTCCATGAGTGAAGGTGAATGTCCAGGACTGAGGGAGACTGTCCAGGAGTGAGGAAGACAGTCCAGGAGTGAAGGTGACAGTCCAGGACTGAGAAAGACAGTCCAGGAGTGAGGGTGACAGTCCATGAGAAGGGAGACAGTCCAGTAGTGAGGGTGTCAGTCCAGGAGTGAGGGGAACAGTCCAGGAGTGAGGGTGACAGCCCAGGAGTGAGGGTGACAACCCAGGAGGGAGGGTGACAGTCCAGGAGTGAGGGTGACAGTCAAGGAACAAGGGTAACAGACCAGGAGTGAGGGTGACAGTCCAGGAGTGTGGGTGACAGTCCAGGATAAGGGAGACAGTCCACGAGTGAGGGTGACAGACCAGGAATGAGGGTGAAAATCCAGGAGTGAGGGGAACAGCCCAGGAATGAGGGGATCAATCCAGTAATGATGGGGATAGTCCAGGATTGAGTGAAACAATCCAGGAATGATGGGGACAGTCTAGGATTGAGGGGAACAGTGCAGGAGTGAGGGGAACAATCCAGGAGCGAGGGAAACAATCCAGGAGCCGGGGAAACAGTGCAGGAGTGAGGGGAAAGTCCGGGAGTGAGGGGACCAATCCAGGACTGAGGAGGACAGTCCAGGACATAGCGGAACAGCCCAGGAGTGAGGGGGACAGTCCAGGAGTGAGGGGAACAATCCAGGAGTGAGGGAGACAGTCCAAGACTAAGGGTGACAGTCCAGGAGTGAGGGGAACATTCCAGGAATGAGGCGAACAGTCCAGGAGTGAGGGTGACAGTCAAGGATGAGGGTGACAGTCCAGGAGTGAGGTTGACAGTCCAGGAGTGAGAATGACAGTCCAGGAGTGAGGATGACAGTCCAGGAGTGAGGGTGACAATCCAGGAGTGAGGGGAACATTCCAGGAGTGAGGGGAACAATCCAGGAATTCGAGGACAGCCGAGGAGTGAAGGTGACAGTCCAGGAGTGAGGGGAAGATTCCGGGAGTGAGGGGAACAGTCCGGATTAGCGAAACAGCCCAGGAGTGAGGGGGACAGTTTAGGAGTGAAGGGAACAGTCCATGACTGAGAGGAACAGTCCAAGACTGAATCCAGGAGTGAGGGGACAGTTCAGGAGTGAGGGGGACCGTCCATGAGTGAGGGGGACAGTTCAGGTGTGCGGGGAAGAGTCCAGGAGTGAGGGGAACTGTTCAGGAGTGTGGGTGACAGTCCAGGAATGAGGGGGACATTCCATGAGTGAGGGTGAATGTCCAGGAGTGAGGGAGACTGTCCAGGAGTGAGGAAGACAGTCCAGGAGTGAAGGTGACAATCCAGGACTGAGAAAGACAGTCCAGGAGTGAGGGTGACAGTCCAGGAGAAGCGAGACAGTCCAGTAGTGAGGGTGACAGTCCAGGAGTGAGGGGAACAGTCCAGGAGTGAGGGTGAATATCCAGGAGTGAGGGAGACTATCCAGGAGCAAGGGAGACAGTCCAGCAGTGAGGGGAACAGTCCAGGAATGAGGGGAACTGTCCAGGGGTGTGGGGAACAGCCCAGGAATGGGGGGAACAGTCCAGGAGTAAGGGGAACAGGTCAGGAGTGAGGTGAACAGTCCAGGAATGAGAGGAACTGTCCAGGAGTGAGGGTGACATTCCAGGAGTGAGGGTGGCAGTCCAGGAGTGAGGTTGACAGGCCAGGAATGAGGGGAACACTCCAGGAGTGAGGGTGACAGTCCAGGAGTGAGGGTGACAGTCCAGGATGACGGTGACTGTCCAGGATGAGGATGACTATCCAAGATGAGGGTGACTGTCCAAGTGTGAGGGGAACAATCCAGGCGTGAGGGAAACAGTCCAGGAGTTAGCGGAACATTCTGCGAGTGAGGGGAACAGTCCAACAGTGAGGTGAACAGTCCAGGAGTGAGGGGTACAATCCGGGAGTGAGGGGAACAGCCCATGAGTGAGGGGAACAGTCCAGGAGTTAGGCGAACAGTCCAGGAGTGAGGGGAACAGCCCAGGAATGAGGGAACAGTCCAGGAGTGAGTGTGACAGTCCAGGAGTGAGGGAGACTGTCCAGGAGTGATGGAGACAGTCCAGGAATGAGGGTGACAGTCCAGGAGTGAGCGGAACGGTGCAGGAATGAGGTCAACAGTCCAGGAGTGAGGGTGACAGTCCAGGAGTGAGGGTGACAGTCCAGGAGTGAGGGTGAATATCCAGGAGTGAGGGGAACAGTCCAGGAATGAGGGGAACAGTCCAGGAGTGAGGGTGACACTATAGGAGTGAGGGGAACAGTCCAGGAATGAGGGGAACAGTCCAGGAGTGAGGGTGACAGCCCAGGAGTGAGGGTGACAGTCCAGGCGTGAGGGTGACAGTCCAGGAGGGAGGGTGACAGTCTAGGAGTGAGGGTGACAGTCAAGGAAAAAGGGTAACAGGCCAGGAGTGAGGGTAACGGTCCAGGAGTGTGGGTGACAGTCCAGGATAAGGGAGACAGTCCACGAGTGAGGGTGACAGACCAGGAGTGAGGGTGAAAATCCAGGAGTGTGGGGAACAGCCCAGGAATGAGGGGATCAATCCAGGAATGACGGGGATAGTCCAGGATTGAGTGAAACAATCCAGGAATGATGGGGACAGTCTAGGATTGAGGGGAACAGTGCAGGAGTGAGGGGAACAATCCAGGAGTGAGGGAAACAATCCAGGAGCCGGGGGAACAGTCCAGGAGTGAGGGGAAAGTCCGGGAGTGAGGGGACCAATCCAGGACTGAGGAGGACAGTCCAGGCGGAAGGGGGACAATCCAGGAAGGAGGGCACAAGTTCAGGAGCGAGAGGGCCAGTCCTGGAGTGAGTGGAACAGTCCAGGAGTGAGAGGAGCCGCCCACGAGGGAGGGGCACAATCCAGGAGTGAGGGGGACAGCCCTTGAGTGAGGGTAACAGTCCAGGAGTGAGAGGAACCATCCAGGAATTAGGGGACAGCCCAGGAGTGAGGATGATAGTCCAGAAGTGAGTGGAACAATCCAGGAGTGATGGGAACAGTCCAGGACATAGCGGAACAGCCCAGGAGTGAGGGTGACAGTCCAGGAGTGAGGGTGAATATCCAGGAGGGAAGGGAACAGTCCAGGAATAAGAGGAACAGTCGAGTCGTGAGGGTGACAGTCCAGGAGAGAGGGGCACAAACCAGGAAAGAGGGGAACAGTCCAGGAGTAAGGGTGACAGTCTAGGAGTGAGGGTAACAGTCCAGGAGTGAGCGGAACCATCCAGGAATTAGGGGACAGCCCAGGAGTGAGGGTGATAGTCCAGAAGTGAGTGGCACAATCCAGGTGTGATGGGAACAGTCCAGGAGATAGCGGAACAGCCCAGGAGTGAGGGGAACAATCCAGGAGTGAGGGGAACAATCCAGGAGTGAAGGGGACAGTGCAGGAGAGAGGGGAACAATCCAGTAGTGAGTGGAACAGTCCAGGAATGAGGGGAACAGTCCAAGAGTGAATCCAGAAATGAGGGTGCAGTTCAGGAGTGAGGGGGACCGTCCAGGAGTGAGGGGGACAATTCAGGAGTGAGGGGGACAATTCAGGAGTGAGGGGGAGCACCAAGGAGTGAGGGGAACTGTCCAGGAGTGTGGGTGACAGTCCAGGAGTGAGGGGAACAGTCCGTGGTGGGCTGGGTCGGGGGGGGGGGTGGGGTGGGTGAGTTGGGGGGAAGTCTAGGAATGGGGGGAACAGTCCAAGAGTGAGGGGAACAGACCAGGAGTGAGGGGAACAGTTCAGGAGAGAGGGAGACAGTTCAGGAGTGAGGGGAACAGTCCAGGAGTGAGGGGAACAGTCCGTGGTGGGCTGGGGAATGGGGGGGTGGGGGTGGGGTGGGTGAGTTGGGGGGGAAGTCTAGGAATGGGGGGAACTGTCCAAGAGTGAGGGGAACAGACCAGGAATGTGGGGAACAGTCCAGAAGTGAGGATGACAGTCCAGGAGTGAGGGGAATAGTTCAGGAGTGAGGGGAACAATCCAGGAGTTAGCGGAACAGTCCAGGAGTGAGGGGAACAAAACAGGAGTGAGGGGAACAGTCCGGATTAGCGAAACAGCCCAGGAGTGAGGGGGACAGTTTAGGAGTGAGGGGAACAATCCAGGAGTGAAGGGAACAGTCCATGAGTGAGAGGAACAGTCCACGTGTGAATCCAGGATCGAGGGGACAGTTCAGGAGTCAGGGGGACAGTCCAGGAGTGAGGGGGACAGTTTAGGAGTGAGGGGGACAGTTTAGGAGTGAAGAGAACAGTCCATGAGTGAGAGGAACAGTCCAAGACTGAATCCAGGAGTGAGGGGACACTTCAGGAGTGAGGGGGACCGTCCATGAGTGAGGGTGACACTCTAGAAGTGAGGGGAACAGGCCAGGAATGAGGGGAACAGTCCAGGAGTGAGGGTGACAGCCCAGGAGTGAGGGTGACAGTCCAGGAGTGAGGGTGACAGTCCAGGAGGGAGGGTGACAGTCTAGGAGTGAGGGTGACAGTCAAGGAAAAAGGGTAACAGGCCAGGAGTGAGGGTAACGGTCCAGGAGTGTGGGTGACAGTCCAGGATAAGGGAGACAGTCCACGAGTGAGGGTGACAGACCAGGAGTGAGGGTGAAAATCCAGGAGTGTGGGGAACAGCCCAGGAATGAGGGGATCAATCCAGGAATGACGGGGATAGTCCAGGATTGAGTGAAACAATCCAGGAATGATGGGGACAGTCTAGGATTGAGGGGAACAGTGCAGGAGTGAGGGGAACAATCCAGGAGTGAGGGAAACAATCCAGGAGCCGGGGGAACAGTCCAGGAGTGAGGGGAAAGTCCGGGAGTGAGGGGACCAATCCAGGACTGAGGAGGACAGTCCAGGCGGAAGGGGGACAATCCAGGAAGGAGGGCACAAGTTCAGGAGCGAGAGGGCCAGTCCTGGAGTGAGTGGAACAGTCCAGGAGTGAGAGGAGCCGCCCACGAGGGAGGGGCACAATCCAGGAGTGAGGGGGACAGCCCATGAGTGAGGGTAACAGTCCAGGAGTGAGCGGAACCATCCAGGAATTAGGGGACAGCCCAGGAGTGAGGATGATAGTCCAGAAGTGAGTGGAACAATCCAGGAGTGATGGGAACAGTCCAGGACATAGCGGAACAGCCCAGGAGTGAGGGGGACAGTCCAGGAGTGAGGGGAACAATCCAGGAGTGAGGGAGACAGTCCAAGACTAAGGGTGACAGTCCAGGAGTGAGGGGAACATTCCAGGAATGAGGCGAACAGTCCAGGAGTGAGGGTCACAGTCAAGGATGAGGGTGACAGTCTAGGAGTGAGGTTGACAGTCCAGGAGTGAGAATGACAGTCCAGGAGTGAGGATGACAGTCCAGGAGTGAGGGTGACAATCCAGGAGTGAGGGGAACAGTCCAGGAGTGAGGGGAACAATCCAGGAATTCGAGGACAGCCGAGGAGTGAAGGTGACAGTCCAGGAGTGAGGGGAAGATTCCGGGAGAGAGGGGAACAGTCCGGATTAGCGAAACAGCCCAGGAGTGAGGGGGACAGTTTAGGAGTGAAGGGAACAGTCCATGACTGAGAGGAACAGTCCAAGACTGAATCCAGGAGTGAGGGGACAGTTCAGGAGTGAGGGGGACCGTCCATGAGTGAGGGGAACTGTTCAGGAGTGTGGGTGACAGTCCAGGAATGAGGGGGACATTCCATGAGTGAGGGTGAATGTCCAGGAGTGAGGGAGACTGTCCAGGAGTGAGGAAGACAGTCCAGGAGTGAGGGTGACAGTCCAGGACTGAGAAAGACAGTCCAGGAGTGAGGGTGACAGGCCAGGAGAAGGGAGACAGTCCAGTAGTGAGGGTGACAGTCCAGGAGTGAGGGGAACAGTCCAGGAGTGAGGGTGAATATCCAGGAGTGAGGGAGACTATCCAGGAGCGAGGGAGACAGTCCAGCAGTGAGGGGAACAGTCCAGGAATGAGGGGAACTGTCCAGGGGGGTGGGGAACAGCCCAGGAATGGGGGGAACAGTCCAGGAGTAAGGGGAACAGGTCAGGAGTGAGGTGAACAGTCCAGGAATGAGAGGAACTGTCCAGGAGTGAGGGTGACATTCCAGGAGTGAGGGTGGCAGTCCAGGAGTGAGGTTGACAGGCCAGGAATGAGGGGAACAATCCAGGAGTGAGGGTGACAGTCCAGGAGTGAGGGTGACAGTCCAGGATGACGGTGACTGTCCAGGATGAGGATGACTATCCAGGATGAGGGTGACTGTCCAAGTGTGAGGGGAACAATCCAGGCGTGAGGGAAACAGTCCAGGAGTTAGCGGAACATTCCGCGAGTGAGGGGAACAGTCCAACAGTGAGGTGAACAGTCCAGGAGTGAGGGGTACAATCCGGGAGTGAGGGGAACAGCCCATGAGTGAGGGGAACAGTCCAGGAGTTAGGGGAACAGTCCAGGAGTGAGGGGAACAGCCCAGGAATGAGGGAACAGTCCAGGAGTGAGTGTGACAGTCCAGGAGTGAGGGAGACTGTCCAGGAGTGATGGAGACAGTCCAGGAATGAGGGTGACAGTCCAGGAGTGAGCGGAACGGTGCAGGAATGAGGTCAACAGTCCAGGAGTGAGGGTGACAGTCCAGGAGTGAGGGTGAATATCCAGGAGAGAGGGGAACAGTCCAGGAATGAGGGGAACAGTCCAGGAGTAAGGGTGACAGTCTAGGAGTGAGGGTAACAGTCCAGGAATGAGGGGAACAGTCCAGGAGTGAGGGTGACAACCCAGGAGTGAGGGTGACAGTCCAGGAATGAGGGTGACAGTCAAGGAACAAGGGTAACATGCCAGGAGGGAGGGTGACAGTCCAGGAATGAGGGTGACAGTCAAGGACAAGGGAGACGGTCCACAAGTGAGGGTGACAGTCCAGGATTGAGGGTGAAAATCCAGGAGTGAGGGGAACAGCCCAGGAATGAGGGGATCAATCCAGGAATGACGGGGACAGTCTAGGATTGAGGGAAACAGTGCAGGAGTGAGGGGAACAATCCAGGAGCGAGGGAAAAATCCAGGAGCCGGGGGAACAGTCCAGGAGTGAGGGGAAAGTCCGGGAGTGAGGGGACCAATCCAGGACTGAGGAGGACAGTCCAGGCGGAAGGGGGACAATCCAGGAAGGAGGGCACAAGTTCAGGAGCGAGAGGGCCAGTCCAGGAGTGAGTGGAACAGTCCAGGAGTGAGAGGAGCCGCCCACGAGGGAGGGGCACAATCCAGGAGTGAGATGGACAGCCCAGGAGTGAGGGTGATAGTCCAGAAGTGAGTGGAACAATCCAGGAGTGCTGGGAACAGTCCAGGAGATAGCGGAACAGCCCAGGAGTGAGGGGGACAGTCCAGGAGTGAGGGGAACAATCCAGGAGTGTGGGGGACAGTCCAGGAGAGAGGGGAACAATCCAGGAGTGAGTGGAACAGTCCAGGAGTGAGGGGAACAGTCCAAGAGTGAATCCAGAAATGAGGGTGCAGTTCAGGAGTGAGGGGGACCATCCAGGAGTGAGGGGGACAATTCAGGAGTGAGGGGGAGCGTCCAGGAGTGAGGGGAACTGTCCAGGAGTGTGGGTGACAGTCCGGGAGTGAGGGGAACAGTCCAGGAGTGAGGGGAACAGTCCGTAGTTGGGTGGGAGGGTGGGGGGGGTGTGTTGGGGAAGGGGGCGGCGGGGGTGGGGTAGGTGAGTGGGGGAGAAGTCTAGGAATGGGGTCACATTCCAAGAGTGCGGGGAACAGACCAGGAGTGAGGGGAACAGTCCAGGAATGAGGGAGACAGGCCAGGAGTGAGGGTGACAGTCCAGGAGTGAGGGAGACAGGCCAGGAGTGAGGGTGACAGTCCAGGAGTGAGGGAGACAGGCCAGGAGTGAGGGGAACAATCCAGAAGAGAGGGAGAAAGTCCAGGACTAAGGGTGACAGTCCAGGAGTGAGGGGAACATTCCAGGAATGAGGGAAACGGTCCAGGAGTGAGGGTGACAATCAAGGATGAGGGTGACAGTTCAGGAGTGAGGGTGACAATCCAGGAGTGAGGGGAACATTCCAGGAATGAGGGGAACGGTCCAGGAGTGAGGGTGACAATCAAGGATGAGGGTGACAGTCCAGGAGTGAGGTTGACAGTCCAGGAGTGAGGATGACAGTCCTGGAGTGAGGATGACAGTCGAGGAGTGAGGGTGACAATCCAGGAGTGAGGGGAAGAATCCGGGAGTGAGGGGAACAGTCCGGATTAGTGAAACAGCCCAGGAGTGAGGGGGACAGTTTAGGAGTGAAGTGAACAGTCCATGAGTGAGAGGAACAGTCCAAGACTGAATCCAGGAGTGAGGGGACAGCTCAGGAGTGAGGGGGACCGTCCATGAGTGAGGGGGACATTTCAGGCGTGCGGGGGAGAGTCCAGGAGTGAGGGGAACTGTTCAGGAGTGTGGGTGACAATCCAGGAATGAGGGGGACATTCCAGGAGTGAGGGTGAATGTCCAGGAGTGAGGGAGACTGTCCAGGTGTGAGAAAGACAGTCCAGGAGTGAGGGGAACAGTCCAGGGTGGGGGGGTGGTGGGGAACATTCTAGGAATGGGGGGACCAGTCCAGGAATAAGAGGAACAGTCAAGGAGTGAGGGAGACATTTCAGGAGTGACGGAGGCAGTCCAGGAGTGAGGTTGACAGTCCAGGAGAGAGGGGAATAGCCCAGGAATGAGGGGAAAAAGCCCAGGAATGACAGAGACAGTCCAGGAGTGAGGGGAACAGCCCAGGAGTGAGGGTGACAGTCCAGGAGTGAGAGGATCAATCCAGGAATGATGGGGATAGTCCAGGATTTAGTGAAAGAATCCAGGAATGATGAGGACAGTCTAGGATTGAGGGGAACAGTGCAGGAGTGAGGGGAATAATCCAGGAGTGAGGGAAACAATCCAAGAGCCGGGGGAACAGTCCAGGAGTGAGGGGAAAGTCCGGGAGTGAGGGTAACAATCCAGGAGTGAGGTGAACAATCCAGTAGTGAGGTGAACAGTCCAGTAGTGAGGGAAACAATCCACGAGTGAGGGGACCAATCCAGGACTGAGGAGGACAGTCCAGGCGGAAGGGTGATAATCCAGGAATGAGGGGACAAGTTCAGGAGCAAGAGGGACAGTCCAGGAGTGAGTGGAACAGTCCAGGAGTGAGAGGAACCACCCACGAGGGAGGGGCACAATCCAGGAGTGAGGGGGACAGCCCAGGAGTGAGGGTAACAGTCCAGGAGTGAGCGGAACCATCCAGGAATTAGGGGACAGCCCTGGAGTGAGGGTGATAGTCCAGGAGTGCGGGGAACCGTCCAGGAGTTAGCGGAACAGCCCAGAAGTGAGGGGGACAGTTTAGGAGTGAGGGGAACAATCCAGGATTGAAGGGAACAGTCCATGAGTGAGAGGAACAGTCCCAGAGTGAATCCAGGAGTGAGGGGACAGTTCAGGAGTGAGGGGGACCGTTCATGAGTGAGGGGGATAGTTCAGGCGTGCGGGGGAGAGTCCAGGAGTGAGGGGAACTGTTCAGGAGTGTGGGTGACAGTCCAGGAATGAGGAGGACAGTCCAAGAGTGAGGGTGAATGTCCAGGAGTGAGGGAGACTGTCCAGGAGTGAGGAAGACAGTCCAGGAGTGAGGGTGACAGTCCAGGACTGAGAAAGACAGTCCAGGAGTGAGGGTGACGGTCCAGAAGAGAGGGAGACAGTCCAGTAGTGAGGCTGACAGTCCAGGAGTGAGGGGAACAGTACAGGAGTGAGGGTGATTGTCCAGGAATGAGGGGGACAGTCCAGGAGTGAGGGTTAATATCCAGGAGTGAGGGAGACTATCCAGGAGTGAGGGAGACTGTCCAGGAGTGAGGGTGACAGTCCAGGAGTGAGGATGACAATCCAGGAGTGAGGGGAACAGTCCAGGAGTGAGGGTGACAGTCCAGGAGTGAGGGAGACTGTCCAGGAGTGAGGGTGACAGTCCAGGAGTGAGGGTGACAATCCAGGAGTGAGGGGAACAGTCCAGGAATGAGGGGAACAGTCCAGGAGTGTGGGTGACAGTCCAGGAGTGAGGGGAACAATCCAGGAATGATTGAAACAGTCCAGGAGTGAGGGGATCAGTCCAGGAGTGAGGGGGACAGCTCAGGAGTGAGGGGAACAGTCCAGGAATGAGGGGAACAGTCCAGGAGTGAGGGTGACAGTCCAGGAGTGAGGGGAACAGTCCAGGAATGAGGGGAACTGTCCAGGAGTGAGGGGAACAGTCCAGGAGTGAATCCAAGAGTGAGGGGGCAGTTCAGGAGTGAGAGGACAGTCCAGGAGTGAGGGGGATAGTTCAGGAGTGAGGGGAACAGTCCAGGAATGGGGGGAACAGTCCAGGAGTGAGGGTGACAGTCCAGGAGTGAGGGGAACAGTCCAGGAATTAGGCGAACTGTCCAGGAGTGAATTGAGGTGTGAGGGGGCAGTTCAGGAGTGAGAGCACAGTCCAGATATGATGGGGACAGTTCAGTAGAGAGGGGAAAAGTCCAGGAGTGATGGGAACAGCCCAGGAGTGAGGGGAACAGTCCAGATATGAGGGGAACAGTCCAGGAGTGAGGGTGACAGTCCAGGAGTGAGGATGACTGTCCAGGAGGGAGGGAGACAGTCCAGGAGTGAGGGTGACAGTCCAGGAGTGAGGGGAACAGTCAAGGAATGAGGGTAACAGTCCAGGAGTGAGGGTGACAGTCCAGGAGTGTGGGTGACAGTCCAGCATAAGGGAGACAGTCCACGAGTGAGGGTGACAATCCAGGAGTGAGGGGAGCAGCCCAGGAATGAGGGGATCAATCCAGGAATGACGGGGAGAGTCCAGGAGTGAGTGAAACAATCCAGGAATGATGGAGAATGTCTAGGAGTGAGGGGAACAATCCAGGAGTGAGGGGAACAGCCCAGGAGTGAGGGGATCAATCCAGGAATGTTGAGGACTGTCTAGGAGTGAGGGGAGCAATCCAGGAGTGAGGGGAACAGCCCAGGAGTGAGGGGATCAATCCAGGAATGATGGGGACAGTCTAGGATTGAGGGGCACAGTGCAGGAGTGAGGGGAACTATCCAGGAGCGAGGGAAACAATCCAGGAGCCGGGGGAACAGTCCAGGAGTGAGTGGAAAGTCCGGGAGTGAGTGGAACAGTCCAGGAGTGAGAGGACCCACCCACGAGGGAGGGGCACAATCCAGGAGTGAGGCGGACATCCCAGGACTGAGGGTAACAGTCCAAGAGTGAGCGGAACCATCCAGGAATTAGGGGACAGCCCAGGAGTGAGGTTGATAGCCCAGGAGTGAGTGGAACAATCCAGGAGTGAGGGGAACAGTCTAGGAGTTAGCAGAACAGCCCAGGAGTGAGGGGGACAGTCTAGGAGTGAGGGGGACAGTCTAGGAGTGAGGGGGACAGTCCAGGAGTGAGTGGAACAATCCAGGAGTGAGTGGAACAGTCCAGGAGTGAGGGGAACAGTCAAAAGTGAATCCAGAAGTGAGGGTGCAGTTCAGGAGTGAGGGGGACCGTCCAGGAGTGGGGGGGACAATTCAGGAGTGAGGGGGAGTGTCCAGGAGTGAGGGGAACAGTCCAGGAGTGTGTGTGACAGTCCAGGAGCAAGGGGAACAGCCCAGGAGTGAGGGGATCAATCCAGGAATGATGGGGACAGTCCAGGAGTGAGGGGAACAATCCTGGAATGACGGGGATAGTCCAGGATTGAGTGAAACAATCCAGGAATGATGGGGACAGTCTAGGTTTGAGGGGACAGTGCAGGAGTGAGGGGAACAATCCAGGAGCGAGGGAAACAATCCAGGAGCCGGGGGAACAGTCCAGGAGTGAGGGGAAAGTCCAGGAGTGAGGGAAACAATCCAGGAGTGAGAGTGAACAATCCAGTAGTGAGGTGAACAGTCCAGTATGAGGGAAACAATCCACCAGTGAGGGGACCAATCCAGGACTGAGGAGGACAGTCCAGACGGAAGGGGGATAATCCAGGAATGAGGGGACAAGTTCAGGAGCGAGAGGGACAGTCCAGGAGTGAGTGGAACAGTCCAGGAGTGAGAGGAAACACGCACAAGGGAGGGGCAAAATCCAGGAGTGAGGGGACAGCCCAGGAGTGAGGGTAACAGTCCAGGAGTGAGAGGAACCATCCAGGAATTAGGGGACAGCCCAGGAGTGAGGGTGATAGCCCAGGATTGAGTGGAACAATCCAGGAGTGAGGGGAGCAGCCCAGGAGTGAGGGGAGCAGCCCAGGAGTGAGGGGGACAGTCCAGGAGTGAGTGGAACAGTCCAGGAGTGAGGGGAATAGTCCAAGAGTGAATCCAGAAGTGAGGGTGCAGTTCAGCAGTGAGGGGGAGAGTCCAGGAGTAAGGGGAACAGTCCAGGAGCGTGTGTGACAGTCCAGGAGTGAGGGAGACAGTCCAGGAGTGAGGGTGACAGTCCAGGAGTGAGGGGAACAGTCCAGGAATGAGGGGAAATGTCCAGGGGTGTGGGGAACAGCCCAGGAATGGGGGGAACTGTCCAGGATTGAGGGGAACAGCCCAGGAGTGAGGGGGACAGTCCAGGAGTGAGGGGAACAGTCCAAGAGTGAATCCAGAAGTGAGTGTGCAGTTCAGGAGTGAAGGGGACAATTCAGGAGTGAGGGGGAGCGTCCAGGAGTGAGGGGAACAGTCCAGGAATGAGAGGAACTGGCCAGGAGTGAGGGTGACAGTCCAGGAGTGAGGGTGGCAGTCCAGGAGTGAGGTTGACAGTCCAGGAGAGAGGGTGACAGTCCAGGATGAGGGTGACAGTCCAGGATGAGGGTGACTGTCCAGGAATAGGGTGACAGTCCAGGAGTGAGGGAGTCTGTCCAGGAGCGAGGGGAACAATCCAGGAATGATTGGAACAGTCCAGGAGTGAGGGGAACAGTCCAGGAGTGAGGGGGACAGTTCAGGAGTGAGGGGAACAGTCCAGGAATGAGGGGAACAGTCCAGGAATTAGGCGAACTGTCCAGGAGTGAGGGGAACAGTCCAGGAGTGAATCGAGGTGTGAGGGGGCAGTTAAGGAGTGAGAGGACAGTCCAGGTGAGATGGGGACAGTTCAGTAGAGAGGGGAAAAGTCCAGGAGTGATGGGAACAGCCCAGGAGTGAGGGGAACAGTCCAGATATGAGGGGTACAGTCCCGGAGTGAGGAGAACAGCCCAGCAGTGAGAGGAACAGTCCAGTAATGAGGGGAACTGTCCAGGAGTGAGGGTGAGAGTCCAGGAGTGAGGATGACTGTCCAGGAGGGAGGGAGACAGTCCAGGAGTGAGGGTGACAGTCCAGGAGTGAGGGGAACAGTCAAGGAATGAGGGTAACAGTCCAGGAGTGAGGGTGACAGTCCAGGAGTGTGGGTGACAGTCCAGGGTAAGGGAGACAGTCCACGAGTGAGGGTGACAGTCCAGGAGTGAGGGTGACAGTCCAGGAGTGAGGGGAACAGTCAAGGAATGAGGGTAACAGTCCAGGAGTGAGGGTGACAGTCCAGGAGTGTGGGTGACAGTCCAGGGTAAGGGAGACAGTCCACGAGTGAGGGTGACAGTCCACGAGTGAGGGTGACAGTCCAGGAGTGAGGATGACAGTCCAGGAGTGAGGGTGACAATCCAGGAGTGAGGGGAGCAGCCCAGGAATGAGGGGATCAATCCAGGAATGACGGGGAGAGTCCAGGAGTGAGTGAAACATTCCAGGAATGATGGAGAATGTCTAGGAGTGAGGGGAACAATCCAGGAGTGAGGGGAACAGCCCAGGAGTGAGGGGATCAATCTAGGAATGATGGGGACAGTCTAGGATTGAGGGGCACAGTGCAGGAGTGAGGGGAACTATCCAGGAGCGAGGGAAACAATCCAGGAGCCGGGGGAACAGTCCAGGAGTGAGTGGAAAGTCCGGGAGTGAGTGGAACAGTCCAGGAGTGAGAGGACACACCCATGAGGGAGGGGCACAATCCAGGAGTGAGGCGGACATCCCAGGAGTGAGGGTAACAGTCCAGGAGTGAGCGGAACCATCCAGGAATTAGGGGACAGCCCAGGAGTGAGGTTGATAGCCCAGGAGTGAGTGGAACAATCCAGGAGTGAGGGGAACAGTCCAGGAGTTAGCAGAACAGCCCAGGAGTGAGGGGGACAGTCTAGGAGTGAGGGGAAAAATCCAGGAGTGAGGGGGACAGTCCAGGAGTGAGTGGAACAATCCAGGAGTGAGGGGAACAGTCCAGGAGTTAGCAGAAGCACCCAGGAGTGAGGGGGACAGTCTAGGAGTGAGGGGAACAATCCAGGAGTGAGGGGGACAGTCCAGGAGTGAGAGGAACAATCCAGGAGTGAGGGGGACAGTCCAGGAGTGAGGGGAACAGTCAAAAGTGAATCCAGAAGTGAGGGTGCAGTTCAGGAGTGAGGGGGACCGTCCAGGAGTGGGGGGGACAATTCAGGAGTGAGGGGGAGTGTCCAGGAGTGAGGGGAACAGTCCAGGAGTGAGGGGATCAATCCAGGAATGATGGGGACAGTCCAGGAGTGAGGGGAACAATCCTGAAATGACGGGGATAGTCCAGGATTGAGTGAAACAATCCAGGAATGATGGGGACAGTCTAGGATTGAGGGGACAGTGCAGGAGTGAGGGGAACAATCCAGGAGTGAGGGAAACAATCCAGGAGTGAGAGTGAACAATCCAGTAGTGAGGTGAACAGTCCCGTATGAGGGAAACAATCCACCAGTGAGGGGACCAATCCAGGACTGAGGAGGACAGTCCAGACGGAAGGGGGACAATCCAGGAATGAGGGGACAAGTTCAGGAGCGAGAGGGACAGTCCAGGAATGAGTGGAACAGTCCAGGAGTGAGAGGAAACACCCACGAGGGAGGGGCAAAATCCAGGAGTGAGGGGGACAGCCCCAGGAGTGAGGGTAACAGTCCAGGAGTGAGCGGAACCATCCAGGAATTAGGGGACAGCCCAGGAGTGAGGGTGATAGCCCAGGAGTGAGTGGAACAATCCAGGAGTGAGGGGAACCATCCAGGAGTGATGGGAACAGCCCAGTAGTGAGTGGCACAGTCCAGGAGTGAGGGGAACAATCCAGGATTGAGGGGGACATTCCAGGAGGGAGGGGGACAGTCCAGAAGTGAGGGGAACAATCAAAGAGTGAGTGGAACTGTCCAGGAGTGAGTGGAATAGTCCAAGAATGAATCCAGAAGTGAGGGTGCAGTTCAGGAGTGAGGGGGAGCGTCCAGGAGTGAGGGGAACAGTCCAGGAGCGTGTGTGACAGTCCAGGAGTGAGGGAGACAGTCCAGGAGTTAGGGTGACAGTCCAGGAGTGAGGGGAACAGTCCAGGAATGAGGGGAAATATCCAGGGGGGTGGGGAACAGCCCAGGAATGGGGGGAACCGTCCAGGATTGAGGGGAACAGCCCAGGAGTGAGGGGAACAGTCCAGGAATGAGTGGAACTGTGCAGGAGTGAGGGTGACAGTCCAGGAGTGAGGGTGTCCGTCCAGGAGTGAGGTTGACAGTCCAGGAGAGAGGAGCACAGTCCAGGAATGAGGGAAAAATCCAGGCTGAGGGTGACTGTCCAAGAGTGAGGGGAACAATCCAGGCATGAGGTGAACAGCCCAGGAGTTAGCAGAACATTCCAGAAGTGAGGGGAACAGTCCAACAATGAGGGGAACAGTCCAGGAGTGAGGGGTACAATCCAGGAGTGAGGGGAACAGCCCAGGAGTGAGGGGAACAGTCCAGGAGTTAGGGGAACAGTCCAGGAGTGAGGGGAACAGTCCAGGAGTGAGGGTGACATCCAGGAGTGAGGGTGACAGTCCAGGAATGAGGGGGACAGTCCAGGAGTGAGGGAAAATATCCAAGAGTGAGGGAGAACGTCCAGGAGTGAGGGAGACAGTCCAGGTGTGAGGGTGACAGTCCAGGAGTGAGGGATACATTCCAGGAGTGAGGGGAACAGCCCAGGAGTGAGGGGTATAGCCCAGGAGTAAGGGGAACAGTCCAGGATTGAGGGGAACAGTCCAGCTGTGAGGGTGATAGTCCAGGAATGAGGGGGACAGTCCAGGAGTGAGGGAGAATGTCCAGGAGTGAGGCAGACAGTCCAGGAGTGAGGGGAACAGTCCATGAGGGAAGGGAACAGTCCGGGGGGGTGGTGGGGAAAGTCTAGGAATGGGGGGAACAGTCCAGAAGTGAGGGTGACAGTCCAAGAGAGAGGGGAACAGTCCAGGAGTGAGGGTGACAGTCCAGGAGTGAGGCTGACAGTGCAAGAGTGAGGGAGACTGTCCAGGAGTGAAGGAGACAGTCCAGGAGTGAGGGCGACAGTCCAGGAGTGAGGGTGAAAGTCCAGAAGTGAGGGGAACAGTCCAGGAATGAGGGGAACAGTCCAGGAGTGAGGGTGACAGTCCAGGAGCGTGCAGAACAGTCCAGGAATGAGGTCAACAGTCCAGGAGTGAGGGTGATAGTCCAGGAGTGATCATGACAGTCCAGGAATGAGGGGATCAGTCCAGGAGTGAGGGGAACATTCCAGGGCGGGGAGGGGGGGGAACATTCTAGGAATGGGGGGGGAACAATCCAGGAGTGGGGGAACAATCCAGGAGTGAGGGTAGCAGTCCAGGAGTGAGGGTGACAGTCCAGGAGAGAGGGGATCAGTCCAGGAATGAGGGGAACAGTCCAGGAGTGAGGGGAACAATCCAGGAGTGAGCGGAACAGACCAGGAGTGAGGGTGACAGTCCAGGAGTTGGGGGAACAGTCCAGGAATGAGGGGAACAGTCCAGGAGTGAGGGGAACAATCCAGGAGTGAGGGGAACAGTCCAAGAGTGAATGCAGAAGTGAGGATGCAGTTCAGGAGTGAGGGGGACCGTCCTGGAGTGTGCGGGACAGTTCAGGATTGAGGTGGAGAGTCCAGGATTGAGGGGAAAAGTCCAGGAGTTAGTGAAACAATCCAGGAATGATGGGGACTGTCTAGGAGTGAGGGGAACAATCCAGGAGTGAGGGGAACAGCCCAGGAGTGAGTGGATCAATCCAGGAATGATGGGGACTGTCTAGGAGTGAGTGAAACAATCCAGGAATGATGGGGACAGTCTAGGATTGAGGGGAACAGTGCAGTAGTGAGGGGAACAGTGCAGGAGCGAGGGAAACAATACAAGAGACGGGGGAACAGTCCAGGAGTGAGGGGAAAGTCCGGGAGTTAGGGAAACAATCCAGGAGTGAGGTGAACAGTCCAGTAATGAGGTGAACAGGAGTGAGGGAAAATATCCAAGAGTGAGGGAGAACGTCCAGGAGTGAGGGAGACAGTCCAGGAGTGAGGTTGACAGTCCAGGAGTGAGGGATACATTCCAGGAGTGAGGGGAACAGCCCAGGAGTGAGGGGAATAGTCCAGGAATGAGGGGAATAGTCCAGGAATGAGGGGAACAGTCCAGCTGTGAGGGTGATAGTCCAGGAATGAGGGGGACAGTCCAGGAGTGTGGGAGAATGTCCAGGATTGAGGGTGACAGTCCAGGAGTGAAGGGAAGAGTCCGGGGGGGGTGGGGGGCGGTGGGGAAAGTCTAGGAATGGGGGGAACAGTCCAGGAGTGAGGGTGACAGTCCAAGAGAGAGGGGAACAGTCCAGGAGTGAGGGTGACAGTCCAGGAGTGAGGCTGACAGTGCAAGAGTGAGGGAGACTGTCCAGGTGTGAAGGAGACAGTCCAGGAGTGAGGGTGACAGTCCAGGAGTGAGCGGAACAGTCCACGAATGAGGTCAACAGTCCAGGAATGAGGGCGACAGTCCAGGAGTGAAGGAGACTGTCCAGGAGCAAAGGAGACAGTCCAGGAGTGAGGGTGACAGTCCAGGAGTGTGCGGAACAGTCCAGGAATGAGGTCAACAGTCCAGGAGTGAGGGTGATAATCCAGGAGTGAGCGTGACAGTCCAGGAATGAGGGGATCAGTCCAGGAGTGAGGGGAACAGTCCAGGGCGGGGAGGGGGGGGAACATTCTAGGAATGGGGGGGAACAATCCAGGAGTGGGGGAACAATCCAGGAGGGAGGGGAACAGTCCAGGAATAAGAGGAACAGTCCAGGAGTTAAGGTGACAGTTCAGGAGTGAGGGTAGCAGTCCAGGAGTGAGGGTGACAGTCCAGGAGAGAGGGGCCCCGTCCAGGAAAGAGGGGATCAGTCCAGGAATGAGGGGAACAGTCCAGGAGTGAGCGGAACAGTCCACGAATGAGGTCAACAGTCCAGGAATGAGGGCGACAGTCCAGGAGTGAAGGAGACTGTCCAGGAGCAAAGGAGACAGTCCAGGAGTGAGGGTGACAGTCCAGGAGTGTGCGGAACAGTCCAGGAATGAGGTCAACAGTCCAGGAGTGAGGGTGATAATCCAGGAGTGAGCGTGACAGTCCAGGAATGAGGGGATCAGTCCAGGAGTGAGGGGAACAGTCCAGGGCGGGGAGGGGGGGGGAACATTCTAGGAATGGGGGGGAACAATCCAGGAGTGGGGGAACAATCCAGGAGGGAGGGGAACAGTCCAGGAATAAGAGGAACAGTCCAGGAGTTAAGGTGACAGTTCAGGAGTGAGGGTAGCAGTCCAGGAGTGAGGGTGACAGTCCAGGAGAGAGGGGCCCCGTCCAGGAAAGAGGGGATAAGTCCAGGAATGAGGGGAACAGTCCAGGAGTGAGGGGAACAATCCAGGAGTGAGGGGAACAGACCAGGAGTGAGGGTGACAGTCCAGGAGAGAGGGGCCCCGTCCAGGAAAGAGGGGATCAGTCCAGGAATGAGGGGAACAGTCCAGGAGTGAGGGGAACAGACCAGGAGTGAGGGTGACAGTCCAGGAGTTGGGGGAACAGACCAGGAATGAGGGCGACAGTCCAGGAGTGAGGGTGAAAGTCCAGAAGTGAGGGGAACAGTCCAGGAATGAGGGGAACAGTCCAGGAGTGAGGGTGACAGTCCAGGAGTGTGCGGAACAGTCCAGGAATGAGGTCAACAGTCCAGGAGTGAGGGTGATAGTCCAGGAGTGAGCATGACAGTCCAGGAATGAGGGGATCAGTCCAGGAGTGAGGGGAACAGTCCAGGCGGGGAGGGGGGGGAACATTCTAGGAATTGGGGGGGAACAATCCAGGAGTGGGGGAACAATCCAGGTGGGAGGGGAACAGTCCAGGGATAAGAGGAACAGTCCAGGAGTTAAGGTGACAGTTCAGGAGAGAGGGGCCCCGTCCAGGAAAGAGGGGATCAGTCCAGGAATGAGGGGAACAGTCCAGGAGTGAGGGGAACAATTCAGGAGTGAGGGGAACAGCCCAGGAGTGAGTGGATCAATCCAGGAATGATGGGGACTGTCTAGGAGTGAGTGAAACAATCCAGGAATGATGGGGACAGTCTAGGATTGAGGGGAACAGTGCAGTAGTGAGGGGAACAGTGCAGGAGCGAGGGAAACAATACAGGAGCCGGGGGAACAGTCCAGGAGTGAGGGGAAAGTCTGGGAGTGAGGGAAACAATCCAGGACTGAGGTGAACAGTCCAGTAGTGAGGGAAACAATCCACGAGTGAGGGGACCAATCCTGGACTGAGGAGGACATCCAGGCGGAAGGGGGACAATCCAGGAATGAGGGGACAAGTTCAGGAGCGAGAGGGACAGTCCGGGAGTGAGTGGAACAGTCCAGGAGTGAGAGGAACCGCCCACGAAGGAGGGGCACGATCCAGGAGTGAGGGTGACAGTCCAGGAGTGAGGTTGACAGTCCAGGAATGAGGGGGACAGTCCAGGAGTGAGGGAAAATATCCAAGAGTGAGGGAGAACGTCCAGGAGTGAGGGTGACAGTCCAGGAGTGAGGGTGACAGTCCAGGAGTGAGGGCTACATTCCAGGAGTGAGGGGAACAGCGCAGGAGTGAGGGGAATAGTCCAGGAGTAAGGGGAACAGTCCAGGAATGAGGGGAACAGTCCAGCTGTGAGGGTGATAGTCCAGGAATGAGGGGGACAGTCCAGGAGTGTGCGAGAATGTCCAGGAGTGAGGCTGACAGTCCAGGAGTGAGGGTGACAGTCCAGGATTGAGGGGAACAGTCCAAGAGTGAAGGGAACAGTCCGGGGTGGCGGGGGGGGTAAGTCTAGGAATGGGGGGAACAGTCCAGGAGCGAGGGTGACAGTCCAAGAGAGAGGGGAACAGTCCAGGAGTGAGGGTGACAGTCCAGGAGTGAGCGGAACAGTCCACGAATGAGGTCAACAGTCCAGGAATGAGGGCGACAGTCCAGGAGTGAGGGAGACTGTCCAGGAGCAAAGGAGACAGTCCAGGAGTGAGGGTGACAGTCCAGGAGTGTGCGGAACAGTCCAGGAATGAGGTCAACAGTCCAGGAGTGAGGGTGATAATCCAGGAGTGAGCGTGACAGTCCAGGAATGAGGGGATCAGTCCAGGAGTGAGGGTGACAGTCCAGGAGAGAGGGGCACCGTCCAGGAAAGAGGGGATCAGTCCAGGAATGAGGGGAACAGTCCAGGAGTGAGGGGAACAATCCAGGAGTGAGGGGAACAGACCAGGAGTGAGGGTGACAGTCCAGGAGTTGGGGGAACAGTCCAGGAATGAGGGGAACAGTCCAGGAGTGAGGGGAACAATCCAGGAGTGAGGGGAACAGTCCAAGAGTGAATGCAGAAGTTAGGATGCAGTTCAGGAGTGAGGGGGACCGTCCTGGAGTGCGCGGGACAGTTCAGGATTGAGGTGGAGCGTCGAGGATTGAGGGGAAAAGTCCAGGAGTTAGTGAAACAATCCAGGAATGATGGGGACTGTCTAGGAGTGAGGGGAACAATCCAGGAGTGAGGGGAACAGCCCAGGAGTGAGTGGATCAATCCAGGAATGATGGGGACTGTCTAGGAGTGAGTGAAACAATCCAGGAATGATGGGGACAGTCTAGGATTGAGGGGAACAGTGCAGTAGTGAGGGGAACAGTGCAGGAGCGAGGGAAACAATACAGGAGCCGGGGGAACAGTCCAGGAGTGAGGGGAAGATCCGGGAGTGAGGGAAACAATCCAGGACTGAGGTGAACAGTCCAGTAATGAGGTGAACAGTCCAGTAGTGAGGGAAACAATCAACGAGTGAGGGGACCAATCCAGGACTGAGGAGGACATCCAGGCGGAAGGGGGACAATCTAGGAATGAGGGGACAAGTTCAGGAGCGAGAGGGACAGTCCGGGAGTGAGTGGAACAGTCCAGGAGTGAGAGGAGCCACCCACGAAGGAGGGGCACGATCCAGGAGTGAGGGGGACAGCCCAGGAGTGCGGGTAACAGTCCAGGAGTGAGCGGAACCATCGAGGAATTAGGGGACAGCCCAGGAGTGAGGGTGATAGTCCAGGAGTGAGTGGAACAATCCAGGAGTGAGGGGAACAGTCCAGGACTTAGCGGAACAGCCCAGGAGTGAGGGGGACAGTCCAGGAGTGAGGGGAACATTCCAGGAGTGAGTGGAACAGTCCAGGAGTGAGGGGAACAATCCAGGAGTGAGTGGAACAGTCCAGGAGTGAGGGGAACTGTCCAAGAGTGAATCCAGAAGTGAGGGTGCAGTTCAGGAGCGAGACGTACCGTCCAGGAGTGAGGGGGACAATTCAGCATTGAGTGGGAGTGTCCAGGAGTGAGGCAGACAGACCAAGAGTGAGGGTGACAGTCTAGGAGAGAGAGAGACAGGCCAGGAGAGAGGGGAACAGCCCAGAAGTGAGGGGAACAGCCCAGGAATGAGGGTGACAGTCCAGCAGTGAGGGAGACAGTCCACGAGACAGGGTGATAGTCCAGGAGTGTGGGGAACAATCCAGAAGGGAGGGGAACAGTCCAGGAATGAGAGGGACAGTCCAGGAGTGAGGGTGACAGTTCAGGAGTGAGGATGGCAGTCCAGGAGTGAGGCTGACAGTCCAGGAGTGAGGGTGACAGTCTAGGAGTAAGGGGAACAGTCCAGGAATGAGGGGAACAGTCCAGGAATGAGGGGAACAGTCCAGGAGTGATGATGACAATCCAGGAATGAGGGTGACAGTCCAGGAGAGAGGGAGACTGTCCAAGAGTGAGGGTGACAGTCTAGGAGTGTGGGGAACAATCCAGGAGGGAGGGGAACAGTCCAGGAATGAGAGAAACAGTCCAGGAGTGAGGGTGACAGTTCTGAGTGAGGGTGGCAGTCCAGGAGTGAGGGTGACAATCCAGGAGAGAGGGGCACCGTCCAGGAATGAGAGGATCAGTCCAGGAGTGAGGGGAACAGTCAAGGGCCGGGGGGGGGGGGGAACATTCTAGGAATGGGGGGAACAATCCAGGAGGGAGGGGAACAGTCCAGGAATAAGAGGAACAGTCCAGGAGTTAGGGTGACAGTTCAGGAGTGAGGGTGGCAGTGCAGGAGTGAGGGTGACAGTCCAGGACTGAGGGTGACAGTCCAGGAGTGAGGGGAAAAGCCCAGGAGTGAGGTGAACTGTCCAAGAGTGAATGCAGAAGTGAGGATGCAGTTCAGGAGTGAGGGGGATCGTCCTGGAGTGAGCGGGACAGTTCAGGAATGACGGGGATAGTCCAGGAGTGAGTGAAACAATCCAAGAATGATGGGGACTGTCTAGGAGTGAGGGGAACAAACCAGGACTGAGGGGAACATCCCAGGAGTGAGGGGATCAATCCAGGAATGACGGTGATAGTCCAGGATTGAGTGAAACAATCCAGGAATGATGGGGACAATCTAGGATTGAGGGGAACATTGCAGGAGTGAGGTGAATAATGCAGGAGCAAGGGAAACTATCCAGGAGACGGGGGAACAGTCCAGGAGTGAGGGGAAAGTCCGGGAGTGAGGGAAACAATCCAGGAGTGAGGTGAACAGTCCAGTAGTGAGGTGAACAGTCCAGTAGTGAGGGAAACAATCCACGAGTGAGGGGACCAAAACAGGACTGAGGAGGACAGTCCAGGCGGAAGGGGGACAATCCAGGAATGAGGGAAAAAGTTCAGGAGCGAGAGGGACAGTCCAGGAGTGAGTGGAACAGTCCAGGAGTGAGAGGAACAGCCCACGAGGGAGGGGCACAATCCAGGAGTGAGGGGTCAGCCCAGGATTGAGGGTAACAGTCCAGGAGTGAGCGGAACCATCCAGGAATTAGGGGACAGCCCAGGAGTGAGGCAGACAGTCCAGGAGTGAGGGTGACAGTCCAGGAGTGAGGGAGACAGTCCAGGAGTGAGGGGAACAGTCCAGGATGAGGGTGACTGTCCAGGATGAGGGTGACTGTCCAAGAGTGAGGGCAACAATCCAGGAGTGAGGGGAACAGTCCAGCAGTGAGGGGAACAGCCCTGGAGGGAGGGGAAAAGTCCAGGAGTGAGGGTGATAATCTAGGAGTGAGGGGAACATTCCAGGAGTGAGGGGAACAATCCAGGAATTCGAGGACAGCCCAGGAGTGAGGGTGACAGTCCAGGAGTGAGGGGAAGAATCCAGGAGTGAGGGGAACAGTCCGCAGTTAGCGAAACAGCCCAGGAGTGAGGGGGACAGTTTAAGAGTGAGGGGAACAATCCAGGAGTGAAGGGAACAGTCCATGAGTGAGAGGAACAGTCCAAGAGTGAATCCAGGAGCGAGGGGGACAGTTCAGGCATGCGGGGGAGAGTGCAGGAGTGAGGGGAACTGTTCAGGAGTGTGGGTGACAGTCCAGGAATGAGGGGGACAGTCCAGGAGAGAGGGTGACAGTCCAGGAGTGAGGGTGAATATCCAGGAGTGAGGGAGACTGTCCAGCAGTGAGGGCGACAGTCCAGGAGTGAGGGTGACAGTCCAGGAGTGAGGGTGACAGTCCAGGACTGAGAAAGACAGTCAAGGAGTGAGGGTGACAGTCCAGGAGTGAGGGATACAATCCAGGAGTGAGGGGAACAGACCAGGCGTGAGGGGATCAGTCCAGGAGTAAGGGGAACAGTCCAGGAATGAGGAGAACAGTCCAGGAGTGAAGGTGACAGTCTAGGAGTAAGGGGAACAGTCCAGGAATGAGGGGAACAGACCAGGAGTGCGGGTGACAGTCCAGGAATGAGGCGGACAGTCCAGGAGTGAGGGGGACAGTCCAGGAGTGAGGGGAACAGTCCAGGATGAGGGTGACTGTCCAGGATGAGGGTGACTGTCCAAGAGTGAGGGGAACAATCCAGGAGTGAGGGGAAAAGTCCAGCAGTGAGGGGAACAGCCCAGGAAGGAGGGGAACAGCCCAGGAGTGAGGGGAACAGTCCAGGAGTTTGGGGAACAGCCCAGGAATGAGGGGAAAAAGCCCAGGAATCACAGATACAGTCCAGGAGTGAGGGGAACAGTCCAAGAGTGAGGGGAAGGGTCCAGGATTGACAGATACAGTCCAGGAGTGAGGGGAACAGTCCAGGAGTGAGGGGAACAGTCCAAGAGTGAGAGTGACAGTCCAGCAATGAGGGAGACAGTCCAGTAGTGAGGGTGAGAGTTCAGGAGTGAGGGGAACAGTCCAAGAGTGAGGGGAAGGGTCCAGGATTGACAGATACAGTCCAGGAGTGAGGGGAACAGTCCAGGAGTGAGGGGAACAGTCCAAGAGTGAGGGTGACAGTCCAGGAATGAGGGAGACAGTCCAGTAGTGAGGGTGAGAGTTCAGGAGTGAGGGGGACAGTCCAGGAGTGAGGGTGAATATCCAGGAGTGAGGGAGACAGTCCAGGAGTGAGGGTGACAGTCCAGGACTGAGAAAGACAGTCAAGGAGTGAGGGTGACAGTCCAGGAGTGAGGGATACAATCCAGGAGTGAGGGGAACAGACCAGGCGTGAGGGGATCAGTCCAGGAGTAAGGGGAACATTCCAGGAATGAGGAGAACAGTCCAGGAGTGAAGGTGACAGTCTAGGAGTAAGGGGAACAGTCCAGGAATGAGGGGAACAGACCAGGAGTGCGGGTGACAGTCCAGGAATGAGGCGGACAGTCCAGGACAGAGGGGGACAGTCCAGGATGAGGGTGACTGTCCAGGATGAGGGTGACTGTCCAAGAGTGAGGGGAACAATCCAGGAGTGAGGGGAAAAGTCCAGCAGTGAGGGGAACAGCCCAGGAGTGAGGGGAACAGTCCAGGAGTGAGGGTGACAGTCCAGGAATGAGAGGAACAGTCCAGGATGAGGGTGACTGTCCAGGATGAGGGTGACTGTCCAAGAGTGAGGGGAACAATCCAGGAGTGAGGGGAAAAGTCCAGCAGTGAGGGGAACAGCCCAGGAGTGAGGGAAACAGTCCAGGAGTGAGGGTGACAGTCCAGGAATGAGAGGAACAGTCCAGGAGTGAGGGTGACAGTTCAGGAGCGAGGGTGGCAGTCCAGGAGTGAGGGTGGCAGTCCAGGAGTGAGGGTGACAGTCCAGGAGAGAGGAGCACAGTCCAGGAATGAGGGGAACAGTCCAGGAGTGAGGGAGACAGTCCAGAAGTGAGGGTGACAGTCCAGGAGTGAGGGTGACAGTCCAGGAGTGCGGGGAACAGTCCAGGAGTGAGGGGAACAGTACAGGAGTGAGGGTGACAGTCCAGGAATGAGAGGAACTGTCCAGGAGTGCGGGTAACAGTTCAGGAGTGAGGGTGGCAGTTCAGGAGTGAGGGTAACAGTCCAGGAGAGAGGGGCACAGTCCAGGAATGAGGGGAACAGTCCAGGAGTGAGGGAGACAGTCCAGGAGTGAGGGTGACAGTCCAGGAGTGAGGGGAACAGTTCTGGAGTGAGGGGAACAGCCCAGGAATGAGGGGGAAAACCCCAGGAATGACAGAGACAGTCCAGGAGTGAGGGGGACAGCCCAGGAATGAGAGGAACAGTCCAGGAGTGAGGGTGACAGTTCAGGAGCGAGGGTGGCAGTCCAGGAGAGAGGGTGACAGTCCAGGAGAGAGGAGCACAGTCCAGAAATGAGGGGAACAGTCCAGGAGTGAGGGTGACATTCCAGGAGTGAGGGTGACAGTCCAGGAGTGAGGGAGACTGTCCAGGAGTGAAGGAAACAGTCCAGGAGTGACGGTGACAGTCCAGGAGTGAGCGGAACAGTCCAGAAATGTGGTCAACATTCCAGGAGTGAGGGCGACAGTCCAGAAGTGAGGGGAATAGTCCAGGAATGAGGGGAACAGTCCAGGAGTAAGGGTGACAGTCCAGGAGTGAGGGAGACTGTCCAGGAGTGATGGAGAAAGTCCAGGAATGAGGGTGAACAGTACAGAAGTGAGGGTGAAAATCCAGGAGTGAGGGCAACAGTCCAGGAATGAGGGGAACAGTCCAGGAGTGATGGTGACAGTCCAGGAGTGAGGGGAATAGTCCAGGAATGATTGGAACAGTCCAGGAGTGAGGAGAACAGTGCAGGAGTGAATCGAGGTGTGAGGGGGCAGTTCAGGAGTGGGAGGACAGTCCAGGATTGAGGGGAACAGTCCAGGAATGAGGGGAACAGTCCAGGAGTGAGGGTGACAGTCCAGGAGTGAGGGAGACTGTCCAGGAGTGATGGAGAAAGTCCAGGAATGAGGGTGAACAGTACAGAAGTGAGGGTGAAAATCCAGGAGTGAGGGGAACAGTCCAGGAATGAGGGGAACAGTCCAGGAGTGATGGTGACAGTCCAGGAGTGAGGGGAATAGTCCAGGAATGATTGGAACAGTCCAGGAGTGAGGGGAACAGTGCAGGAATGAATCGAGGTGTGAGGGGGCAGTTCAGGAGTGGGAGGGCAGTCCAGCAGTGAGGGGAACAGTCCAGGAATGAGGGGAACAGTCCAGGAATGAGGGTGACAGTCCAGGAGTGAGGAGAACAGTCCAGGAATGAGGGGAACTGTCCAGGAGTAAGGGGAACAGTCCAGGAGTGAATCGAGGTGTGACGGGGCAGTTCAGGAGTGAGCGGTCAGTCCAGGACTGAGGGGGACAGTTCAGTAGAGAGTGGAACAGTCCAGGAGTGAGGGGAACAGCCCAGGAGTGAGGGGAACAGTCCAGATATGAGGGGAATAGTGCCGGAGTGAAGGGGAACACCTCAGGATTGAGAGATACAGTCAAGGAGTGAGGGGAAAAGTCCAAGAGAGAGGGTGACAGTCCAGAAGTGAGGGGAACAGTCCAGGAGTGAGGGAGAATATCCAGGAGTGAGGGAGAATGTCCAGGAGTGAGGGAGACAGTCCAGCAGTGAGGGTGACAGTCCAGGAATGAGAGGAACAGTCCAGGAGTGAGGGTGACAGTTCAGGACTGAGGGTGGCAGTTCAGGAGTGAGCGGTCAGTCCAGGAGTGAGGGGAACAGTTCAGTAGAGAGGGGAACAGTCCAGGAGTGAGGGGAACAGCCCAGGAGTGAGGGGAACAGTCCAGATATGAGGGGAATAGTGCCGGAGTGAGGGGAACACCCCAGGATTGACAGATACAGTCCAGGAGTGAGGGGAACAGTCCAAGAGTGAGGGCGACAGTCCAGGAGTGAGGGTAACAGTCCAGGAGTGAGGGGAACAGTCCAGGAGTGAGGGTGACAGTTCAGGAGTGAGGGTGGCAGTCCAGGAGTGAGGGTGACAGTCCAGGAGAGAGGGGCACAGTCCAGGAATGAGGGGAACAGTACAGGAGTGAGGGAGAAAGTCCAGGAGATTGAGGGTGACAGTCCAGGAGTGAGGGTGACAGTCCAGGAGTGAGGGTAACAGTCCAGGAGTGAGGGGAACAGTCCAGGAGTGAGGGTGACAGTCCAGGAATGAGGGGAACAGTCCAGGAGTGAGGGTGACAGTCCAGGAATGAGAGGAACAGTCCAGGAGTGAGGGTGACAGTTCAGGAGTGAGGGTGGCAGTCCAGGAGTGAGGGTGACAGAGCAGGAGAGAGGGGCACAGTCCAGGAATGAGGGGACCAGTCCAGGAGTGAGGGAGACAGTCCAGGAGTGAGGGTGACAGTCCAGGAGTGACGGGAACAGTCCTGGAGTGAGGGGAACAGTCCAGGGCGGGGCGGGGGGGTGAACATTCTAGGAATGATGGGGAACAGTCCTGGAGTGAGGGGAATAGTCCAGGAGGGAGGGGAACAGTCCACGAATAAGAGGAACAGTCCAGGAGTGAGGGTGACAGTCCAGGAGTGAGGGTGACAGTCCAGGAGAGAGGGGCACAGACCAGGAAAGAGGGGAACAGTCCAGGGGTGAGGGTGATAGTCCAGGAGTGAGGGTGACAGTCCAGGAATGAGGGGAACAGCCCAGGAATGAGGGGGAAAACCCCAGGAATGACAGAGACAGTCCAGGAGTGAGGGGGACAGCCCAGGAATGAGGGGAACAGTCCAGGAATGAGGGGAACAGTCCAGGAGTGAATGAAACAGTCCAGGAGTGAGGGTGACAGCCCAGGAGTGAGGGGAACAGTCCAGGGCGGGGCGGGGGCGTGAACATTCTAGGAATGATGGGGAACAGTCCTGGAGTGAGGGGAACAGTCCAGGTGGGAGGGGAACAGTCCACGAATAAGAGGAACAGTCCAGGAGTGAGGGTGACAGTCCAGGAGTGAGGGTGACAGTCCAGGAGTAAGGGGAACAGCCCAGGAATGAGGGGGAAAACCCCAGGAATGACAGAGACAGTCCAGGAGTGAGGGCGACAGCCCAGGAATGAGGGGAACAGTCCAGGAGTGAGGGTGACATTCCAGGAGTGAGGGTGACAGTCCAGGAGTGAGGGAGACTGTCCAGGAGTGAAAGAAACAGTCCAGGAGTGAGGGTGACAGTCCAGGAGTGAGCAGAACAGTCCAGGAATGTGGTCAACATCCCAGGAGTGAGAGCAACAGTCCAGAAGTGAGGGGAATAGTCCAGGAATGAGGGGAACAGTCCAGGAGTGAGGGTGACAGTCCAGGAGTGAGGGAAACTGTCCAGGAGCGATGGAGACAGTCCAGGAATGAGGGTGACAGTCCAGGAGTGAGAGTGAAACTCCAGGAGTGAGGGGAACAGTCCAGGAATGAGGGGAACTGTCCAGGAGTGAGGGGAACAGTCCAGGAGTGAATCGAGGTGTGAGGGGGCAGTTCAGGAGTGAGCGGTCAGTCCAGGAGTGAGGGGGACAGTCCAAGAGTGAGGGGAACAGTCCAGTATTGACAGATACAGTCCAGGAGTGAGGGAGACAGTCCAGGAGTGAGGGTGAAAGTCCAGGAGTGAGGGTGACAGTCCAGGATGAGGGAGACAGTCCAGGAGTGAGTGTTATAGTCCAGGAGTGAGCATGACAATCCAGGAGTGAGGGGAACAGTCCAGGAATGAGGGTGACAGTTCAGGAGTGAGGGTGGCAGTCCAGGAGTGAGGGAGACAGTCCAGGAGTGAGGGTGACAGTCCAGGAGTGAGGGGAACAGCCCAGGAATGAGGGTGACAGTTCAGGAGTGAGGGTGGCAGTCCAGGAGTGAGGGAGACAGTCCAGGAGTGAGGGTGACAGTCCAGGAGTGAGGGGAACAGTCCTGGAGTGAGGGGAACAGTGCAGGGCGGGGCGGGGGGTGAACATTCTAGGAATGATGGGGAACAGTCCTGGAGTGAGGGGAACAGTCCAGGAGGGAGGGGAACAGTCCACGAATAAGAGGAACAGTCCAGGAGTGAGGGTGACAGTCCAGGAGAGAGGGGCACAGACCAGAAAAGAAAGGGAACAGTCCAGGAGTGAGGGTGACAGTCCAGGAGTTAGCGGAACAGTCCAGAAATGAAGTCAACATTCCAGGAGTGAGGCGACAGTCCAGAAGTGAGGGGAATAGTCCAGGAATGAGGGGAACAGTCCAGGAGTGAGGGTGACAGTCCAGGAGTGAAGGAGACTGTCCAGGAGTGATGGAGAAAGTCCAGGGATGAGGGTGACAGTCCAGGAGTGAGGGTGAAAATCCAGGAGTGAGGGAAACAGTCCAGGAATGAGGAGAACAGTCCAGGAGTGAGGGTGACAGTCCAGGAGTGAGGGGAACAGTGCAGGAGTGAATCGAGTTGTGAGGGTCAGTTCAGGAGTGAGCGGTCAGTCCAGGAGTGAGGGGAACAGTTCAGTAGAGAGGGCAACAGTCCAGGAGTGAGGAGAAGAGCACAGGAGTGACGGGAACAGTCCAGATATGAGGGGAATAGTGCCGGAGTGAGGGGAACACCCCAGGATTGACAGATACAGTCCAGGAGTGAGGGGAACAGTCCAAGAGTGAGGGTGACAGTCCAGGAGTGAGGGGAACAGTCCAGGAATGAGGGAGAATATCCAGGAGTGAGGGAGAATGTCCAGGAGTGAGGGAGACAGTCCAGGAGTGAGGGTGACAGTCCAGGAGTGAGAGGAACAGTACAGGAGTGAGGGAGAAAGTCCAGGATTGAGGGTGACAGTCCAGGAGTGAGGGTGACAGTCCAGGAGTGAGGGGAACAGTCCAGTAGTGAGGGTGACAGTTCAGGTGTGAGGGTGACAGCCCAGGAGTGAGGGTGACAGTTCAGGAGTCAGGGGGAGAGTTCAGGAGTGAGGGGAACAGTCCAGTAGTGAGGGTGACAGTTCAGGAGTGAGGGAGACAGCCCAGGAGTGAGGGTGACACTTCAGGAGTGAGGGGGAGAGTTCAGGAGTGAGGGGAACAGCCCTGGAGTGAGGAAAACAGTCCAGGAATGAGGGGAAAAGTCCAGGAATGAGGGGAACAGTCTAGGAGTGAGGGTGACACTCTAGGAGTGAGAGTGACAGTCCAGGAGTGAGGGGACCAGTCCAGGAGTGAGGGAGACAGTCCAGGAATGAGGGGACCAGTCCAGGAATGAGGGAGACAGTCCAGGAGTGAGGGTGACAGTCCAGGAGTGACGGGAACAGTCCTGGAGTGAGGGGAACAGTCCAGGGCGGGGCGGGGGGGTGAACATTATAGGAATGATGGGGAACAGTCCTGGAGTGAGGGGAACAGTCCAGGAGGGAGGGGAACAGTCCACGAATAAGAGGAACAGTCCAGGAGTGAGGGTGACAGTCCAGGAGAGAGGGGCACAGACCAGGAAAGAGGGGAACAGTCCAGGAATGAGGGTGACAGTCCAGGAGTGAGGGGAACAGCCCAAGAATGAGGGGGAAAACCCCAGGAATGACAGAGACAGTCCAGGAGTGAGGGGAACAGCCCAGGAATGAGGGGAACAGACCAGGATTGAGGGGAACAGTCCAGGAGTGAGGGTGACATTCCAGGAGTGAGGGTGACAGTCCAGGAGTGAGGGTGACATTCCAGGAGTGAAAGAAACAGTCCAGGAGTGAGGGTGACAGTCCAGGAGTGAGCAGAACAGTCCAGGAATGTGGTCAACATTCCAGGAGTGAGGGCGACAGTCCAGAAGTGAGGGTGACAGTCCAGGAGTGAGGGAGACTGTCCAGGAGCGATGGAGACAGTCCAGGAATGAGGGTGACAGTCCAGGAGTGAGGGTGAAAATCCAGGAGTGAGGGGAACAGTCCAGGAATGAGGGGGCCTGTCCAGGAGTGAGGGGAACAGTCCAGGAGTGAATCGAGGTGTGAGGGGGCAGTTCAGGAGTGAGCGGTCAATCCAGGAGTGAGGGGGACAGTTCAGTAGAGAAGGGAACAGTCCAGGAGTGAGGGGAAGAGCACAGGAGTGAGGGGAACAGTCCAGATATGAGGGGAATAGTGCCAAAGTGAGGGGAACACCCCAGGATTGACAGATATTGTCCAGGAGTGAGGGGAACAGTCCAAGAGTGAGGGTGACATTTCAGGACTGAGGGTGGCAGTCCAGGAGTGAGGGTGACAGTCCAGGAGAGAGGGGTAAGGCCAGGAATGAGGGGAACAGTACAGGAGTGAGGGAGAAAGTCCAGGAGTGAGGGTGACAGTCCAGGAGTGAGGGTGACAGTCCAGGAGTGAGGGTGACAGTCCAGGATGAGGGAGACAGTCCAGGAGTGAGTGTGATAGTCCAGGAGTGAGCATGACAATCCAGGAGTGAGGGGAACAGTCCAGGAATGAGGGTGACAGTTCAGGAGTGAGGGTGGCAGTCCAGGAGTGAGGGAGACAGTCCAGGAGTGAGGGTGACAGTCCAGGAGTGAGGGGAACAGTCCTGGAGTGAGGGGAACAGTGCAGGGCGGGGCGGGGGGTGAACATTCTAGGAATGATGGGGAACAGTCCTGGAGTGAGGGGAACAGTCCAGGAGGGAGGGGAACAGTCCACGAATAAGAGGAACAGTCCAGGAGTGAGGGTGACAGTCCAGGAGAGAGGGGCACAGACCAGGAAATAGGGGAACAGTCCAGGAGTGAGGGTGACAGTCCAGGAGTGAGGGGGACAGTCCAGGAGTGAGGGGAACAGCCCAGGAATGAGGGGGAAAACCCCAGGAATGAGAGAGACAGTCCAGGAGTGAGGGGGACAGCCCAGGAATGAGGGGAACAGTCCAGGATTGAGGAGAACAGTCCAGGAGTGAGGGTGACATTCCAGGAGTGAGGGTGACAGTCCAGGAGTGAGGGTGACATTCCAGGAGTGAAAGAAACAGTCCAGGAGTGAGGGTGACAGTCCAGGAGTGAGCAGAACAGTCCAGGAATGTGGTCAACATTCCAGGAGTGAGGGCGACAGTCCAGAAGTGAGGGTGACAGTCCAGGAGTGAGGGAGACTGTCCAGGAGCGATGGAGACAGTCCAGGAATGAGGGTGACAGTCCAGGAGTGAGGGTGAAAATCCAGGAGTGAGTGGAACAGTCCAGGAATGAGGGGAACTGTCCAGGAGTGAGGGGAACAGTCCAGGAGAGAATCGAGATGTGAGGGGGCAGTTGAGGAGTGAGCGGTCAGTCCAGGAGTGAGGGGGACAGTTCAGTAGAGAAGGGAACAGTCCAGGAGTGAGGGGAAGAGCACAGGAGTGAGGGGAACAGTCCAGATATGAGGGGAATAGTGCCAAAGTGAGGGGAACACCCCAGGATTGACAGATACTGTCCAGGAGTGAGGGGAACAGTCCAAGAGTGAGGGTGACAGTCCAGGAATGAGGGGGACAGTCCTGGAGTGAGGTAGGATATCCAGGAGAGAGGGAGAATGTCAGGAGTGAGGGAGACAGTCCAGGAGTGAGGGTGACAATCCAGGAGTGAGGGTAACAGTCCTGGAGTGAGGGGAACAGTCCAGGAGTGAGGGTGACAGTTCAGGAGTGAGGGTGACAGTCCAGGAGTGAAGGAGACTGTCCAGGAGTGATGGAGAAAGTCCAGGAATGAGGGTGACAGTCCAGGAGTGAGGGTGAAAATCCAAGAGTGAGGGAAACAGTCCAGGAATGAGGGGAACAGTCCAGGAGTGAGGGTGACAGTCCAGGAGTGAGGGGAACAGTCCAGGAATGAGTGGAACAGTCCAGGAGTGAGGGGAACAGTGCAGGAGTGAATCGAGGTGTGAAGGGGCAGTTCAGGAGTGGGAGGACAGTCTAGGAGTAAGGGGGACAGTCCAGGAGTGAGGGGAACAGTCCAGGAATGAGAGGAATAGTCCAGGAATGAGGGTGACAGTCCAGGAGTGGGGAGAACAGTCCAGGAATGAGGGGAACTCTCCAGGAGTAGAGGGGAACAGTCCAGGAGTGAATCGAGTTGTGAGGGGGCAGTTCAGGAGTGAGCGGTCAGTCCAGGAGTGAGGGGTACAGTTCAGTAGAGAGGGCAACAGTCCAGGAGTGAGGGGAAGAGCACAGGAGTGAGGGGAAAAGTCCATATATGAGGGGAATAGCGCCGGAGTGAGGGGAACGCCCCAGTATTGACAGATACAGTCCAGGAGTGAGGGGAACAGTCCAAGAGTGAGGGTGACAGTCCAGGAGTGAGGCGAACAGTCCAGGAGTGAGGGAGAATATCCAGGAGTGAGGGAGAATGTCCAGGAGTGAGGGAGACAGTCCAGGAGTGAGGGTGACAGTCCAGGAGTGAGGGTAACAGTCCAGGAGTGAGGGGAACAGTCCAGGAGTGAGGGTGACAGTTCAGGAGTGAGGGTGGCAGTCCAGGAGTGAGGGTGACAGTCCAGGAGAGAGGGGCACAGTCCAGGAATGAGGGGAACAGTACAGGAGTGAGGGAGAAAGTCCAGGATTGAGGGTGACAGTCCAGGAGTGAGGGTGACAGTCCAGGAGTGAAGGTAACAGTCCAGTAGTGAGGGGAACAGTCCAGGAGTGAGGGTGACAGTCCAGGAATGAGAGGAACATTCCAGGAGTGAGGGTGACTGTCCAGGAATGAGAGGAACAGTCCAGGAGTGATGGTGACAGACCAGGAGTGAGGGTGACAGACCAGGAGAGAGGGGCACAGGCCAGGAATGAGGGGACGAGTCCAGGAGTGAGGGAGACAGTCCAGGAGTGAGGGTGACAGTCCAGGATTGAGGGTGACAGTCCAGGAGTGAGGGTGACAGTCCAGGAGTGAGGGTGACAGTCCTGGAGTGAGGGTAACAGTCCAGGGCGGGGCGGGGGGGTGAACATTCTAGGAATGATGGGGAACAGTCCTGGAGTGAGGGGAACAGTCCAGGAGTGAGGGTGACAGTCCAGGAGAGAGGGGCACAGACCAGGAAAGAGGGGAACAGTCCAGGAGTGAGGGTGACAGTCCAGGAGTGAGGGTGACAGTCCAGGAGTGAGGGGAACAGCCCAGGAATGAGGGGGAAAACCCCAGGAATGACAGAGACAGTCCAGGAGTGAGGGGGACAGCCCAGGAATGAGGGGAACAGTCCAGGATTGAGGGGAACAGTCCAGGAGTGAGGGTGACATTCCAGGAGTGAAGGGGTGACAGTCCAGGAGTGAGGGTGACATTCCAGGAGTGAAAGAAACAGTCCAGGAGTGAGGGTGACAGTCCAGGAGTGAGCAGAACAGTCCAGGAATGTGGTCAACATTCCAGGAGTGAGGGCGACAGTCCAGAAGTGAGGGTGACAGTCCAGGAGTGAGGGAGACTGTCCAGGAGCGATGGAGACAGTCCAGGAATGAGGGTGACAGTCCAGGAGTGAGGGTGAAAATCCAGGAGTGAGTGGAACAGTCCAGGAATGAGGGGAACTGTCCAGGAGTGAGGGGAACAGTCCCGGAGAGAATCGAGGTGTGAGGGGGCAGTTGAGGAGTGAGCGGTCAGTCCAGGAGTGAGGGGGACAGTTCAGTAGAGAAGGGAACAGTCCAGGAGTGAGGGGAAGAGCACAGGAGTGAGGGGAACAATCCAGATATGAGGGGAATAGTGCCAAAGTGAGGGGAACACCCCAGGATTGACAGATACTGTCCAGGAGTGAGGGGAACAGTCCAAGAGTGAGGGTGACAGTCCAGGAATGAGGGGGACAGTCCTGGAGTGAGGTAGGATATCCAGGAGTGAGGGAGAATGTCAGGAGTGAGGGAGACAGTCCAGGAGTGAGGGTGACAGTCCAGGAGTGAGGGTAACAGTCCAGGAGTGAGGGGAACAGTCCAGGAGTGAGGGTGACAGTTCAGGAGTGAGGGTGACAGTCCAGGAGTGAGGGTGACAGTCCAGGAGTGAGGGGAACAGTCCAGGAATCATTGGAACAGTCCAGGAGTGAGGGGAACAGTGCAGGAGTGAATCGAGGTGTGAAGGGGCAGTACAGGAGTGGGAGGACAGTCCAGGAGTAAGGGGGACAGTCCAGGAGTGAAGGGAACAGTCCAGGAATGAGGGGAATAGTACAGGAATGAGGGTGACAGTCCAGGAGTGGGGAGAACAGTCCAGGAATGAGGGGAACTGTCCAGGAGTAGAGGGGAACAGTCCAGGAGTGAATCGAGTTGTGAGGGGGCAGTTCAGGAGTGAGCGGTCAGTCCAGGAGTGAGGGGAACAGTTCAGTAGAGAGCGGAACAGCCCAGGAGTGAGGGGAACAGTCCAGATATGAGGGGAATAGTGCCGGAGTGAGGGGAACACCCCAGGATTGACAGATACGGTCCAGGAGTGAGGGGAACAGTCCAAGAGTGAGGGCGACAGTCCAGGAGTTAGGGTAACAGTCCAGGAGTGAGGGGAAAAGTCCAGGAGTGAGGGTGACAGTTCAGGAGTGAGGGTGGCAGTCCAGGAGTGAGGGTGACAGTCCAGGAGAGATGGGCACAGTCCAGGAATGAGGGGAACAGTACAGGAGTGAGCGAGAAAGTCCAGGATTGAGGGTGACAGTCCAGGAGTGAGGGTGACAGTCCAGGAGGGAGGGGAACAGTCCACGAATAAGAGGAACAGTCCAGGAGTGAGGGGAAGAGCACAGGAGTGAGGGGAACAGTCCAGATATGAGGGGAATAGTGGCGGAGTGAGGGGAACACCCCAGTATTGACAGATACAGTCCAGGAGTGAGGGGAACAGTCCAAGAGTGAGGGTGACAGTCCAGGAGTGAGGCGAACAGTCCAGGAGTGAGGGAGAATATCCAGGAGTGAGGGAGAATGTCCAGGAGTGAGGGAGACAGTCCAGGAGTGAGGGTGACAGTCCAGGAGTGAGGGTAACAGTCCAGGAGTGAGGGGAACAGTCCAGGAGTGAGGGTGGCAGTTCAGGAGTGAGGGTGGCAGTCAAGGAGTGAGGGTGACAGACCAGGAGAGAGGGGCACAGTCCAGGAATGAGGGGAACAGTACAGGAGTGAGGGAGAAAGTCCAGGATTGAGGGTGACAGTCCAGGAGTGAGGGTGACAGTCCAGGAGTGACGGGAACAGTCCTGGAGTGAGGGTAACAGTCCAGGGAGGGGCGGGGGGGTGAACATTTTAGGAATGATGGGGAACAGTCCTGGAGTGAGGGGAACAGTCCAGGAGGGAGGGGAACAGTCCACGAATAAGAGGAACAGTCCAGGAGTGAGGGTGACAGTCTAGGAGAGAGGGGCACAGACCAGGAAAGAGGCGAACAGTCCAGGAGTGAGGGTGACAGTCCAGGAGTGAGGGTGACAGTCCAGGAGTGAGGGGAACAGCCCAGGAATGAGGGGGAAAACCCCAGGAATGACAGAGACAGTCCAGGAGTGAGGGGGACAGCCCAGGAATGAGGGGAACAGTCCAGGATTGAGGGGAACAGTCCAGGAGTGAGGGTGACATTCCAGGAGTGAGGGTGACAGTCCAGGAGTGAGGGTGACATTCCAGGAGTGAAAGAAACAGTCCAGGAGTGAGGGTGACAGTCCAGGAGTGAGCAGAACAGTCCAGGAATGTGGTCAACATTCCAGGAGTGAGGGCGACAGTCCAGAAGTGAGGGTGACAGTCCAGGAGTGAGGGAGACTGTCCAGGAGCGATGGAGACAGTCCAGGAATGAGGGTGACAGTCCAGGAGTGAGGGTGAAAATCCAGGAGTGAGTGGAACAGTCCAGGAATGAGGGGAACTGTCCAGGAGTGAGGGGAACAGTCCAGGAGAGAATCGAGGTGTGAGGGGGCAGTTGAGGAGTGAGCGGTCAGTCCAGGAGTGAGGGGGACAGTTCAGTAGATAAGGGAACAGTCCAGGAGTGAGGGGAAGAGCACAGGAGTGAGGGGAACAGTCCAGATATGAGGGGAATAGTGCCAAAGTGAGGGGAACACCCCAGGATTGACAGATACTGTCCAGGAGTGAGGTGGACAGTCCTGGAGTGAGGTAGGATATCCAGGAGTGAGGGAGAATGTCAGGAGTGAGGGAGACAGTCCAGGAGTGAGGGTAACAGTCCTGGAGTGAGGGGAACAGTCCAGGAGTGAGGGTGACAGTTCAGGAGTGAGGGTGACAGACCAGGAGTGAGGGTGACAGTCCAGGAGTGAGGGGAACAGTCCAGGAATGAGTGGAACAGTCCAGGAGTGAGGGGAACAGTGCAGGAGTGAATCGAGGTGTGAAGGGGCAGTACAGGAGTGGGAGGACAGTCCAGGAGTAAGGGGGACAGTCCAGGAGTGAGGGGAACAGTCCAGGAATGAGGGGAATAGTCCAGGAATGAGGGTGACAGTCCAGGAGTGGGGAGAACAGTCCAGGAATGAGGGGAACTGTCCAGGAGTAGAGGGGAACAGTCCAGGAGTGAATCGAGTTGTGAGGGGGCGGTTGAGGAGTGAGCAGTCAGTCCAGGAGTGAGGGGAACAGTTCAGTAAAGAGGGGAACAGTCCAGGAGTGAGGGGAACAGCCCAGGAGTGAGGGGAACAGTCCAGATATGAGGGGAATAGTGCCGGAGTGAGGGGAACACCCCAGGATTGACAGATACAGTCCAGGAGTGAGGGGAACAGTCCAAGAGTGAGGGCGACAGTCCAGGAGTGAGGGTAACAGTCCAGGAGTGAGGGGAACAGTCCAGGAGAGAGGGGCACAGTCCAGGAATGAGGGGAACAGTACAGGAGTGAGCGAGAAAGTCCAGGATTGAGGGTGACAGTCCAGGAGTGAGGGGAAGACCACAGGAGTGAGGGGAACAGTCCAGATATGAGGGGAATAGTGCCGGAGTGAGGGGAACACCCCAGTATTGACAGATACAGTCCAGGAGTGAGGGGAACAGTCCAAGAGTGAGTGTGACAGTCCAGGAGTGAGGCGAACAGTCCAGGAGTGAAGGAGAATGTCCAGGAGTGAGGGAGACAGTCCAGGATTTAGGGTGACAGTCCAGGATTTAGGGTGACAGTCCAGGAGTGAGGGTAACAGTCCAGGAATGAGGGGAACAGTCCAGGAGTGAGGGTGACAGTTCAGGAGTTAGGGTGGCAGTCCAGGTGTGAGGGTGACAGACCAGGAGAGAGGGGCACAGTCCAGGAATGAGGGGAACAGTACAGGAGTGAGGGAGAAAGTCCAGGATTGAGGGTGACAGTCCAGGAGTGAGGGTGACAGTCCAGGAGTGACGGGAACAGTCCTGGAGTGAGGGTAACAGTCCAGGGCGGGGCGGGGGGGTGAACATTCTAGGAATGATGGGGAACAGTCCTGGAGTGAGGGGAACAGTCCAGGAGGGACGGGAACAGTCCACGAATAAGAGGAACAGTCCAGGAGTGAGGGTGACAGTCCAGGAGTGAGGGGAACAGCACAGGAATGAGGGGGAAAACCCCAGGAATGACAGAGACTTTCCAGGAGTGAGGGGGACAGCCCAGGAATGAGGGGAACAGTACAGGATTGAGGGGAACAGTCCAGGAGTGAGGGTGACATTCCAGGAGTGAGGGTGACAGTCCAGGAGTGAGGGTGACATTCCAGGAGTGAAAGAAACAGTCCAGGAGTGAGGGTGACAGTCCAGGAGTGAGGGTGACATTCCAGGAGTGAAAGAAACAGTCCAGGAGTGAGGGTGACAGTCCAGGAGTGAGGGTGACATTCCAGGACTGAAAGAAACAGTCCAGGAGTGAGGGTGACAGTCCAGGAGAGAGCAGAACAGTCCAGGAATGTGGTCAACATTCCAGGAGTGAGGGCGACAGTCCAGAAGTGAGGGTGACAGTCCAGGAGTGAGGGAGACTGTCCAGGAGCGATGGAGACAGTCCAGGAATGAGGGTGACAGTCCAGGAGTGAGGGTGAAAATCCAGGAGTGAGTGGAACAGTCCAGGAATGAGGGGAACTGTCCAGGAGTGAGGGGAACAGTCCAGGAGTGAATCGAGGTGTGAGGGGGCAGTTCAGTAGTGAGCGGTCAATCCAGGAGTGAGGGGGACAGTTCAGTAGAGAAGGGAACAGTCCAGGAGTGAGGGGAAGAGCACAGGAGTGAAGGGAACAGTCCAGATATGAGGGGAATAGTGCCAAAGTGAGGGAAACACCCCAGGATTGACAGATACTGTCCAGGAGTGAGGGGAACAGTCCAAGAGTGAGGGTGACAGTTCAGGACTGAGGGTGGCAGTCCAGGAGTGAGGGTGACAGTCCAGGAGAGAGGGTGACAGTCCAGGAGTGAGGGTGACAGTCCAGGATGAGGGAGACAGTCCAGGAGTGAGTGTGACAGTCCAGGAGTGAGCATGACAATCCAGGAGTGAGGGGAACAGTCCAGGAATGAGGGTGACAGTTCAGGAGTGAGGGTGGCAGTCCAGGAGTGAGGGAGACAGTCCAGGAGTGAGGGTGACAGTCCAGGAGAGAGGGGAACAGTCCTGGAGTGAGGGGAACAGTGCAGGGCGGGGCGGGGGGTGAACATTCTAGGAATGATGGGGAACAGTCCTGGAGTGAGGGGAACAGTCCAGGAGGGAGGGGAACAGTCCACGAATAAGAGGAACAGTCCAGGAGTGAGGGTGACAGTCCAGGAGAGAGGGGCACAGACCAGAAAAGAAAGAGAACAGTCCAGGAGTGAGGGTGACAGTCCAGGAGTTAGCGGAACAGTCCAGAAATGAAGTCAACATTCCAGGAGTGAGGCGACAGTCCAGAAGTGAGGGGAATAGTCCAGGAATGAGGGGAACAGTCCAGGAGTGAGGGTGACAGTCCAGGAGTGAAGGAGACTGTCCAGGAGTGATGGAGAAAGTCCAGGAATGAGGGTAACAGTCCAGGAGTGAGGGTGAAAATCCAGGAGTGAGGGAAACAGTCCAGGAATGAGGGGAACAGTCCAGGAGTGAGGGTGACAGTCCAGGAGTGAGGGGAACAGTCCAGGAATGATTGGAACAGTCCAGGAGTGAGGGGAACAGTGCAGGAGTGAATCGAGGTGTGAAGAGGCAGTTCAGGAGTGGGAGGACAGTCTAGGAGTAAGGGGTACAGTCCAGGAGTGAGGGGAACAGTCCAGGAATGAGAGGAATAGTCCAGGAATGAGGGTGACAGTCCAGGAGTGGGGAGAACAGTCCAGGAATGAGGGTTACTGTCCAGGAGTAGAGGGGAACAGTCCAGGAGTGAATCGAGTTGTGAGGGGGCAGTTCAGGAGTGAGCGGTCAGTCCAGGAGTGAGGGGAACAGTTCAGTAGAGAGGGGAACAGTCCAGGAGTGAGGGGAAGAGCACAGGAGTGAGGGGAACAGTCCAGATATGAGGGGAATAATGCCGGAGTGAGGGGAACGCCCCAGTATTGACAGATACAGTCCAGGAGAAAGGGAAACAGTCCAAGAGTGAGGGTGACAGTCCAGGAGTGAGGCGAACAGTCCAGGAGACAGGGAGAATATCCAGGAGTGAGGGAGAATGTCCAGGAGTGAGGGAGACAGTCCAGGAGTGAGGGTGACAGTCCAGGAGTGAGGGTAACAGTCCAGGTGTGAGGGGAACAGTCCAGGAGTGAGGGTGACAGTTCAGGAGTGAGGGTGACAGTCCAGGAGAGAGGGGCACAGTCCAGGAATGAGGGGAACAGTACAGGAGTGAGGGAGAAAGTCCAGGAGTAAGGGTGACAGTCCAGGAGTGAGGGTGACAGTCCAGGAGTGAGGGTAACAGTCCAGGAGTGAGGGGAACAGTCCAGATATGAGGGGAATAGTGCCGGAGTGAGGGGAACACCCCAGGATTGACAGATACAGTCCAGGAGTGAGGGGAACAGTCCAAGAGGGAGGGCGACAGTCCAGGAGTGAGGGTAACAGTCCAGGAGTGAGGGGAACAGTCCAGGAGTGAGGGTGACAGTTCAGGAGTGAGGGTGGCAGTCCAGGTGTGAGGGTGACAGTCCAGGAGAGAGGGGCACAGTCCAGGAATGAGGGGAACAGTACAGGAGTGAGCGAGAAAGTCCAGGATTGAGGGTGACAGTCCAGGAGTGAGGGGAAGACCACAGGAGTGAGGGGAACAGTCCAGATATGAGGGGAATAGTGCCGGAGTGAGGGGAACACCCCAGTATTGACAGATACAGTCCAGGAGTGAGGGGAACAGTCCAAGAGTGAGTGTGACAGTCCAGGAGTGAGGCGAACAGTCCAGGAGTGAAGGAGAATGTCCAGGAGTGAGGGAGACAGTCCAGGATTTAGGGTGACAGTCCAGGATTTAGGGTGACAGTCCAGGAGTGAGGGTAACAGTCCAGGAATGAGGGGAACAGTCCAGGAGTGAGGGTGACAGTTCAGGAGTTAGGGTGGCAGTCCAGGTGTGAGGGTGACAGACCAGGAGAGAGGGGCACAGTCCAGGAATGAGGGGAACAGTACAGGAGTGAGGGAGAAAGTCCAGGATTGAGGGTGACAGTCCAGGAGTGAGGGTGACAGTCCAGGAGTGACGGGAACAGTCCTGGAGTGAGGGTAACAGTCCAGGGCGGGGCGGGGGGGTGAACATTCTAGGAATGATGGGGAACAGTCCTGGAGTGAGGGGAACAGTCCAGGAGGGACGGGAACAGTCCACGAATAAGAGGAACAGTCCAGGAGTGAGGGTGACAGTCCAGGAGTGAGGGGAACAGCACAGGAATGAGGGGGAAAACCCCAGGAATGACAGAGACTTTCCAGGAGTGAGGGGGACAGCCCAGGAATGAGGGGAACAGTACAGGATTGAGGGGAACAGTCCAGGAGTGAGGGTGACATTCCAGGAGTGAGGGTGACAGTCCAGGAGTGAGGGTGACATTCCAGGAGTGAAAGAAACAGTCCAGGAGTGAGGGTGACAGTCCAGGAGTGAGGGTGACATTCCAGGAGTGAAAGAAACAGTCCAGGAGTGAGGGTGACAGTCCAGGAGTGAGGGTGACATTCCAGGACTGAAAGAAACAGTCCAGGAGTGAGGGTGACAGTCCAGGAGAGAGCAGAACAGTCCAGGAATGTGGTCAACATTCCAGGAGTGAGGGCGACAGTCCAGAAGTGAGGGTGACAGTCCAGGAGTGAGGGAGACTGTCCAGGAGCGATGGAGACAGTCCAGGAATGAGGGTGACAGTCCAGGAGTGAGGGTGAAAATCCAGGAGTGAGTGGAACAGTCCAGGAATGAGGGGAACTGTCCAGGAGTGAGGGGAACAGTCCAGGAGTGAATCGAGGTGTGAGGGGGCAGTTCAGTAGTGAGCGGTCAATCCAGGAGTGAGGGGGACAGTTCAGTAGAGAAGGGAACAGTCCAGGAGTGAGGGGAAGAGCACAGGAGTGAAGGGAACAGTCCAGATATGAGGGGAATAGTGCCAAAGTGAGGGAAAAACCCCAGGATTGACAGATACTGTCCAGGAGTGAGGGGAACAGTCCAAGAGTGAGGGTGACAGTTCAGGACTGAGGGTGGCAGTCCAGGAGTGAGGGTGACAGTCCAGGAGAGAGGGTGACAGTCCAGGAGTGAGGGTGACAGTCCAGGATGAGGGAGACAGTCCAGGAGTGAGTGTGACAGTCCAGGAGTGAGCATGACAATCCAGGAGTGAGGGGAACAGTCCAGGAATGAGGGTGACAGTTCAGGAGTGAGGGTGGCAGTCCAGGAGTGAGGGTGACAGACCAGGAGAGAGGGGCACAGTCCAGGAATGAGGGGACCAGTCCAGGAGTGAGGGAGACAGTCCAGGAGTGAGGGTGACAGTCCAGGAGTGATGGGAACAGTCCTGGAGTGAGGGGAACAGTCCAGGGCGGGGCGGGGGGGTGAACATTCTTGGAATGATGGGGAACAGTCCTGGAGTGAGGGGAACAGTCCAGGAGGTAGGGGAACAGTTCACGAATAAGAGGAACAGTCCAGGAGTGAGGGTGACAGTCCAGGAGAGAGGGGCACAGACCAGGAAAGAGGGGAACAGTCCAGGAGTGAGGGTGACAGTCCAGGAGTGAGGGTGACAGTCCAGGAGTGAGGGGAACAGCCCAGGAATGAGGGGGAAAACCCCAGGAATGACAGAGACAGTCCAGGAGTGAGTGGGACAGCCCAGGAATGAGGGGAACAGTCCAGGATTGAGGGGAACAGTCCAGGAGTGAGGGTGACATTCCAGGAGTGAGGGTGACAGTCCAGGAGTGAGGGTGACATTCCAGGAGTGAAAGAAACAGTCCAGGAGTGAGGGTGACAGTCCAGGAGTGAGCAGAACAGTCCAGGAATGTGGTCAACATTCCAGGAGTGAGGGCGACAGTCCAGAAGTGAGGGTGACAGTCCAGGAGTGAGGGAGACTGTCCAGGAGCGATGGAGACAGTCCAGGAATGAGGGTGACAGTCCAGGAGTGAGGGTGAAAATCCAGGAGTGAGGGGAACAGTCCAGGAATGAGGGGAACTGTCCATGAGTGAGGGGAACAGTCCAGGAGTGAATCGAGGTGTGAGGGGGCAGTTGAGGAGTGAGCGGTCAGTCCAGGAGTGAGGGGGACAGTTCAGTAGAGAAGTGAACAGTCCAGGAGTGAGGGGAAGAGCACAGGAGTGAGGGGAACAGTCCAGATATGAGGGGAACAGTGCCAAAGTGAGGGGAACACCCCAGGATTGACAGATACTGTCCAGGAGTGAGGGGAACAGTCCAAGAGTGAGGGTGACAGTCCAGGAATGAGGGGGACAGTCCTGGAGTGAGGTAGGATATCCAGGAGTGAGGGAGAATGTCAGGAGTGAGGGAGACAGTCCAGGAGTGAGGGTGACAGTCCAGGAGTGAGGGTAACAGTCCTGGAGTGAGGGGAACAGTCCAGGAGTGAGGGTGACAGTTCAGGAGTGAGGGTGACAGTCCAGGAGTGAGGGTGACAGTCCAGGAGTGAGGGGAACAGTCCAGGAATGATTGGAACAGTCAAGGAGTGAGGGGAACAGTGGAGTGAATCGAGGTGTGAAGGGGCAGTACAGGAGTGGGAGGACAGTCCAGGAGTAAGGGGGACAGTCCAGGAGTGAGGGGAACAGTGCAGGAATGAGGGGAATAGTCCAGGAATGAGGGTGACAGTCCAGGAGTGGGGAGAACAGTCCAGGAATGAGGGGAACTGTCCAGGAGTAGAGGGGAACAGTCCAGGAGTGAATCGAGTTGTGAGGGGGCAGTTCAGGAGTGAGCGGTCAGTCCAGGAGTGAGGGGAACAGTTCAGTAGAGAGGGGAACAGTCCAGGAGTGAGGGGAACAGCCCAGGAGTGAGGGGAACAGTCCAGATATGAGGGGAATAGTGCCGGAGTGAGGGGAACACCCCAGGATTGACAGATACAGTCCAGGAGTGAGGGGAACAGTCCAAGAGTGAGGGCGACAGTCCAGGAGTGAGGGTAACAGTCCAGGAGTGAGGGGAACAGTCCAGGAGTGAGGGTGACAGTTCAGGAGTGAGGGTGGCAGTCCAGGAGTGAGGGTGACAGTCCAGGAGAGAGGGGCACAGTCCAGGAATGAGGGGAACTGTCCAGGAGTAGAGGGGAACAGTCCAGGAGTGAATCGAGTTGTGAGGGGGCAGTTCAGGAGTGAGCGGTCAGTCCAGGAGTGAGGGGAACAGTTCAGTAGAGAGGGGAACAGTCCAGGAGTGAGGGGAACAGCCCAGGAGTGAGGGGAACAGTCCAGATATGAGGGGAATAGTGCCGGAGTGAGGGGAACACCCCAGGATTGACAGATACAGTCCAGGAGTGAGGGGAACAGTCCAAGAGTGAGGGCGACAGTCCAGGAGTGAGGGTAACAGTCCAGGAGTGAGGGGAACAGTCCAGGAGTGAGGGTGACAGTTCAGGAGTGAGGGTGGCAATCCAGGAGTGAGGGTGACAGTCCAGGAGAGAGGGGCACAGTCCAAGAATGAGGGGAACAGTACAGGAGTGAGGGAGAAAGTCCAGGATTGAGGGTAACAGTCCAGGAGTGAGGGTGACAGTCCAGGAGTGAGGGTAACAGTCCAGGAGTGAGGGGAACAGTCCAGGAGTGAGGGTGACAGTCCAGGAATGAGAGGAACAGTCCAGGAGTGAGGGTGACAGTTCAGGAGTGAGGGTGACAGGCCAGGAGTGAGGGTGACATTCCAGGAGTGAAAGAAACAGTCCAGGAGTGAGGGTGACAGTCCAGGAGTGAGCAGAAGAGTCCAGGAATGTGGTCAACATTCCAGGAGTGAGGGCGACAGTCCAGAAGTGAGGGTGACAGTCCAGGAGTGAGGGGCACAGTCCAGGAATGAGGGGACCAGTCCAGGAGTGAGGGAGACAGTCCAGGAGTGCGGGTGACAGTCCAGGAGTGACGAGAACAGTCCTGGAGTGAGGGGAACAGTCCAGGGCGGGGCGGGGGGGTGAACATTCTAGGAATGATGGGGAACAGTCCTGGAGTGAGGGGAACAGTCCAGGAGGGAGGGGAACAGTCCAGGAGGGAGGGGAACAGTCCAGGAGAGAGGGGCACAGACCAGGAAAGAGGGGAACAGTCCAGGAGTGAGGGTGACAGTCCAGGAGTGATGGTGACAGTCCAGGAGTGAGGGGAACAGCCCAGGAATGAGGGGGAAAACCCCATGAATGACAGAGACAGTCCAGGAGTGAGGGGGACAGCCCAGGAATGAGGGGAACAGTCCAGGATTGAGGGGAACAGTCCAGGAGTGAGGGTGACATTCCAGGAGTGAGGGTGACAGTCCAGGAGTGAGGGTGACATTCCAGGAGTGAAAGAAACAGTCCAGGAGTGAGGGTGACAGTCCAGGAGTGAGCAGAACAGTCCAGGAATGTGGTCAACATTCCAGGAGTGAGGGGAACAGTCCAGAAGTGAGGGTGACAGTCCAGGAGTGAGGGAGACTGTCCAGGAGCGATGGAGACAGTCCAGGAATGAGGGTGACAGTCCAGGAGTGAGGGTGAAAATCCAGGAGTGAAAGAAACAGTCCAGGAGTGAGGGTGACAGTCCAGGAATGAGAGGAACAGTCCAGGAGTGAGGGTGACAGTTCAGGAGTGAGGGTGACAGGCCAGGAGTGAGGGTGACATTCCAGGAGTGAAAGAAACAGTCCAGGAGTGAGGGTGACAGTCCAGGAGTGAGCAGAAGAGTCCAGGAATGTGGTCAACATTCCAGGAGTGAGGGCGACAGTCCAGAAGTGAGGGTGACAGTCCAGGAGTGAGGGGCACAGTCCAGGAATGAGGGGACCAGTCCAGGAGTGAGGGAGACAGTCCAGGAGTGAGGGTGACAGTCCAGGAGTGACGAGAACAGTCCTGGAGTGAGGGGAACAGTCCAGGGCGGGGCGGGGGGGTGAACATTCTAGGAATGATGGGGAACAGTCCTGGAGTGAGGGGAACAGTCCAGGAGGGAGGGGAACAGTCCAGGAGGGAGGGGAACAGTCCAGGAGAGAGGGGCACAGACCAGGAAAGAGGGGAACAGTCCAGGAGTGAGGGTGACAGTCCAGGAGTGATGGTGACAGTCCAGGAGTGAGGGGAACAGCCCAGGAATGAGGGGGAAAACCCCATGAATGACAGAGACAGTCCAGGAGTGAGGGGGACAGCCCAGGAATGAGGGGAACAGTCCAGGATTGAGGGGAACAGTCCAGGAGTGAGGGTGACATTCCAGGAGTGAGGGTGACAGTCCAGGAGTGAGGGTGACAGTCCAGGAGTGAGGGTGAAAATCCAGGAATGAGGGGAACAGTCCAGGAGTGAGGGTGACAGTTCAGGAGTGAGGGTGACAGTCCAGGAGTGAGGGTGACAGTCCAGGAGTGAGGGTGACAGTCCAGGAGTGAGGGGAACAGTCCAGGAATGATTGGAACAGTCAAGGAGTGAGGGGAACAGTGCAGGAGTGAATCGAGGTGTGAAGGGGCAGTACAGGAGTGGGAGGACAGTCCAGGAGTAAGGGGAACAGTCCAGGAGAGAGGGGAACAGTGCAGGAATGAGGGGAATAGTCCAGGAATGAGGGTGACAGTCCAGGAGTGGGGAGAACAGTCCAGGAATGAGGGGAACTGTCCAGGAGTAGAGGGGAACAGTCCAGGAGTGAATCGAGTTGTGAGGGGGCAGTTCAGGAGTGAGCGGTCAGTCCAGGAGTGAGGGGAACAGTTCAGTAGAGAGGGGAACAGTCCAGGAGTGAGGGGAACAGCCCAGGAGTGAGGGGAACAGTCCAGATATGAGGGGAATAGTGCCGGAGTGAGGGGAACACCCCAGGATTGACAGATACAGTCCAGGAGTGAGGGGAACAGTCCAAGAGTGAGGGCGACAGTCCAGGAGTGAGGGTAACAGTCCAGGAGTGAGGGGAACAGCCCAGGAGTGAGGGTGACAGTTCAGGAGTGAGGGTGGCAATCCAGGAGTGAGGGTGACAGTCCAGGAGAGAGGGGCACAGTCCAAGAATGAGGGGAACAGTACAGGAGTGAGGGAGAAAGTCCAGGATTGAGGGTAACAGTCCAGGAGTGAGGGTGACAGTCCAGGAGTGAGGGTAACAGTCCAGGAGTGACGAGAACAGTCCTGGAGTGAGGGGAACAGTCCAGGGCGGGGCGGGGGGGTGAACATTCTAGGAATGATGGGGAACAGTCCTGGAGTGAGGGGAACAGTCCAGGAGGGAGGGGAACAGTCCAGGAGGGAGGGGAACAGTCCACGAATAAGAGGAACAGTCCAGGAGTGAGGGTGACAGTCCAGGAGAGAGGGGCACAGACCAGGAAAGAGGGGAACAGTCCAGGAGTGAGGGTGACAGTCCAGGAGTGAGGGTGACAGTCCAGGAGTGAGGGGAACAGCCCAGGAATGAGGGGGAAAACCCCAGGAATGACAGAGACAGTCCAGGAGTGAGGGGGACAGCCCAGGAATGAGGGGAACAGTCCAGGATTGAGGGGAACAGTCCAGGAGTGAGGGTGACATTCCAGGAGTGAGGGTGACAGTCCAGGAGTGAGGGTGACATTCCAGGAGTGAAAGAAACAGTCCAGGAGTGAGGGTGACAGTCCAGGAGTGAGCAGAACAGTCCAGGAATGTGGTCAACATTCCAGGAGTGAGGGGAACAGTCCAGAAGTGAGGGTGACAGTCCAGGAGTGAGGGAGACTGTCCAGGAGCGATGGAGACAGTCCAGGAATGAGGGTGACAGTCCAGGAGTGAGGGTGAAAATCCAGGAATGAGGGGAACAGTCCAGGAGTGAGGGTGACAGTTCAGGAGTGAGGGTGACAGTCCAGGAGTGAGGGTGACAGTCCAGGAGTGAGGGGAACAGTCCAGGAATGATTGGAACAGTCAAGGAGTGAGGGGAACAGTGCAGGAGTGAATCGAGTTGTGAAGGGGCAGTACAACAGTGGGAGGACAGTCCAGGAGTAAGGGGGACAGTCCAGGAGTGAGGGGAACAGTGCAGGAATGAGGGGAATAGTCCAGGAATGAGGGTGACAGTCCAGGAGTGGGGAGAACAGTCCAGGAATGAGGGGAACTGTCCAGGAGTAGAGGGGAACTGTCCAGGAGTGAATCGAGTTGTGAGGGGGCAGTTCAGGAGTGAGCGGTCAGTCCAGGAGTGAGGGGAACAGTTCAGTAGAGAGGGGAACAGTCCAGGAGTGAGGGGAACAGCCCAGGAGTGAGGGGAACAGTCCAGATATGAGGGGAATAGTGCCGGAGTGAGGGGAACACCCCAGGATTGACAGATACAGTCCAGGAGTGAGGGGAACAGTCCAAGAGTGAGGGCGACAGTCCAGGAGTGAGGGTAACAGTCCAGGAGTGCGGGGAACAGTCCAGGAGTGAGGGTGACAGTTCAGGAGTGAGGGTGGCAATCCAGGAGTGAGGGTGACAGTCCAGGAGAGAGGGGCACAGTCCAAGAATGAGGGGAACAGTACAGGAGTGAGGGAGAAAGTCCAGGATTGAGGGTAACAGTCCAGGAGTGAGGGTGACAGTCCAGGAGTGAGGGTAACAGTCCAGGAGTGAGGGGAACAGTCCAGGAGTGAGGGTGACAGTCCAGGAATGAGAGGAACAGTCCAGGAGTGAGGGTGACAGTTCAGGAGTGAGGGTGACAGGCCAGGAGTGAGGGTGACATTCCAGGAGTGAAAGAAACAGTCCAGGAGTGAGGGTGACAGTCCAGGAGTGAGCAGAAGAGTCCAGGAATGTGGTCAACATTCCAGGAGTGAGGGCGACAGTCCAGAAGTGAGGGCGACAGTCCAGGAGTGAGGGGCACAGTCCAGGAATGAGGGTGACAGTCCAGGAGTGAGGGAGACAGTCCAGGAGTGAGGGTGACAGTCCAAGAGTGACGGGAACAGTCCTGGAGTGAGGGGAACAGTCCAGGGCGGGGCGGGGGGGGTGAACATTCTAGGAATGATGGGGAACAGTCCTGGAGTGAGGGGAACAGTCCAGGAGGGAGGGGAACAGTCCAGGAGGGAGGGGAACAGTCCACGAATAAGAGGAACAGTCCAGGAGTGAGGGTGACAGTCCAGGAGAGAGGGGCACAGACCAGTAAAGAGGGGAACAGTCCAGGAGTGAGGGTGACAGTCCAGGAGTGAGGGTGACAGTCCAGGAGTGAGGGGAACAGCCCAGGAATGAGGGGGAAAACCCAAGGAATGACAGAGACATTCCAGGAGTGAGGGGGACAGCCCAGGAATGAGGGGAACAGTCCAGGATTGAGGGGAACAGTCCAGGAGTGAGGGTGACATTCCAGGAGTGAGGGTGACAGTCCAGGAGTGAGGGTGACATTCCAGGAGTGAAAGAAACAGTCCAGGAGTGAGGGTGACAGTCCAGGAGTGAGCAGAACAGTCCAGGAATGTGGTCAACATTCCAGGAGTGAGGGCGACAGTCCAGAAGTGAGGGTGACAGTCCAGGAGTGAGGGAGACTGTCCAGGAGCGATGGAGACAGTCCAGGAATGAGGGTGACAGTCCAGGAGTGAGGGTGAAAATCCAGGAGTGAGGGGAACAGTCCAGGAATGAGGGGAACTGTCCAGGAGTGATGGGAACAGTCCAGGAGAGAATCGAGGTGTGAGGGGGCAGTTGAGGAGTGAGCGGTCAGTCCAGGAGTGAGGGGGACAGTTCAGTAGAGAAGGGAACAGTCCAGGAGTGAGGGGAAGAGCACAGGAGTGAGGGGAACAGTCCAGATATGAGGGGAATAGTGCCAAAGTGAGGGAAACACCCCAGGATTGACAGATACTGTCCAGGAGTGAGGGGAACAGTCCAAGAGTGAGGGTGACAGTCCAGGAATGAGGGGGACAGTCCTGGAGTGAGGTAGGATATCCAGGAGTGAGGGAGAATGTCAGGAGTGAGGGAGACAGTCCAGGAGTGAGGGTGACAGTCCAGGAGCGAGGGTAACAGTCCTGGAGTGAGGGGAACAGTCCAGGAGTGAGGGAAACAGTTCAGGAGTGAGGGTGACAGTCCAGGAGTGAGGGTGACAGTCCAGGAGTGAGGGGAACAGTCCAGGAATGATTGGAACAGTCCAGGAGTGATGGAAACAGTGCAGGAGTGAATCGAGGTGTGAAGGGGCAGTACAGGAGTGGGAGTACAGTCCAGGAGTAAGGGGGACAGTCCAGGAGTGTGGGGAACAGTCCAGGAATGAGGGGAATAGTCCAGGAATGAGGGTGACAGTCCAGGAGTGGGGAGAACAGTCCAGGAATGAGGGGAACTGTCCATGAGTAGATGGGAACAGTCCAGGAGTGAATCGAGTTGTGAGGGGGCAGTTCAGGAGTGAGCGGTCAGTCCAGGAGTGAGAGGAACAGTTCAGTAGAGAGGGGAACAGTCCAGGAGTGAGGGGAACAGCCCAGGAGTGAGGGGAACAGTCCAGATATGAGGGGAATAGTGCCGGAGTGAGGGGAACACCCCAGGATTGACAGATACAGTCCAGGAGTGAGGGGAACAGTCCAAGAGTGAGGGCGACAGTCCAGGAGTGAGGGTAACAGTCCAGGAGTGAGAGGAACAGTCCAGGAGTGAGGGTGACAGTTCAGGAGTGAGGGTGACAGTCCAGGAGAGTGGGGCACAGACCAGGAAAGAGGGGAACAGTCCAGGATTGAGGGTGACAGTCCAGGAGTGAGGGTGACAGTCCAGGAGTGAGGGGAACAGCCCAGGAATGAGGGGGAAAACCCCATGAATGACAGAGACAGTCCAGGAGTGAGGGGGACAGCCCAGGAATGAGGGGAACAGTCCAGGATTGAGGGGAACAGTCCAGGAGTGAGGGTGACATTCCAGGAGTGAGGGTGACAGTCCAGGAGTGACGGTGACATTCCAGGAGTGAAAGAAACAGTCCAGGAGTGAGGGTGACAGTCCAGGAGTGAGCAGAACAGTCCAGGAATGTGGTCAACATTCCAGGAGTGAGGGGAACAGTCCAGAAGTGAGGGTGACAGTCCAGGAGTGAGGGAGACTGTCCAGGAGCGATGGAGACAGTCCAGGAATGAGGGTGACAGTCCAGGAGTGAGGGTGAAAATCCAGGAATGAGGGGAACAGTCCAGGAGTGAGGGTGACAGTTCAGGAGTGAGGGTGACAGACCAGGAGTGAGGGTGACAGTCCAGGAGTGAGGGGAACAGTCCAGGAATGATTGGAACAGTCAAGGAGTGAGGGGAATAGTGCAGGAGTGAATCGAGGTGTGAAGGGGCAGTACAGGAGTGGGAGGACAGTCCAGGAGTAAGGGGGACAGTCCAGGAGTGAGGGGAACAGTGCAGGAATGAGGGGAATAGTCCAGGAATGAGGGTGACAGTCCAGGAGTGGGGAGAACAGTCCAGGAATGAGGGGAATTGTCCAGGAGTAGAGGGGAACAGTCCAGGAGTGAATCGAGTTGTGAGGGGGCAGTTCAGGAGTGAGCGGTCAGTCCAGGAGTGAGGGGAACAGTTCAGTAGAGAGGGGAACAGTCCAGGAGTGAGGGGAACAGCCCAGGAGTGAGGGGAACAGTCCAGATATAAGGGGAATAGTGCCGGAGTGAGGGGAACACCCCAGGATTGACAGATACAGTCCAGGAGTGAGGGGAACAGTCCAAGAGTGAGGGCGACAGTCCAGGAGTGAGGGTAACAGTCCAGGAGTGAGGGGAACAGTCCAGGAGTGAGGGTGACAGTTCAGGAGTGAGGGTGGCAATCCAGGAGTGAGGGTGACAGTCCAGGAGAGAGGGGCACAGTCCAGGAATGAGGGGAACAGTACAGGAGTGAGGGAGAAAGTCCAGGATTGAGGGTAACAGTCCAGGAGTGAGGGTGACAGTCCAGGAGTGAGGGTAACAGTCCAGGAGTGAGGGGCACAGTCCAGGAATGAGGGTGACAGTCCAGGAGTGAGGGAGACAGTCCAGGAGTGAGGGTGACAGTCCAAGAGTGACGGGAACAGTCCTGGAGTGAGGGGAACAGTCCAGGGCGGGGCGGGGGGGTGAACATTCTAGGAATGATGGGGAACAGTCCTGGAGTGAGGGGAACACTCCAGGAGGGAGGGGAACAGTCCAGGAGGGAGGGGAACAGTCCACGAATAAGAGGAACAGTCCAGGAGTGAGGGTGACAGTCCAGGAGAGAGGGGCACAGACCAGGAAAGAGGGGAACAGTCCAGGAGTGAGGGTGACAGTCCAGGAGTGAGGGTGACAGTCCAGGAGTGAGGGGAACAGCCCAGGAATGAGGGGGAAAACCCCAGGAATGACAGAGACATTCCAGGAGTGAGGGGGACAGCCCAGGAATGAGGGGAACAGTCCAGGATTGAGGGGAACAGTCCAGGAGTGAGGGTGACATTCCAGGAGTGAGGGTGACAGTCCAGGAGTGAGGGTGACATTCCAGGAGTGAAAGAAACAGTCCAGGAGTGAGGGTGACAGTCCAGGAGTGAGCAGAACAGTCCAGGAATGTGGTCAACATTCCAGGAGTGAGGGCGACAGTCCAGAAGTGAGGGTGACAGTCCAGGAGTGAGGGAGACTGTCCAGGAGCGATGGAGACAGTCCAGGAATGAGGGTGACAGTCCAGGAGTGAGGGTGAAAATCCAGGAGTGAGGGGAACAGTCCAGGAATGAGGGGAACTGTCCAGGAGTGATGGGAACAGTCCAGGAGAGAATCGAGGTGTGAGGGGGCAGTTGAGGAGTGAGCGGTCAGTCCAGGAGTGAGGGGGACAGTTCAGTAGAGAAGGGAACAGTCCAGGAGTGAGGGGAAGAGCACAGGAGTGAGGGGAACAGTCCAGATATGAGGGGAATAGTGTCAAAGTGAGGGAAACACCCCAGGATTGACAGATACTGTCCAGGAGTGAGGGGAACAGTCCAAGAGTGAGGGTGACAGTCCAGGAATGAGAGGGACAGTCCTGGAGTGAGGTAGGATATCCAGGAGTGAGGGAGAATGTCAGGAGTGAGGTAGACAGTCCAGGAGTGAGGGTGACAGTCCAGGAGTGAGGGTAACAGTCCTGGAGTGAGGGGAACAGTCCAGGAGTGAGGGAAACAGTTCAGGAGTGAGGGTGACAGTCCAGGAGTGAGGGTGACAGTCCAGGAGTGAGGGGAACAGTCCAGGAATGATTGGAACAGTCCAGGAGTGATGGAAACAGTGCAGGAGTGAATCGAGGTGTGAAGGGGCAGTACAGGAGTGGGAGGACAGTCCAGGAGTAAGGGGGACAGTCCAGGAGTGAGGGGAACAGTCCAGGAATGAGGGGAATAGTCCAGGAATGAGGGTGACAGTCCAGGAGTGGGGAGAACAGTCCAGGAATGAGGGGAACTGTCCAGGAGTAGATGGGAACAGTCCAGGAGTGAATCGAGTTGTGAGGGGGCAGTTCAGGAGTGAGCGGTCAGTCCAGGCGTGAGGGGAACAGTTCAGTAGAGAGGGGAACAGTCCAGGAGTGAGGGGAACAGCCCAGGAGTGAGGGGAACAGTCCAGATATGAGGGGAATAGTGCCGGAGTGAGGGGAACACCCCAGGATTGACAGATACAGTCCAGGAATGAGGGGAACAGTACAGGAGTGAGGGAGAAAGTCCAGGATTGAGGGTGACAGTCCAGGAGTGAGGGTGACAGTCCAGGAGTGACGGTAACAGACCAGGAGTGAGGGGAACAGTCCAGGAGTGAGGGTGACAGTCCAGGAATGAGAGGAACAGTCCAGGAGTGAGGGTGACAGTTCAGGAGTGAGGGTGACAGTCCAGGAGTGAGGGTGACATTCCAGGAGTGAAAGAAACAGTCCAGGAGTGAGGGTGACTTTCCAGGGGTGAGCAGAACAGTCCTGGAATGTGGTCAACATTCCAGGAATGAGGGCGACAGTCCAGAAGTGAGGGTGAAGTCCAGGAGTGAGGGGCACAGTCCAGGAATGAGGGGACCAGTCCAGGAGTGAGGGAGACAGTCCAGGAGTGAGGGTGACAATCCAGGAGTGACGGGAACAGTCCTGGAGTGAGGGGAAAAGTCCAGGGCGGGGCGGGGTGCTGAACATTCTAGGAATGATGGGGAACATTCCTGGAGTGAGGGGAACAGTCCAGGAGGGAGGGGAACAGTCCACGAATAAGAGGAACAGTCCAGGAGTGAGGGTGACAGTCCAGGAGAGGATCGAGGTGTGAGGGGGCAGTTGAGGAGTGAGCGGTCAGTCCAGGAGTGAGGGGGACAGTTCAGTAGAGAAGGGAACAGTCCAGGAGTGAGGGGAAGAGCACAGGAGTGAGGGGAACAGTCCAGATATGAGGGGAATAGTGCCAAAGTGAGGGAAACACCCCAGGATTGACAGATACTGTCCAGGAGTGAGGGGAACTGTCCAAGAGTGAGGGTGACAGTCCAGGAATGAGAGGGACAGTCCTGGAGTGAGGTAGGATATCCAGGAGTGAGGGAGAATGTCAGGAGTGAGGTAGACAGTCCAGGAGTGAGGGTGACAGTCCAGGAGTGAGGGTAACAGTCCTGGAGTGAGGGGAACAGTCCAGGAGTGAGGGAAACAGTTCAGGAGTGAGGGTGACAGTCCAGGAGTGAGGGTGACAGTCCAGGAGTGAGGGGAACAGTCCAGGAATGATTGGAACAGTCCAGGAGTGATGGAAACAGTGCAGGAGTGAATCGAGGTGTGAAGGGGCAGTACAGGAGTGGGAGGACAGTCCAGGAGTAAGGGGGACAGTCCAGGAGTGAGGGGAACAGTCCAGGAATGAGGGGAATAGTCCAGGAATGAGGGTGACAGTCCAGGAGTGGGGAGAACAGTCCAGGAATGAGGGGAACTGTCCAGGAGTAGATGGGAACAGTCCAGGAGTGAATCGAGTTGTGAGGGGGCAGTTCAGGAGTGAGCGGTCAGTCCAGGAGTGAGGGGAACAGTTCAGTAGAGAGGGGAACAGTCCAGGAGTGAGGGGAACAGCCCAGGAGTGAGGGGAACAGTCCAGATATGAGGGGAATAGTGCCGGAGTGAGGGGAACACCCCAGGATTGACAGATACAGTCCAGGAATGAGGGGAACAGTACAGGAGTGAGGGAGAAAGTCCAGGATTGAGGGTGACAGTCCAGGAGTGAGGGTGACAGTCCAGGAGTGATGGTAACAGACCAGGAGTGAGGGGAACAGTCCAGGAGTGAGGGTGACAGTCCAGGAATGAGAGGAACAGTCCAGGAGTGAGGGTGACAGTTCAGGAGTGAGGGTGACAGTCCAGGAGTGAGGGTGACATTCCAGGAGTGAAAGAAACAGTCCAGGAGTGAGGGTGACTTTCCAGGGGTGAGCAGAACAGTCCTGGAATGTGGTCAACATTCCAGGAATGAGGGCGACAGTCCAGAAGTGAGGGTGAAGTCCAGGAGTGAGGGGCACAGTCCAGGAATGAGGGGACCAGTCCAGGAGTGAGGGAGACAGTCCAGGAGTGAGGGTGACAATCCAGGAGTGACGGGAACAGTCCTGGAGTGAGGGGAAAAGTCCAGGGCGGGGCGGGGGGGGTGAACATTCTAGGAATGATGGGGAACATTCCTGGAGTGAGGGGAACAGTCCAGGAGGGAGGGGAACAGTCCACGAATAAGAGGAACAGTCCAGGAGTGAGGGTGACAGTCCAGGAGAGGATCGAGGTGTGAGGGGGCAGTTGAGGAGTGAGCGGTCAGTCCAGGAGTGAGGGGAACAGTTCAGTAGAGAAGGGAACAGTCCAGGAGTGAGGGGAAGAGCACAGGAGTGAGGGGAACAGTCCAGATATGAGGGGAATAGTGCCAAAGTGAGGGGAACACCCCAGGATTGACAGATACTGTCCAGGAGTGAGGGGAACATTCCAAGAGTGAGGGGGACAGTCCAGGAATGAGGGGGACAGTCCTGGAGTGAGGTAGGATATCCAGGAGTGAGGGAGAATGTCAGGAGTGAGGGAGACAGTTCAGGAGTGAGGGTGACAGTCCAGGAGTGAGGGTAACAGTCCAGGAGTGAGGGGAACAGTCCAGGAGTGAGGGTGACAGTTCAGGAGTGAGGGTGACAGTCCAGGAGTGAGGGTGACAGTCCAGGAGTGAGGGGAACAGTCCAGGAATGATTGGAACAGGCCAGGAGTGAGGGGAACAGTGCAGGAGTGAATCGAGGTGTGAAGGGGCAGTACAGGAGTGGGAGTACAGTCCAGGAGTAAGGGGGACAGTCCAGGAGTGAGGGGAACAGTCCAGGAATGAGGGGAACAGTCCTGGAGTGAGGGGAACAGTCCAGGGCGGGGCGGGGTGGTGAACATTCTAGGAATGATGGGGAACAGTCCTGGAGTGAGGGGAACAGTCCAGGAGGGACGGGAACTGTCCACGAATAAGAGGAACAGTCCAGGAGTGAGGGAGAAAGTCCAGGATTGAGGGTGGCAGTCCAGGAGTGAGGGTGACAGTCCAGGAGTGAGGGTAACAGTCCAGGAGTGAGGGGAACAGTCCAGGAGTGAGGGTGACAGTCCAGGAATGAGAGGAACAGTCCAGGAGTGAGGGTGACAGTCCAGGAGTGAGGGTGACAGACCAGGAGAGAGGGGCACAGTCCAGGAATGAGGGGACCAGTCCAGGAGTGAGGGTGACAGTCCAGGAGTGAGGATGACAGTCCAGGAGTGAGGGGAACAGTCCTGGAGTGAGGGGAACAGTCCAGGGCGGGGCGGGGTGGTGAACATTCTAGGAATGATGGGGAACAGTCCTGGATTGAGGGGAACAGTCCAGGAGGGACGGGAACTGTCCACGAATAAGAGGAACAGTCCAGGAGTGAGGGTGACAGTCCAGGAGTGAGGGTGACAGTCCAGGAGTGAGGGGAACAGCCCAGGAATGAGGGGGAAAACCCCAGGAATGACAGAGACAGTCCAGGAGAGAGGGGCACAGACCAGGAATGAGGGGAACAGTCCAGGATTGAGGGGAACAGTCCAGGAGTGAGGGTGACATTCCAGGAGTGAGGGTGACAGTCCAGGAGTGAGGGGAACAGCCCAGGAATGAGGGGGAAAACCCCAGGAATGACAGAGACAGTCCAGGAGAGAGGGGCACAGACCAGGAATGAGGGGAACAGTCCAGGATTGAGGGGAACAGTCCAGGAGTGAGGGTGACATTCCAGGAGTGAGGGTGACAGTCCAGGAGTGAAAGAAACAGTCCAGGAGTGAGGGTGACTTTCCAGGAGTGAGCAGAACAGTCCAGGAATGTGGTCAACATTCCAGGAATGAGGGCGACAGTCCAGAAGTGAGGGTGACAGTCCAGGAGTGAGGGGCACAGTCCAGGAATGAGGGGACCAGTCCAGGAGTGAGGGAGACAGTCCAGGAGTGAGGGTGACAATCCAGGAGTGACGGGAACAGTCCTGGAGTGAGGGGAACAGTCCAGGGCGGGGCGGGGGCTGAACATTCTAGGAATGATGGGGAACAGTCCAGGAGTGAGGGGAACAGTCCAAGAGGGAGGGTGACAGTCCAAGAATGAGGGGGACAGTCCTGGAGTGAGGTAGGATATCCAGGAGTGAGGGAGAATGTCAGGAGTGAGGGTGACAGTCCAGGAGTGAGGGTGACAGTCCAGGAGTGAGGGGAACAGTTCAGGAATGATTGGAACAGTCCAGGAGTGAGGGGAACAGTGCAGGAGTGAATCGAGGTGTGAAGGGGCAGTACAGGAGTGGGAGGACAGTCCAGGAGTAAGGGGGACAGTCCAGGAGTGAGGGGAACAGTCCAGGAATGAGGGGAACAGTCCAGGAATGAGGGGAACTGTCCAGGAGTTCAGGGGAACAGTCCAGGAGTGAATCGAGTTGTGAGGGGGCAGTTCAGGAGTGAGCGGTCAGTCCAGGAGTGAGGGGAACAGTTCAGTAGAGAGGGGAACAGTCCAGGAGTGAGGGGAACAGCCCAGGAGTGAGGGGAACAGTCCAGATATGAGGGGAATAGTGCCGGAGTGAGGGGAACACCCCAGGATTGACAGATACAGTCCAGGAGTGAGGGGAACAGTCCAAGAGTGAGGGCGACAGTCCAGGAGTGAGGGTAACAGTCCAGGAGTGAGGGGAACAGTCCAGGAGTGAGGGTGACAGTTCAGGAGTGAGGGTGGCAATCCAGGAGTGAGGGTGACAGTCCAGGAGAGAGGGGCACAGTCCAGGAATGAGGGGAACAGTACAGGAGTGAGGGAGAAAGTCCAGGATTGAGGGTAACAGTCCAGGAGTGAGGGTGACAGTCCAGGAGTGAGGGTAACAGTCCAGGAGTGAGGGGAACAGTCCAGGAGTGAGGGTGACAGTCCAGGAGTGAGGGGATCAGTCCAGGAGTGAGGGTGACAGTCCAGGAGTGACGGGAACAGTCCTGGAGTGAGGGGAACAGTCCAGGGCGGGGCGGTGGGTGAACATTCTAGGAATGATGGGGAACAGTCCTGGAGTGAGGGGAACAGTCCAGGAGGGAGGGGAACATTTCACGAATAAGAGGAACAGTCCAGGAGTGAGGGTGACAGTCCAGGAGAGAGGGGCACAGACCAGGAAAGAGGGGAACAGTCCAGGAGTGAGGGTCACAGTCCAGGAGTGAGGGTGACAGTCCAGGAGTGAGGGGAACAGCCCAGGAGTGAGGGGAACAGCCCAGGAATGAGGGGGAAAACCCCAGGAATGACAGAGACAGTCCAGGAGTGAGGGGGACAGCCCAGGAATGAGGGGAACAGTCCAGGAGTGAGGGTGACATTCCAGGAGTGAGGGTGACAGTCCAGGAGTGAGGGAGACAGTCCAGGAGTGAGCAGAACAGTCCAGGAATGTGGTTAACATCCCAGGAGTGAGAGCGACAGTCCAGAAGTGAGGGGAATAGTCCAGGAATGAGGGGAACAGTCCAGGGGTGAGGGTGACAGTCCAGGAGTGAGGGTGACAGTCCAGGAATGAGGGTGACAGTCCAGGAGTGAGAGTGAAACTCCAGGAGTGAGGGGAACAGTCCAGGAATGAGGGGAACTGTCCAGGAGTGAGGGGAACAGTCCAGGAGTGAATCGAGGTGTGAGGGGGCAGTTCAGGAGTGAGCGGTCAGTCCAGGAGTGAGGGGGACAGTCCAGGAGTGAGGGTGACAGTTCAGGAGTGAGGGTGGCAGACGAGGAGTGAGGGTGACAGTCCAGGAGAGAGGGGCACAGTCCAGGAATGAGGGGAACAGTCCAGGAGTGAGGGAGACAGTCCAGGAGTGAGGGTGACAGTCCAGGAGTGAGGGTAACAGTCCAGGAGTGAGGGGATCAGTCCAGGAGTGAGGGTGACAGTCCAGGAATGAGAGGAACAGTCCAGGAGTGAGGGTGACAGTCCAGGAGTGAGGGTGAAAGTCCAGAAGTGAGGGGAACAGTCCAGGAATGAGGGGAACAGTCCAGGAGTGAGGGTGACAGTCCAGGAGTGTGCGGAACAGTCCAGGAATGAGGTCAACAGTCCAGGACTGAGGGTGATAGTCCAGGAGTGAGCATGACAGTCCAGGAATGAGGGGATCTGTCCAGGAGTGAGGGGAACAGTCCAGGGCGGGGAGGGGGGGGATCATTCTAGGAATGGGGGGGGAACAATCCAGGAGTGGGGGAACAATCCAGGTGGGAGGGGAACAGTCCAGGAATAAGAGGAACAGTCCAGGAGTTAAGGTGACAGTTCAGGAGTGAGGGTAGCAGTCTTGGAGTGAGGGTGACAGTCCAGGAGAGAGGGGCACCGTCCAGGAAAGAGGGGATCAGTCCAGGAATGTGGGGATCAGTCCAGGAGTGAGGGGAACAATCCAGGAGTGAGGGGAACAGACCAGGAGTGAGGGTGACAGTCCAGGAGTTGGTGGAACAGTCCAGGAATGAGGGGAACAGTCCAGGAGTGAGGGGAACAATCCAGGAGTGAGGGGAACAGTCCAAGAGTGAATGCAGAAGTGAGGATGCAGTTCAGGAGTGAGGGGGACCGTCCTGGAGTGTGCGGGACAGTTCAGGATTGAGGTGGATAGTCCAGTATTGAGGGGAAAAGTCCAGGAGTTAGTGAAACAATCCAGGAATGATGGGGACTGTCTAGGAGTGAGGGGAACAATCCAGGAGTGAGGGGAACAGCCCAGGAGTGAGTGGATCAATCCAGGAATGATGGGGACTGTCTAGGATTGAGTGAAACAATCCAGGAATGATGGGGACAGTCTAGGATTGAGGGGAACAGTGCAGTAGTGAGGGGAACAGTGCAGGAGCGAGGGAAACAATACAAGAGACGGGGGGACAGTCCAGGAGTGAGGGGAAAGTCCGGGAGTTAGGGAAACAATCCAGGAGTGAGGTGAACAGTCCAGTAATGAGGTGAACAGTCCAGTAGTGAGGGAAACAATCAACGAGTGAGGGGACCAATCCAGGACTGAGGAGGACAGTCCAGGCGGAAGGGGGACAATCCAGGAATGAGGGGACAAGTTCAGGAGCGAGAGGGACAGTCCGGGAGTGAGTGGAACAGTCCAGGAGTGAGAGGAACTGCCCACGAAGGAGGGGCACGATCCAGGAGTGAGGGTGACAGTCCAGGAGTGAGGTTGACAGTCCAGGAATGAGGGGGACAGTCCAGGAGTGAGGGAAAATATCCAAGAGTGAGGGAGAACGTCCAGGAGTGAGGGAGACAGTCCAGGAGTGAGGGTGACAGTCCAGGAGTGAGGGATACATTCCAGGAGTGAGGGGAACAGCCCAGGAGTGAGGGGAATAGTCCAGGAGTAAGGGGACAGTCCAGGAATGAGGGGAACAGTCCAGCTGTGAGGGTGATAGTCCAGGAATGAGGGGGACAGTCCAGGAGTGTGGGAGAATGTCCAGGAGTGAGGCTGACAGTCCAGGAGTGAGGGTGACAGTCCAGGATTGAGGGGAACAGTCCAAGAGTGAAGGGAACAGTCCGGGGTGGGGGGGGGGGGTAAGTCTAGGAATGGGGGGAACAGTCCAGGAGCGAGGGTGACAGTCCAAGAGAGAGGGGAACAGTCCAGGAGTGAGGGTGACAGTCCAGGAGTGAGGCTGACCATGCAAGAGTGAGGGAGACTGTCCATGAGTGAAGGAGACAGTCCAGGAGTGAGGGTGACAGTCCAGGAGTGAGCGGAACAGTCCACGAATGAGGTCAACAGTCCAGGAATGAGGGCGACAGTCCAGGAGTGAGGGAGACTGTCCAGGAGCAAAGGAGACAGTCCAGGTGTGAGGGTGACAGTCCAGGAGTGTGCGGAACAGTCCAGGAATGAGGTCAACAGTCCAGGAGTGAGGGTGATAATCCAGGAGTGAGCGTGACAGTCCAGGAATGAGGGGATCAGTCCAGGAGTGAGGGTGACAGTCCAGGAGAGAGGGGCACCGTCCAGGAAAGAGGGGATCAGTCCAGGAATGAGGGGAATAGTCCAGGAGTGAGGGGAACAATCCAGGAGTGAGGGGAACAGACCAGGAGTGAGGGTGACAGTCCAGGAGTTGGGGGAACAGTCCAGGAATGAGGGGAACAGTCCAGGAGTGAGGGGAACAATCCAGGAGTGAGGGGAACAGTCCAGGAGTGAGGGGAACTGTCCAAGAGTGAATGCAGAAGTTAGGATGCAGTTCAGGAGTGAGGGGGACCGTCCTGGAGTGCGCGGGACAGTTCAGGATTGAGGTGGAGCGTCGAGGATTGAGGGGAAAAGTCCAGGAGTTAGTGAAACAATCCAGGAATGATGGGGACTGTCTAGGAGTGAGGGGAACAATCCAGGAGTGAGGGGAACAGCCCAGGAGTGAGTGGATCAATCCAGGAATGATGGGGACTGTCTAGGAGTGAGTGAAACAATCCAGGAATGATGGGGACAGTCTAGGATTGAGGGGAACAGTGCAGTAGTGAGGGGAACAGTGCAGGAGCGAGGGAAACAATACAGGAGCCGGGGGAACAGTCCAGGAGTGAGGGGAAAGTCCGGGAGTGAGGGAAACAATCCAGGACTGAGGTGAACAGTCCAGTAATGAGGTGAACAATCCAGTAGTGAGGGAAACAATCCACGAGTGAGGGGACCAATCCAGGACTGAGGAGGACATCCAGGCGGAAGGGGGACAATCTAGGAATGAGGGGACAAGTTCAGGAGCGAGAGGGACAGTCCGGGAGTGAGTGGAACAGTCCAGGAGTGAGAGGAGCCACCCACGAAGGAGGGGTACGATCCAGGAGTGAGGGGGACAGCCCAGGAGTGCGGGTAACAGTCCAGGAGTGAGCGGAACCATCCAGGAATTAGGGGACAGCCCAGGAGTGAGGGTGATAGTCCAGGAGTGAGTGGAACAATCCAGGAGTGAGGGGAACAGTCCAGGACTTAGCGGAACAGCCCAGGAGTGAGGGGGACAGTCCAGGAGTGAGGGGAACATTCCAGGAGTGAGTGGAACAGTCCAGGAGTGAGGGGAACAATCCAGGAGTGAGTGGAACAGTCCAGGAGTGAAGGCAACTGTCCAAGAGTGAATCCAGAAGTGAGGGTGCAGTTCAGGAGCTAGGGGGACCGTCCAGGAGTGAGGGGGACAATTCAGCATTGAGTGGGAGTGTCCAGGAGTGAGGCAGACAGACCAAGAGTGAGGGTGACAGTCTAGGAGAGAGAGAGAGACAGGCCAGGAGAGAGGGGAACAGCCCAGGAGTGAGGGGAACAGCCCAGGAATGAGGGTCACAGTCCAGCAGTGAGGGAGACAGTCCACGAGACAGGGTGATAGTCCAGGAGTGTGGGGAACAATCCAGAAGGGAGGGGAACAGTCCAGGAATGAGAGGGACAGTCCAGGAGTGAGGGTGACAGTTCAGGAGTGAGGATGGCAGTCCAGGAGTGAGGCTGACAGTCCAGGAGTGAGGGTGACAGTCTAGGAGTAAGGGGAACAGTCCAGGAGTAAGGGGAACAGTCCAGGAATGAGGGGAACAGTCCAGGAATGAGGGGAACAGTCCAGGAGTGATGATGACAATCCAGGAATGAGGGTGACAGTCCAGGAGAGAGGGAGACTGTCCAAGAGTGAGGGTGACAGTCTAGGAGTGTGGGGAACAATCCAGGAGGGAGGGGAACAGTCCAGGAATGAGAGAAACAGTCCAGGAGTGAGGCTGACAGTTCTGAGTGAGGGTGGCAGACCAGGAGTGAGGGTGACAATCCAGGAGAGAGGGGCACAGTCCAGGAATGAGGGGATCAGTCCAGGAGTGAGGGGAACAGTCAAGGGCCGGGGGGGGGGGAACATTCTAGGAATGGGGGGAACAATCCAAGAGTGAGGGGAACAATCCAGGAGTGAGGGGAAAAGCCCAGGAGTGAGATGAACTGTCCAAGAGTGAATGCAGAAGTGAGGATGCAGTTCAGGAGTGAGGGGGATCGTCCTGGAGTGAGCGGGACAGTTCAGGAATGACGGGGATAGTCCAGGAGTGAGTGAAACAATCCAAGAATGATGGGGACTGTCTAGGAGTGAGGGGAACAAACCAGGACTGAGGGGAACATCCCAGGAGTGAGGGGATCAATCCAGGAATGACGGTGATACTCCAGGATTGAGTGAAACAATCCAGGAATGATGGGGACAATCTAGGATTGAGGGGAACATTGCAGGAGTGAGGTGAATAATGCAGGAGCAAGGGAAACTATCCAGGAGACGGGGGAACAGTCCAGGTGTGAGGGGAAAGTCCGGGAGTGAGGGAAACAATCCAGGAGTGAGGTGAACAGTCCAGTAGTGAGGTGAACAGTCCAGTAGTGAGGGAAACAATCCACGAGTGAGGGGACCAATACAGGACTGAGGAGGACAGTCCAGGCGGAAGGGGGACAATCCAGGAATGAGGGAAAAAGTTCAGGAGCGAGAGGGACAGTCCAGGAGTGAGTGGAACAGTCCAGGAGTGAGAGGAACCATCCAGGAATTAGGGGACAGCCCAGGAGTGAGGCAGACAGTCCAGGAGTGAGGGTGACAGTCCAGGAGTGAGGGAGACAGTCCAGGAGTGAGGGGAACAGTCCAGGATGAGGGTGACTGTCCAGGATGAGGGTGACTGTCCAAGAGTGAGGGGAACAATCCAGGAGTGAGGGGAACAGTCCAGCAGTGAGGGGAACAGCCCTGGAGGGAGGGGAAAAGTCCAGGAGTGAGGGTGATAATCTAGGAGTGAGGGGAACATTCCAGGAGTGAGGGGAACAATCCAGGAATTCGAGGACAGCCCAGGAGTGAGGGTGACAGTCCAGGAGTGAGGGGAAGAATCCAGGAGTGAGGGGAACAGTCCGCAGTTAGCGAAACAGCCCAGGAGTGAGTGGGACAGTTTAAGAGTGAGGGGAACAATCCAGGAGTGAAGGGAACAGTCCATGAGTGAGAGGAACAGTCCAAGAGTGAATCCAGGAGCGAGGGGGACAGTTCAGGCATCCGGGGGAGAGTGCGGGAGTGAGGGGAACGGTTCAGGAGTGTGGGTGACAGTCCAGGAATGAGGGGGACAGTCCAGGAGAGAGGGAGACAGTCCAGTAGTGAGGGTGAGAGTTCAGGAGTGAGGGGGACAGTCCAGGAGTGAGGGTGAATATCCAGGAGTGAGGGAGACTGTCCAGCAGTGAGGGCGACCTTCCAGGAGTGAGGGTGACAGTCCTGGACTGAGAAAGACAGTCAAGGAGTGAGGGTGACAGTCCAGGAGTGAGGGATACAATCCAGGAGTGAGGGGAACAGACCAGGCATGAGGGGATCAGTCCAGGAGTAAGGGGAACAGTCCAGGAATGAGGAGATCAGTCCAGGAGTGAAGGTGACAGTCTAGGAGTAAGGGGAACAGTCCAGGAATGAGGGGAACAGACCAGGAGTGCGGGTGACAGTCCAGGAATGAGGCGGACAGTCCAGGAGTGAGGGGGACAGTCCAGGAGTGAGGGGAACAGTCCAGGATGAGGGTGACTGTCCAGGATGAGGGTGACTGTCCAAGAGTGAGGGGAACAATCCAGGAGTGAGGGGAAAAGTCCAGCAGTGAGGGGAACAGCCCAGGAAGGAGGGGAACAGCCCAGGAGTGAGGGGAACAGTCCAGGAGTTTGGGGAACAGCCCAGGAATGAGGGGAAAAAGCCCAGGAATCACAGATACAGTCCAGGAGTGAGGGGAACAGTCCAAGAGTGAGGGGAAGGGTCCAGGATTGACAGATACAGTCCAGGAGTGAGGGGAACAGTCCAAGAGTGAGGGTGACAGTCCAGGAATGAGGGGGACAGTCCAGGAGAGAGGGAGACAGTCCAGTAGTGAGGGTGAGAGTTCAGGAGTGAGGGGGACAGTCCAGGAGTGAGGGTGAATATCCAGGAGTGAGGGAGACTGTCCAGCAGTGAGGGCGACAGTCCAGGAGTGAGGGTGACAGTCCAGGACTGAGAAAGATAGTCAAGGAGTGAGGGTGACAGTCCAGGAGTGAGGGATACAATCCAGGAGTGAAGGGAACAGACCAGGCGTGAGGGGATCAGTCCAGGAGTAAGGGGAACAGTCCAGGAATGAGGAGAACAGTCCAGGAGTGAAGGAGACAGTATAGGAGTAAGGGGAACAGTCCAGGAATGAGGGGAACAGACCAGGAGTGCGGGTGACAGTCCAGGAATGAGGCGGACAGTCCAGGAGTGAGGGGGACAGTCCAGGAGTGAGGGGAACAGTCCAGGATGAGGGTGACTGTCCAGGATGAGGGTGACTGTCCAAGAGTGAGGGGAACAATCCAGGAGTGAGGGGAAAAGTCCAGCAGTGAGGGGAACAGCCCAGGAGTGAGGGGAACAGTCCAGGAGTGAGGGTGACAGTCCAGGAATGAGAGGAACAGTCCAGGAGTGAGGGTGACAGTTCAGGAGCGAGGGTGGCAGTCCAGGAGGGAGGGTGACAGTCCAGGAGAGAGGAGCACAGTCCAGGAATGAGGGGAACAGTCCAGGAGTGAGGGAGACAGTCCAGGAGTGAGGGTGACAGTCCAGGAGTGAGGGTGACAGTCCAGGAGTGCGGGGAACAGTCCAGGAGTGAGGGGAACAGTCCAGGAGTGAGGGTGACAGTCCAGGAATGAGAGGAACAGTCCAGGAGTGAGGGTGACAGTTCAGGAGTGAGGGTGGCAGTTCAGGAGTGAGGGTGACAGTCCAGGAGAGAGGGGCACAGTCCAGGAATGAGGGGAACAGTCCAGGAGTGAGGGAGACAGTCCAGGAGTGAGGGTGACAGTCCAGGAGTGAGGGGAACAGTTCTGGAGTGAGGGGAACAGCCCAGGAATGAGGGGGAAAACCCCAGGAATGACAGAGACAGTCCAGGAGTGAGGGGGACAGCCCAGGAATGAGAGGAACAGTCCAGGAGTGAGGGTGACAGTTCAGGAGCGAGGGTGGCAGTCCAGGAGAGAGGGTGACAGTCCAGGAGAGAGGAGCACAGTCCAGAAATGAGGGGAACAGTCCAGGAGTGAGGGTGACATTCCAGGAGTGAGGGTGACAGTCCAGGAGTGAGGGAGACTGTCCAGAAGTGAAGGAAACAGTCCAGGAGTGACGGTGACAGTCCAGGAGTGAGTGGAACAGTCCAGAAATGTGGTCAACATTCCAGGAGTGAGGGCGACAGTCCAGAAGTGAGGGGAATAGTCCAGGAATGAGGGGAACAGTCCAGGAGTAAGGGTGACAGTCCAGGAGTGAGGGAGACTGTCCAGGAGTGATGGAGAAAGTCCAGGAATGAGTGTGAACAGTACAGAAGTGAGGGTGAAAATCCAGGAGTGAGGGCAACAGTCCAGGAATGAGGGGAACAATCCAGGAGTGAAGGTGACAGTCCAGGAGTGAGGGGATTAGTCCAGGAATGATTGGAACAGTCCAGGAGTGAGGGGAACAGTGCAGGAGTGAATCGAGGTGTGAGGTGGCAGTTCAGGAGTGGGAGGACAGTCTAGGAGTGAGGGGAACAGTCCAGGAATGAGGGGAACAGTCCAGGAGTGAGGGTGACAGTCCAGGAGTGAGGGAGACTGTCCAGGAGTGATGGAGAAAGTCCAGGAATGAGGGTGAACAGTACAGAAGTGAGGGTGAAAATCCAGGAGTGAGGGGAACAGTCCAGGAATGAGGGGAACAGTCCAGGAGTGATGGTGACAGTCCAGGAGTGAGGGGAATAGTCCAGGAATGATTGGAACAGTCCAGGAGTGAGGGGAACAGTGCAGGAGTGAATCGAGGTGTGAGGGGGCAGTTCAGGATTGGGAGGACAGTCCAGCAGTGAGGGGAACAGTCCAGGAATGAGGGGAACAGTCCAGGAATGAGGGTGACAGTCCAGGAGTGAGGAGAACAGTCCAGGAATGAGGGGAACTGTCCAGGAGTGAGGGTGACAGTCCAGGAGTGAGGAGAACAGTCCAGGAATGAGGGGAACTGTCCAGGAGTGAGGGGAACAGTCCAGGAATGAGGGGAACTGTGCAGGAGTAAGGGGAACAGTCCAGGAGTGAATCGAGGTGTGACGGGGCAGTTCAGGAGTGAGCGGTCAATCCAGGAGTGAGGGGGACAGTTCAGTAGAGAGTGGAACAGTCCAGGAGTGAGGGGAACAGCCCAGGAGTGAGGGGAAGAGTCCAGATATGAGGGGAATAGTGCCGGAGTGAAGGGGAACACCTCAGGATTGACAGATACAGTCAAGGAGTGAGGGGAAAAGTCCAAGAGAGAGGGTGACAGTCCAGAAGTGAGGGGAACAGTCCAGGAGTGAGGGAGAATATCCAGGAGTGAGGGAGAATGTCCAGGAGTGAGGGAGACAGTCCAGCAGTGAGGGTGACAGTCCAGGAATGAGAGGAACAGTCCAGGAGTGAGGGTGACAGTTCAGGACTGAGGGTGGCAGTCCAGGAGAGAGGGGGAAGGCCAGGAATGAGGGGAACAGTACAGGAGTGAGGGAGAAAGTCCAGGAGTGAGGGTGACAGTCCAGGAGTGAGGGTGACAGTCCAGCAGTGAGCATGACAATCCAGGAGTGAGGGGAACAGTCCAGGAATGAGGGTGACAGTTCAGGAGTGAGGGTGGCAGTCCAGGAGTGAGGGAGACAGTCCAGGAGTGAGGGTGACAGTCCAGGAGTGACGGGAACAGTCCTGGAGTGAGGGGAACAGTGCAGGGCGGGGCGGGGTGTGAACATTCTAGGAATGATGGGGAACAGTCCTGGAGTGAGGGGAACAGTCCAGGAGGGAGGGGAACAGTCCACGAATATGAGGAACAGTCCAGGAGTGAGGGTGACAGTCCAGGAGAGAGGGGCACAGACCAGAAAAGAAAGGGAACAGTCCAGGAGTGAGGGTGACATTCCAGGAGTTAGCGGAACAGTCCAGAAATGAAGTCAACATTCCAGGAGTGAGGCGACAGTCCAGAAGTGAGGGGAATAGTCCAGGAATGAGGGGAACAGTCCAGGAGTGGGGGTGACAGTCCAGGAGTGAAGGAGACTGTCCAGGAGTGATGGAGAAAGTCCAGGGATGAGGGTGACAGTCCAGGAGTGAGGGTGAAAATCCAGGAGTGAGGGAAACAGTCCAGGAATGAGGGGAACAGTCCAGGAGTGAGAGGAACAGTCCAGGAGTGAGGGGAACAGTCCAGGAATGATTGGAACAGTCCAGGAGTGAGGGGAACAGTGCAGGAGTGAATCGAGGTGTGAAGGGGCAGTATAGGAGTGGGAGGACAGTCCAGGAGTAAGGGGGACAGTCCAGGAGTGAGGGGGACAGTCCAGGAGTAAGGGGGACAGTCCAGGAGTAAGGGGGACAGTCCAGGAGTGAGGGGAATAGTCCAGGAATGAGGGTGACAGTCCAGGAGTGGGGAGAACAGTCCAGGAATGAGGGGAACTGTCCAGGAGTAGAGGGGAACAGTCCAGGAGTGAATCGAGTTGTGAGGGGGCAGTTCAGGAGTGAGCGGTCAGTCCAGGAGTGAGGGGAACAGTTCAGTAGAGAGGGGAACAGTCCAGGAGTGAGGGGAACAGCCCAGGAGTGAGGGGAACAGTCCAGATATGAGGGGAATAGTGCCGGAGTGAGGGGAACACCCCAGGATTGACAGATACAGTCCAGGAGTGAGGGGAACAGTCCAAGAGTGAGGGCGACAGTCCAGGAGTGAGGGTAACAGTCCAGGGGTGAGGGGAACAGTCCAGGAGTGAGGGTGACAGTTCAGGAGTGAGGGTGGCAGTCCAGGAGTTAGGGTGACAGTCCAGGAGAGAGGGGCACAGTCCAGGAATGAGGGGAACAGTACAGGAGTGAGGGAGAAAGTCCAGGATTGAGGGTGACAGTCCAGGAGTGAGGGTGACAGTCCAGGAGTGAGGGTAACAGTCCAGGAGTGAGGGGAACAGTCCAGGAGTGAGGGTGACAGTCCAGGAATGAGGGGAACAGTCCAGGAGTGAGGGTGACAGTTCAGGAGTGAGGGGAATAGTCCAGGAATGAGGGTGACAGTCCAGGAGTGGGGAGAACAGTCCAGGGATGAGGGGAACTGTCCAGGAGTAGAGGGGAACAGTCCAGGAGTGAATCGAGTTGTGAGGGGGCAGTTCAGGAGTGAGCGGTCAGTCCAGGAGTGAGGGGAACAGTTCAGTAGAGAGGGGAACAGTCCTGGAGTGAGGGGAACAGACCAGATATGAGGGGAATAGTGCCGGAGTGAGGGGAACACCCCAGGATTGACAGATACCGTCCAGGAGTGAGGGTAACAGTCCAAGAGTGAGGGCGACAGTCCAGGAGTGAGGGTAACAGTCCAGGAGTGAGGGGAACAGTCCAGGAGTGAGGGTGACAGTTCAGGAGTGAGCGGTCAGTCCAGGAGTGAGGGGAACAGTTCAGTAGAGAGGGGAAGAGTCCTGGAGTGAGGGGAACAGTCCAGATATGAGGGGAATAGTGCCGGAGTGAGGGGAACACCCCAGGATTGACAGATACAGTCCAGGAGTGAGGGGAACAGTCCAAGAGTGAGGGCGACAGTCCAGGAGTGAGGGTAACAGTCCAGGAGTGAGGGGAACAATCCACGAGTGAAGGTGACAGTCCAGGAGTGAGGGGAATAGTCCAGGAATGATTGGAACAGTCCAGGAGTGAGGGGAACAGTGCAGGAGTGAATCGAGGTGTGAGGGGGCAGTTCAGGAGTGGGAGGACAGTCCAGGAGTGAGGGGAACAGTCCAGGAATGAGGGGAACAGTCCAGGAGTGAGGGTGACAGTCCAGGAGTGAGGGAGACTGTCCAGGAGTGATGGAGAAAGTCCAGGAATGAGGGTGAACAGTACAGAAGTGAGGGTGAAAATCCAGGAGTGAGGTGAACAGTCCAGGAATGAGGGGAACAGTCCAGGAGTGATGGTGACAGTCCAGGAGTGAGGGGAATAGTCCAGGAATGATTGGAACAGTCCAGGAGTGAGGGGAACAGTGCAGGAGTGAATCGAGGTGTGAGGGGGCAGTTCAGGATTGGGAGGACAGTCCAGCAGTGAGGGGAACAGTCCAGGAATGAGGGGAACAGTCCAGGAATGAGGGTGACAGTCCAGGAGTGAGGAGAACAGTCCAGGAATGAGGGGAACTGTCCAGGAGTGAGGGGAACAGTCCAGGAATGAGGGGAACTGTGCAGGAGTAAGGGGAACAGTCCAGGAGTGAATCGAGGTGTGACGGGGCAGTTCAGGAGTGAGCGGTCAATCCAGGAGTGAGGGGGACAGTTCAGTAGAGAGTGGAACAGTCCAGGAGTGAGGGGAACAGCCCAGGAGTGAGGGGAAGAGTCCAGATATGAGGGGAATAGTGCCGGAGTGAAGGGGAACACCTCAGGATTGACAGATACAGTCAAGGAGTGAGGGGAAAAGTCCAAGAGAGAGGGTGACAGTCCAGAAGTGAGGGGAACAGTCCAGGAGTGAGGGAGAATATCCAGGAGTGAGGGAGAATGTCCAGGAGTGAGGGAGACAGTCCAGCAGTGAGGGTGACAGTCCAGGAATGAGAGGAACAGTCCAGGAGTGAGGGTGACAGTTCAGGACTGAGGGTGGCAGTCCAGGAGAGAGGGGTAAGGCCAGGAATGAGGGGAACAGTACAGGAGTGAGGGAGAAAGTCCAGGAGTGAGGGTGACAGTCCAGGAGTGAGGGTGACAGTCCAGGAGTGAGGGTGACAGTCCAGGATGAGGGAGACAGTCCAGGAGTGAGTGTGATAGTCCAGGAGTGAGCATGACAATCCAGGAGTGAGGGGAACAGTCCAGGAATGAGGGTGACAGTTCAGGAGTGAGGGTGGCAGTCCAGGAGTGAGGGTGGCAGTCCAGGAGTGAGGGAGACAGTCCAGGAATGAGGGTGACAGTTCAGGAGTGAGGGTGGCAGTCCAGGAGTGAGGGAGACAGTCCAGGAGTGAGGGTGACAGTCCAGGAGTGAGGGGAACAGTCCTGGAGTGAGGGGAACAGTGCAGGGCGGGGCGGGGGGTGAACATTCTAGGAATGATGGGGAACAGTCCTGGAGTGAGGGGACCAGTCCAGGAGGGAGGGGAACAGTCCACGAATAAGAGGAACAGTCCAGGAGTGAGGGTGACAGTCCAGGAGAGAGGGGCACAGACCAGAAAAGAAAGGGAACAGTCCAGGAGTGAGGGTGACATTCCAGGAGTTAGCGGAACAGTCCAGAAATGAAGTCAACATTCCAGGAGTGAGGCGACAGTCCAGAAGTGAGGGGAATAGTCCAGGAATGAGGGGAACAGTCCAGGAGTGAGGGTGACAGTCCAGGAGTGAAGGAGACTGTCCAGGAGTGATGGAGAAAGTCCAGGGATGAGGGTGACAGTCCAGGAGTGAGGGTGAAAATCCAGGAGTGAGGGAAACAGTCCAGGAATGAGGGGAACAGTCCAGGAGTGAGGGTGACAGTCCAGAGGTGAGGGGAACAGTCCAGGAATGATTGGAACAGTCCAAGAGTGAGGGGAACAGTGCAGGAGTGAATCGAGGTGTGAAGGGGCAGTATAGGAGTGGGAGGACAGTCCAGGAGTAAGGGGGACAGTCCAGGAGTGAGGGGGACAGTCCAGGAGTAAGGGGGACAGTCCAGGAGTAAGGGGGACAGTCCAGGAGTGAGGGGAATAGTCCAGGAATGAGGGTGACAGTCCAGGAGTGGGGAGAACAGTCCAGGAATGAGGGGAACTGTCCAGGAGTAGAGGGGAACAGTCCAGGAGTGAATCGAGTTGTGAGGGGGCAGTTCAGGAGTGAGCGGTCAGTCCAGGAGTGAGGGGAACAGTTCAGTAGAGAGGGGAACAGTCCAGGAGTGAGGGGAACAGCCCAGGAGTGAGGGGAACAGTCCACATATGAGGGGAATAGTGCCGGAGTGAGGGGAACACCCCAGGATTGACAGATACAGTCCAGGAGTGAGGGGAACAGTCCAAGAGTGAGGGCGACAGTCCAGGAGTGAGGGTAACAGTCCAGGAGTGAGGGGAACAGTCCAGGAGTGAGGGTGACAGTTCAGGAGTGAGGGTGGCAGTCCAGGAGTGAGGGAGACAGTCCAGGAGTGAGGGTGACAGTCCAGGAGTGAGGGGAACAGTCCTGGAGTGAGGGGAACAGTGCAGGGCGGGGCGGGGGGTGAACATTCTAGGAATGATGGGGAACAGTCCTGGAGTGAGGGGACCAGTCCAGGAGGGAGGGGAACAGTCCACGAATAAGAGGAACAGTCCAGGAGTGAGGGTGACAGTCCAGGAGAGAGGGGCACAGACCAGAAAAGAAAGGGAACAGTCCAGGAGTGAGGGTGACATTCCAGGAGTTAGCGGAACAGTCCAGAAATGAAGTCAACATTCCAGGAGTGAGGCGACAGTCCAGAAGTGAGGGGAATAGTCCAGGAATGAGGGGAACAGTCCAGGAGTGAGGGTGACAGTCCAGGAGTGAAGGAGACTGTCCAGGAGTGATGGAGAAAGTCCAGGGATGAGGGTGACAGTCCAGGAGTGAGGGTGAAAATCCAGGAGTGAGGGAAACAGTCCAGGAATGAGGGGAACAGTCCAGGAGTGAGCGTGACAGTCCAGAGGTGAGGGGAACAGTCCAGGAATGATTGGAACAGTCCAAGAGTGAGGGGAACAGTGCAGGAGTGAATCGAGGTGTGAAGGGGCAGTATAGGAGTGGGAGGACAGTCCAGGAGTAAGGGGGACAGTCCAGGAGTGAGGGGGACAGTCCAGGAGTAAGGGGGACAGTCCAGGAGTAAGGGGGACAGTCCAGGAGTGAGGGGAATAGTCCAGGAATGAGGGTGACAGTCCAGGAGTGGGGAGAACAGTCCAGGAATGAGGGGAACTGTCCAGGAGTAGAGGGGAACAGTCCAGGAGTGAATCGAGTTGTGAGGGGGCAGTTCAGGAGTGAGCGGTCAGTCCAGGAGTGAGGGGAACAGTTCAGTAGAGAGGGGAACAGTCCAGGAGTGAGGGGAACAGCCCAGGAGTGAGGGGAACAGTCCACATATGAGGGGAATAGTGCCGGAGTGAGGGGAACACCCCAGGATTGACAGATACAGTCCAGGAGTGAGGGGAACAGTCCAAGAGTGAGGGCGACAGTCCAGGAGTGAGGGTAACAGTCCAGGAGTGAGGGGAACAGTCCAGGAGTGAGGGTGACAGTTCAGGAGTGAGGGTGGCAATCCAGGAGTGAGGGAGACAGTCCAGGAGTGAGGGTGACAGTCCAGGAGTGAGGGGAACAGTCCTGGAGTGAGGGGAACAGTGCAGGGCGGGGCGGGGGGTGAACATTCTAGGAATGATGGGGAACAGTCCTGGAGTGAGGGGACCAGTCCAGGAGGGAGGGGAACAGTCCACGAATAAGAGGAACAGTCCAGGAGTTAGGGTGACAGTCCAGGAGAGAGGGGCACAGTCCAGGAATGAGGGGAACAGTACAGGAGTGAGGGAGAAAGTCCAGGATTGAGGGTGACAGTCCAGGAGTGAGGGTGACAGTCCAGGAGTGAGGGTAACAGTCCAGGAGTGAGGGGAACAGTCCAGGAGTGAGGGTGACAGTCCAGGAATGAGGGGAACAGTCCAGGAGTGAGGGTGACAGTTCAGGAGTGAGGGGAATAGTCCAGGAATGAGGGTGACAGTCCAGGAGTGGGGAGAACAGTCCAGGGATGAGGGGAACTGTCCAGGAGTAGAGGGGAACAGTCCAGGAGTGAATCGAGTTGTGAGGGGGCAGTTCAGGAGTGAGCGGTCAGTCCAGGAGTGAGGGGAACAGTTCAGTAGAGAGGGGAACAGTCCTGGAGTGAGGGGAACAGCCCAGATATGAGGGGAATAGTGCCGGAGTGAGGGGAACACCCCAGGATTGACAGATACCGTCCAGGAGTGAGGGTAACAGTCCAAGAGTGAGGGCGACAGTCCAGGAGTGAGGGTAACAGTCCAGGAGTGAGGGGAACAGTCCAGGAGTGAGGGTGACAGTTCAGGAGTGAGCGGTCAGTCCAGGAGTGAGGGGAACAGTTCAGTAGAGAGGGGAACAGTCCTGGAGTGAGGGGAACAGTCCAGATATGAGGGGAATAGTGCCGGAGTGAGGGGAACACCCCAGGATTGACAGATACAGTCCAGGAGTGAGGGGAACAGTCCAAGAGTGAGGGCGACAGTCCAGGAGTGAGGGTAACAGTCCAGGAGTGAGGAGAACAGTCCAGGAGTGAGGGTGACAGTTCAGGAGTGAGGGTGGCAGTCCAGGAGTTAGGGTGACAGTCCAGGAGAGAGGGGCACAGTCCAGGAATGAGGGGAACAGTACAGGAGTGAGGGAGAAAGTCCAGGATTGAGGGTGACAGTCCAGGAGTGAGGGTGACAGTCCAGGAGTGAGGGTAACAGTCCAGGAGTGAGGGGAACAGTCCAGGAGTGAGGGTGACAGTCCAGGAATGAGGGGAACAGTCCAGGAGTGAGGGTGACAGTCCAGGAGTGAGGGTAACAGTCCAGGAGTGAGGGGAACAGTCCAGGAGTGAGGGTGACAGTCCAGGAATGAGGGGAACAGTCCTGGAGTGAGGGGAACAGTCCAGGGCGGGGCGGGGGGGTGAACATTCTAGGAATGATGGGGAACAGTCCTGGAGTGAGGGGAACAGTCCACGAATAAGATGAACAGTCCAGGAGCGAGGGTGACAGTCCAGGAGAGAGAGGCACAGACCAGGAGTGAGGGTGACAGTCCAGGAGTGAGGGTGACAGTCCAGGAGTGAGGGGAACAGCCCAGGAATGAGGGGGAAAACCCCAGGAATGACAGAGACAGTCCAGGAGTGAGGGGGACAGCCCAGGAATGAGGGGAACAGTCCAGGAATGAGGGGAACAGTCCAGGAGTGAATGAAACAGTCCAGGAGTGAGGGTGACAGTCCAGGAGTGAGGGTAACAGTCCAGGAGTGAGGGGAACAGTCCTGGAGTGTGGGGAACAGTCCAGGGCGGGGCGGGGGGGTGAACATTCTAGGAATGATGGGGAACAGTCCTGGAGTGAGGGGAACAGTCCACGAATAAGAGGAACAGTCCAGGAGTGAGGGTGACAGTCCAGGAGAGAGGGGCACAGACCAGGAAAGAGGGGAACAGCCCAGGAGTGAGGGTGACAGTCCAGGAGTGAGGGTGACAGTCCAGGAGTAAGGGGAACAGCCCAGGAGTGAGGGGAACGGCCCAGGAATGAGGGGGAAAACCCCAGGAATGACAGAGACAGTCCAGCAGTGAGGGCGACAGCCCAGGAATGAGGGGAACAGTCCAGGAGTGATGGTGACATTCCAGGAGTGAGGGTGACAGTCCAGGAGTGAGGGAGACTGTCCAGGAGTGAAAGAAACAGTCCAGGAGTGAGGGTGACAGTCCAGGATTGAGCAGAACAGTCCAGGAATGTGGTCAACATCCCAGGAGTGAGAGCAACAGTCCAGAAGTGAGGGGAATAGTCCAGGAATGAGGGGAACAGTCCAGGAGTGAGGGTGACAGTCCAGGAGTGAGGGAGACTGTCCAGGAGCGATGGAGACAGTCCAGGAATGAGGTTGACAGTCCAGGAGTGAGAGTGAAACTCCAGGAGTGAGGGGAACAGTCCAGGAATGAGGGGAACTGTCCAGGAGTGAGGGGAACAGTCCAGGAGTGAATCGAGGTGTGAGGGGGCAGTTCAGGAGTGAGCGGTCAGTCCAGGAGTGAGGGGGACAGTCCAGGAGTGAGGGTGACAGTCCAGGAGTGAGGGTAACAGTCCAGGAGTGAGGGGAACAGTCCAGGAGTGAGGGTGACAGTCCAGGAATGAGGGAAACAGTCCAGGAGTGAGGGTGACAGTCCAGGAATGAGAGGAACAGTCCAGGAGTGAGGGTGACAGTTCAGGAGTGAGGGTGGCAGTCCAGGAGTGAGGGTTAGAGACCAGGAGAGAGGGGCACAGTCCAGGAATGAGGGGACCAGTCCAGGAGTGAGGGAGACAGTCCAGGAGTGAGGGTGACAGTCCAGGAGTGACGGGAACAATCCTGGAGTGAGGGGAACAGTCCAGGAGTGAATCGAGGTGTGAGGGGGCAGTTCAGGAGTGAGCGGTCAGTCCAGGAGTGAGGGGGACAGTCCAGGAGTGAGGGTGGCAGTCCAGGAGTGAGGGTGACAGTCCAGGAGAGAGGGGCACAGTCCAGGAATGAGGGGAACAGTCCAGGAGTGAGGGAGACAGTCCTGGAGTGAGGGTGACAGTCGAGGAGTGAGGGTGACAGTCCAGGAGTGAGGGTAACAGTCCAGGAGTGAGGGTGACAGCCCAGGAGTGAGGGGAACAGTCCAGGGTGGGGCGGGGGGGTGAACATTCTAGGAATGATGGGGAACAGTCCTGGAGTGAGGGGAACAATCCAGGAGGGAGGGGAACAGTCCAGGAATAAGAGGAACAGTCCAGGAGTGAGGGTGACAGTCCAGGAGAGAGGGGCACAGACCAGGAAAGAGGGGAACAGTCCAGGAGTGAGGGTGACAGTCCAGGAGTGAGGGTGACAGTCCAGGAGTGAGGGTGACAGTCCAGGAGTGAGGGGAACAGCCCAGGAATGAGGGGGAAATCCCGAGGAATGACAGAGACAGTCCATGAGTGAGGGGGACAGCCCAGGATTGAGGGGAACAGTCCAGGAGTGAGGGTGACATTCCAGGAGTGAGGGTGACAGTCCAGGAGTGAGCAGAACAGTCCAGGAATGTGGTCAACATTCCAGGAGTGAGGGTGACAGTCCAGGAGTGAGTGAGACTGTCCAGGAGCGATGGAGACAGTCCAGGAATGAGGGTGACAGTCCAGGAGTGTGGGTGAAAATCCAAGAGTGAGGGGAACAGTCCAGGAATGAGGGGAACTGTCCAGGAGTGAGGGGAACAGTCCAGGAGTGAATCGAGGTGTGAGGGGGCAGTTCAGGTGTGAGCGGTCTGTCCAGGAGTGAGGGGGACAGTTCAGTAGAGAAGGGAACAGTCCACGAGTGAGGGGAAGAGCACAGGAGTGAGGGGAACAGTCCAGATATGAGGGGAATAGTGCCGGAGTGAGGGGAACACCCCAGGATTGACAGATATTGTCCAGGAGTGAGGGGAACAGTCCAAGAGTGAGGGTGACAGTCCAGGAATGAGGGGTACAGTCCAGGAGTGAGGTAGAATATCCAGGAGTGAGGGAGAATGTGCAGGAGTGAGGGAGACAGTCCAGGAGTGAGGGTGACAGTCCAGGAGTGAGGGTAACAGTCCAGGAGTGAGGGGAACAGTCCAGGAGTGAGGGTGACAGTTCAGGAGTGAGGGTGGCAGTCCAGGAGTGAGGGTGACAGTCCAGGAGAGAGGGGCACAGTCCAGGAATGAGGGGAACAGTCCAGGAGTGAGGGAGACAGTCCAGGAGTGAGGGTGATAGTCCAGGAGTGAGGGTGATAGTCCAGGAGTGAGGGTGACAGTCCAGGAGTGAGGGTAACAGTCCAGGAGTGAGGGTGACAGTCCAGGAATGACGGGAACAGTCCTGGGGTGAGGGTGACAGTCCAGGAGTGAGGGTGATTGTCCAGGACTGAAGGAAACAGTCCAGGAGTGAGGGTGACTGTCCAGGAGTGAGGCGAACAGTCCTGGAGTGAGGGGAACAGTCCAGGAGTGAGGGTGACAGTCCAGGAATGAGAGGAACAGTCCAGGAGTGAGGGTGACAGTTCAGGAGTGAGGCTGGCAGTCCAGGAGTGAGGGTGACAGTCCAGGAGAGAGGGGCACAGTCCAGGAATGAGGGGAACAGTCCAGGAGTGAATGAAACAGTCCAGGAGTGAGGGTGACAGTCCAGGAGTGACGGGAACAGTCCTGGAGTGAGGGGAACAGTCCAGGGCGGGGCGGGGGGGTGAACATCTAGGAATGATGGGGAACAGTCCTGGAGTGAGGGGAACAATCCAGGAGGGAAGGGAACAGTCCAGGAATAAGAGGAACAGTCGAGTAGTGAGGGTGACAGTCCAGGAGAGAGGGGCACAGACCAGGAAAGAGGGGAACAGTCCAGGAGTGAGGGTGACAGTCCAGGAGTGAGGGTGACCAGGAGTGAGGGGAACAGCCCAGAAATGAGGGGGAAAACCCCAGGAATGGCAGAGACAGTCCAGGAGTGAGGGGGACAGCCCAGGAATGAGGGGAACAGACCAGGATTGAAGGGAACAGTCCAGGAGTGAGGGTGACATTCCAGGAGTGAGGGTAACAGTCCAGGAGTGAGGGGAACAGTCCAGGAGTGAGGGTGACAGTTCAGGAGTGAGGGTGGCAGTCCAGGAGTTAGGGTGACAGTCCAGGAGAGAGGGGCACAGTCCAGGAATGAGGGGAACAGTACAGGAGTGAGGGAGAAAGTCCAGGATTGAGGGTGACAGTCCAGGAGTGAGGGTGACAGTCCAGGAGTGAGGGTAACAGTCCAGGAGTGAGGGGAACAGTCCAGGAGTGAGGGTGACAGTCCAGGAATGAGGGGAACAGTCCAGGAGTGAGGGTGACAGTTCAGGAGTGAGGGTGGCAGTCCAGGAGAGAGGGGCACAGTCCAGGAATGAGGGGACCAGTCCAGGAGTGTGGGTTACAGTCCAGGAGTGAGGGTGACAGTCCAGGAGTGAGGGTGGCAGTCCAGGAGAGAGGGGCACAGTCCAGGAATGAGGGGACCAGTCCAGGAGTGAGGGAGACAGTCCAGGAGTGAGGGTGACAGTCCAGGAGTGAGGGTGGCAGTCCAGGAGAGAGGGGCAAAGTCCAGGAATGAGGGGAACAGTCCAGGAGTGAGGGAGACAGTCCAGGAGTGAGGGTGACAGTCCAGGAGTGAGGGAGACAGTCCAGGAGTGAGGGTGACAGTGCAGGAGTGACGGGAACAGTCCTGGAGTGAGGGGAACAGTCCAGGGCGGGGCGGGGGGGTGAACATTCTAGGAATGAAGGGGAACAGTCCTGGAGTGAGGGGAACAGTCCACGAATAAGATGAACAGTCCAGGAGCGAGGGTGACAGTCCAGGAGAGAGGGGCACAGACCAGGAAAGAGGGGAACAGTCCAGGAGTGAGGGTGACAGTCCAGGAGTGAGGGTGACAGTCCAGGAGTGAGGGGAACAGCCCAGGAATGAGGGGGAAGACCCCAGGAATGACAGAGACAGTCCAGGAGTGAGGGGGACAGCCCAGGAATGAGGGGAACAGTCCAGGAATGAGGGGAAAAGTCCAGGAGGGAATGAAACAGTCCAGGAGTGAGGGTGACAGTCCAGGAGTGAGGGTAACAGTCCAGGAGTGAGGGTGACAGTCCTGGAGTGTGGGGAACAGTCCAGGGCGGGGCGGGGGGGTGAACATTCTAGGAATGATGGGGAACAGTCCTGGAGTGAGGGGAACAGTCCAGGAGGGAGGGGAACAGTCCACGAATAAGAGGAACAGTCCAGGAGTGAGGGTGACAGTCCAGGAGAGAGGGGCACAGACCAGGAAAGAGGGGAACAGTCCAGGAGTGAGGGTGACAGTCCAGGAGTGAGGGTGACAGTCCAGGAGTAAGGGGAAGAGCCCAGGAGTGAGGGGAATGGCCCAGGAATGAGGGGGAAAACCCCAGGAATGACAGAGACAGTCCAGCAGTGAGGGCGACAGCCCAGGAATGAGGGGAACAGTCCAGGAGTGATGGTGACATTCCAGGAGTGAGGGTGACAGTCCAGGAGTGAGGGAGACTGTCCAGGAGTGAAAGAAACAGTCCAGGAGTGAGGGTGACAGTCCAGGAGTGAGCAGAACAGTCCAGGAATGTGGTCAACATCCCAGGAGTGAGAGCAACAGTCCAGAAGTGAGGGGAATAGTCCAGGAATGAGGGGAACAGTCCAGGAGTGAGGGTGACAGTCCAGGAGTGAGGGAGACTGTCCAGGAGCGATGGAGACAGTCCAGGAATGAGGTTGACAGTCCAGGAGTGAGAGTGAAACTCCAGGAGTGAGGGGAACAGTCCAGGAATGAGGGGAACTGTCCAGGAGTGAGGGGAACAGTCGAGGAGTGAATCGAGGTGTGAGGGGGCAGTTCAGGAGTGAGCGGTCAGTCCAGGAGTGAGGGGGACAGTCCAGGAGTGAGGGTGACAGTCCAGGAGTGAGGGTAAAGGTCCAGGAGTGAGGGGAACAGTCCAGGAGTGAGGGTGACAGTCCAGGAATGAGGGGAACAGTCCAGGAGTGAGGGTGACAGTCCAGGAATGAGAGGATCAGTCCAGGAGTGAGGGTGACAGTTCAGGAGTGAGGGTGGCAGTCCAGGAGTGAGGGTTACAGACCAGGAGAGAGGGGCACAGTCCAGGAATGAGGGGACCAGTCCAGGAGTGAGGGAGACAGTCCAGGAGTGAGGGTCACAGTCCAGGAATGACGGGAACAATCCTGGAGTGAGGGGAACAGTCCAGGAGTGAATCGAGGTGTGAGGGGGCAGTTCAGGAGTGAGCGGTCAGTCCAGGAGTGAGGGGGACAGTCCAGGAGTGAGGGTGGCAGTCCAGGAGTGAGGGTGACAGTCCAGGAGAGAGGGGCACAGTCCAGGAATGAGGGGAACAGTCCAGGAGTGAGGGAGACAGTCCTGGAGTGAGGGAGACAGTCCTGGAGTGAGGGTGACAGTCCAGGAGTGAGGGTGACAGTCCAGGAGTGAGGGTAACAGTCCAGGAGTGAGGGTGACAGCCCAGGAGTGAGGGGAACAGTCCAGGGTGGGGCGGGGGGGTGAACATTCTAGGAATGATGGGGAACAGTCCTGGAGTGAGGGGAACAATCCAGGAGGGAGGGGAACAGTCCAGGAATAAGAGGAACAGTCCAGGAGTGAGGGTGACAGTCCAGCAGAGAGGGGCACAGACCAGGAAAGAGGGGAACAGTCCAGGAGTGAGGGTGACAGTCCAGGAGTGAGGGTGACAGTCCAGGAGTGAGGGTGACAGTCCAGGAGTGAGGGGAACAGCCCAGGAATGAGGGGGAAATCCCCAGGAATGACAGAGACAGTCCAGGAGTGAGGGGGACAGCCCAGGAATGAGGGGAACAGTCCAGGATTGAGGGGAACAGTCCAGGAGTGAGGGTGACATTCCAGGAGTGAGGGTGACAGTCCAGGAGTGAGCAGAACAGTCCAGGAATGTGGTCAACATTCCAGGAGTGAGGGTGACAGTCCAGGAGTGAGGGAGACTGTCCAGGAGCGATGGAGACAGTCCAGGAATGAGGGTGACAGTCCAGGAGTGTGGGTGAAAATCCAAGAGTGAGGGGAACAGTCCAGGAATGAGGGGAACAGTCCAGGCGTGAGGGGAACAGTCCAGGAGTGAATCGAGGTGTGAGGGGGCAGTTCAGGAGTGAGCGGTCTGTCCAGGAGTGAGGGGGACAGTTCAGTAGAGAAGGGAACAGTCCACGAGTGAGGGGAAGAGCACAGGAGTGAGGGGAACAATCCAGATATGAGGGGAATAGTGCCGGAGTGAGGGGAACACCCCAGGATTGACAGATACTGTCCAGGAGTGAGGGGAACAGTCCAAGAGTGAGGGTGACAGTCCAGGAATGAGGGGTACAGTCCAGGAGTGAGGTAGAATATCCAGGAGTGAGGGAGAATGTGCAGGAGTGAGGGAGACAGTCCAGGAGGGAGGGTGACAGTCCAGGAGTGAGGGGAACAGTCCAGGAGTGAGGATGACAGTTCAGGAGTGAGGGTGGCAGTCCAGGAGTGAGGGTGACAGTCCAGGAGAGAGGGGCACAGTCCAGGAATGAGGGGAACAGTCCAGGAGTGAGGGAGACAGTCCAGGAGTGAGGGTGATAGTCCAGGAGTGAGGGTGACAGTCCAGGAGTGAGGGGATCAGTCCAGGAGTGAGGGTGACAGTCCAGGAATGACGGGAACAGTCCTGGGGTGAGGGTGACAGTCCAGGAGTGAGGGTGATTGTCCAGGACTGAAGGAAACAGTCCAGGAGTGAGGGTGACTGTCCAGGAGTGAGGCGAACAGTCCTGGAGTGAGGGGAACAGTCCGCAGTTAGCGAAACAGCCCAGGAGTGAGGGTAACAGTCCAGGAGTGAGGGTGACAGTCCAGGAATGAGAGGAACAGTCCAGGAGTGATTGTGACAGTTCAGGAGTGAGGCTGGCAGTCCAGGAGTGAGGGTGACAGTCCAGGAGAGAGGGGCACAGTCCAGGAATGAGGGGAACAGTCCAGGAGTGAATGAAACAGTCCAGGAGTGAGGGTGACAGTCCAGGAGTGACGGGAACAGTCCTGGAGTGAGGGGAACAGTCCAGGGCGGGGCGGGGGGGTGAACATTCTAGGAATGATGGGGAACAGTCCTGGAGTGAGGGGAACAATCCAGGAGGGAAGGGAACAGTCCAGGAATAAGAGGAACAGTCGAGTAGTGAGGGTGACAGTCCAGGAGAGAGGGGCACAGACCAGGAAAGAGGGGAACAGTCCAGGAGTGAGGGTGACAGTCCAGGAGTGAGGGGAACAGCCCAGGAATGAGGGGGAAATCCCCAGGAATGACAGAGACAGTCCAGGAGTGAGGGGGACAGCCCAGGAATGAGGGGAACAGTCCAGGATTGAGGGGAACAGTCCAGGAGTGAGGGTGACATTCCAGGAGTGAGGGTGACAGTCCAGGAGTGAGCAGAACAGTCCAGGAATGTGGTCAACATTCCAGGAGTGAGGGTGACAGTCCAGGAGTGAGGGAGACTGTCCAGGAGCGATGGAGACAGTCCAGGAATGAGGGTGACAGTCCAGGAGTGTGGGTGAAAATCCAAGAGTGAGGGGAACAGTCCAGGAATGAGGGGAACAGTCCAGGCGTGAGGGGAACAGTCCAGGAGTGAATCGAGGTGTGAGGGGGCAGTTCAGGAGTGAGCGGTCTGTCCAGGAGTGAGGGGGACAGTTCAGTAGAGAAGGGAACAGTCCACGAGTGAGGGGAAGAGCACAGGAGTGAGGGGAACAATCCAGATATGAGGGGAATAGTGCCGGAGTGAGGGGAACACCCCAGGATTGACAGATACTGTCCAGGAGTGAGGGGAACAGTCCAAGAGTGAGGGTGACAGTCCAGGAATGAGGGGTACAGTCCAGGAGTGAGGTAGAATATCCAGGAGTGAGGGAGAATGTGCAGGAGTGAGGGAGACAGTCCAGGAGGGAGGGTGACAGTCCAGGAGTGAGGGGAACAGTCCAGGAGTGAGGATGACAGTTCAGGAGTGAGGGTGGCAGTCCAGGAGTGAGGGTGACAGTCCAGGAGAGAGGGGCACAGTCCAGGAATGAGGGGAACAGTCCAGGAGTGAGGGAGACAGTCCAGGAGTGAGGGTGATAGTCCAGGAGTGAGGGTGACAGTCCAGGAGTGAGGGGATCAGTCCAGGAGTGAGGGTGACAGTCCAGGAATGACGGGAACAGTCCTGGGGTGAGGGTGACAGTCCAGGAGTGAGGGTGATTGTCCAGGACTGAAGGAAACAGTCCAGGAGTGAGGGTGACTGTCCAGGAGTGAGGCGAACAGTCCTGGAGTGAGGGGAACAGTCCGCAGTTAGCGAAACAGCCCAGGAGTGAGGGTAACAGTCCAGGAGTGAGGGTGACAGTCCAGGAATGAGAGGAACAGTCCAGGAGTGATTGTGACAGTTCAGGAGTGAGGCTGGCAGTCCAGGAGTGAGGGTGACAGTCCAGGAGAGAGGGGCACAGTCCAGGAATGAGGGGAACAGTCCAGGAGTGAATGAAACAGTCCAGGAGTGAGGGTGACAGTCCAGGAGTGACGGGAACAGTCCTGGAGTGAGGGGAACAGTCCAGGGCGGGGCGGGGGGGTGAACATTCTAGGAATGATGGGGAACAGTCCTGGAGTGAGGGGAACAATCCAGGAGGGAAGGGAACAGTCCAGGAATAAGAGGAACAGTCGAGTAGTGAGGGTGACAGTCCAGGAGAGAGGGGCACAGACCAGGAAAGAGGGGAACAGTCCAGGAGTGAGGGTGACAGTCCAGGAGTGAGGGGAACAGCCCAGGAATGAGGGGGAAATCCCCAGGAATGACAGAGACAGTCCAGGAGTGAGGGGGACAGCCCAGGAATGAGGGGAACAGTCCAGGATTGAGGGGAACAGTCCAGGAGTGAGGGTGACATTCCAGGAGTGAGGGTGACAGTCCAGGAGTGAGCAGAACAGTCCAGGAATGTGGTCAACATTCCAGGAGTGAGGGTGACAGTCCAGGAGTGAGGGAGACTGTCCAGGAGCGATGGAGACAGTCCAGGAATGAGGGTGACAGTCCAGGAGTGTGGGTGAAAATCCAAGAGTGAGGGGAACAGTCCAGGAATGAGGGGAACAGTCCAGGCGTGAGGGGAACAGTCCAGGAGTGAATCGAGGTGTGAGGGGGCAGTTCAGGAGTGAGCGGTCTGTCCAGGAGTGAGGGGGACAGTTCAGTAGAGAAGGGAACAGTCCACGAGTGAGGGGAAGAGCACAGGAGTGAGGGGAACAATCCAGATATGAGGGGAATAGTGCCGGAGTGAGGGGAACACCCCAGGATTGACAGATACTGTCCAGGAGTGAGGGGAACAGTCCAAGAGTGAGGGTGACAGTCCAGGAATGAGGGGTACAGTCCAGGAGTGAGGTAGAATATCCAGGAGTGAGGGAGAATGTGCAGGAGTGAGGGAGACAGTCCAGGAGGGAGGGTGACAGTCCAGGAGTGAGGGGAACAGTCCAGGAGTGAGGATGACAGTTCAGGAGTGAGGGTGGCAGTCCAGGAGTGAGGGTGACAGTCCAGGAGAGAGGGGCACAGTCCAGGAATGAGGGGAACAGTCCAGGAGTGAGGGAGACAGTCCAGGAGTGAGGGTGATAGTCCAGGAGTGAGGGTGACAGTCCAGGAGTGAGGGGATCAGTCCAGGAGTGAGGGTGACAGTCCAGGAATGACGGGAACAGTCCTGGGGTGAGGGTGACAGTCCAGGAGTGAGGGTGATTGTCCAGGACTGAAGGAAACAGTCCAGGAGTGAGGGTGACTGTCCAGGAGTGAGGCGAACAGTCCTGGAGTGAGGGGAACAGTCCGCAGTTAGCGAAACAGCCCAGGAGTGAGGGTAACAGTCCAGGAGTGAGGGTGACAGTCCAGGAATGAGAGGAACAGTCCAGGAGTGATTGTGACAGTTCAGGAGTGAGGCTGGCAGTCCAGGAGTGAGGGTGACAGTCCAGGAGAGAGGGGCACAGTCCAGGAATGAGGGGAACAGTCCAGGAGTGAATGAAACAGTCCAGGAGTGAGGGTGACAGTCCAGGAGTGACGGGAACAGTCCTGGAGTGAGGGGAACAGTCCAGGGCGGGGCGGGGGGGTGAACATTCTAGGAATGATGGGGAACAGTCCTGGAGTGAGGGGAACAATCCAGGAGGGAAGGGAACAGTCCAGGAATAAGAGGAACAGTCGAGTAGTGAGGGTGACAGTCCAGGAGAGAGGGGCACAGACCAGGAAAGAGGGGAACAGTCCAGGAGTGAGGGTGACAGTCCAGGAGTGAGGGTGACCAGGAGTGAGGGGAACAGCCCAGAAATGAGGGGGAAAACCCCAGGAATGACAGAGGCAGTCCAGGAGTGAGTGGGACAGCCCAGGAATGAGGGGAACAGTGCAGGATTGAGGGGAACAGTCCAGGAGTGAGGGTGACATTCCAGGAGTGAGGGTGACAGTCCAGGAGTGAGGGTGACAGTCCAGGAGTGAGGGTAATAGTCCAGGAGTGAGGGGATCAGTCCAGGAGTGAGGTTGACAGTCCAGGAATGAGAGGAACAGTCCTGGAGTGAGGGTGATTGTCCAGGACTGAAGGAAACAGTACAGGAGTGAGGGTGACAGTCCAGGAGTGAGGGGAACAGTCCTGGAGTGAGGGGAACAGTCCGCAGTTAGCGAAACAGCCCAGGAGTGAGGGGAACAATCCAGGAGTGAAGGGAACAGTACAGGAGTGAGGGTGACAGTCCATGAGTGAGAGGAACAGTCCAAGAGTGAATCCAGGAGTGAGGGGTCAGTTCAGGAGTGAGGTGAACCGTCCAGGAGTGAGGGGAACTGTTCAGGAGTGTGGGTGACAGTCCAGGAATGAGGGGGACAGTCCATGAGTGAGGGTGACTGTCCAGGAGTGAGGGAGTCTGTCCAGTAGTGAGGAAGACAGTCCAGGAGTGAGGGTGACAGTCCACGACTGAGAAAGACAGTCCAGGAGTGAGGGTGACAGTCCAGTAGAGAGGGAGACAGTCCAGTAGTGAGGGTGAGAGTTCAGGAGTGAGGGGAACAGTCCAGGAGTGAGGGCGACTGTCCAGGAATGAGGGGGACAGTCCAGGAGTGAGGGTGAATATCCAGGAGTGAGGGAGACTGTCCAGGAGTGAGGGTGACATTCCAGGAGTGATGGTGACAGTCCAGGACTGAGAAAGACAGTCCAGGAGTGAGGGTGACAGTCCAGGAGTGAGGGTACAATCCAGGAGTGAGGGGAACAGCCCAGGCGTGAGGGGATCAGTCCAGGAGTAAGGGGAACAGTCCAGGAATGAGGAGAACAGTCCAGGAGTGTGGGTGAAAGTCCAGGAATGAGGGGGACAGTCCCGGAATGAGGGAGAATGTCCAGGAGTGAGGCAGACAGTAGAGTAGTGAAGATGACCATCTAGGAGTAAGGGGAACAGTCCGGGAATGAGGGGAACAGTCCAGGAGTGCGGGTGACAGTCCAGGAATGAGGCGGACAGTCCAGGAGTGAGGGGGACAGTCCAGGAGTGAGGGGAACAGTCCAGGATGAGGGTGACTGTCCAGGATCAGGGTGACTGTCCAAGAGTGAGGAGAACAATCCAGGAGTGAGGGGAACAGTCCAGCAGTGAGGGGAACTGCCCAGGAGTGAGGGGAACAGTCCAGGAGTTTGGGGAACCGCCCAGGAATGAGGGGAAAAAGCCCAGGAATCACAGATACAGTCCAGGAGTGAGGGGAATAATCCAGGAGGGAGGGGAACATTCCAGGAATGATAGGAACAGTAAAGGAGTGAGGGTGACAGTTCAGGAGTGAGGGTGGCAGTCCAGGAATGATGTTGACAGTCCAGGAGAGAGGGGCACAGTCCAGGAATGAGGGGAAACAGTCCAGGAATGATTTGACAGTCCAGGAGTGAGGGAGAATGTCCAGGAATGAGGGAGAACGTCCAGGAGTGAGGTAGACAGTCCAGGAGTGAGGGTGACAGTCCAGAAGTGAGGGGAACAGACCAGGGTGAGGTTGACAGTCCAGGAATGAGAGGAACAGTCCAAGAGTGAGGGTGACAGTCCAGGAGTGAGGGAGACTGTCCAGGAGTGAAGATAACAGTCCAGGAGTGAGGGTGACAGTCCAGGAGTGAGCGGAACAGACCAGGAATGTGGTCAACATTCCAGGAGTGAGGGTGACAGTCCAGAAGTGAGGGGGACAGTCCAGGAATGAGGGGAACAGTCCAGGAATGAGGGGAACAGTCCAGGAGTGAGGGTGACAGTCCAGGAGTGAGGGTGACAATCCAGGAGTGAGGGAGACTGTCCAGGAGTGAAGGAGACAGTCCAGGAGTGAGGGTGATAGTCCAGGAGTGAGCGGAACAGTCCAGGAATGAGGTCAACAGTCCAGGAGTGAGGGTGACAGTCCAGGAGTGAGGGTAACAGTCCAGGAATGAGGGGAACAGTCCAGGAATGAGGGGAACAGTCCAGGAGTGAGGGTGACAGTCCAGGAGTGAGGGGAACAGTCCAGGAGTGAGGGGACAGCCCAGGAGTGAGGATGAGAGTCCAGAAGTGGGTGGAACAATCCAGGAGTGAGGGGAACAGTACAGGAGTTAACGGAACAGCCCAGGAGTGAGGGGGACAGTCCAGGAGTGAGGGGAATAATCCAGGAGTGAGGGTGACAGTCCAGGAGTGAGGGGAACAGACTAAGAGTGAATCCAGAAGTGAGGGTGCAGTTCAGGAGTGAGGGGGAGAGTCCAGGAGAAAGGGGAAAATTCCAGGAGTGTGGGTGACAGTCCAGGAGTGAGGGAGACAGTACAGGAGTCAGGGTGACAGTCGTGGAGTGAGGGGAACAGTCCAGGAATGAGGGGAACTGTCCAGGAGTGAGGGACACAGTCCAGGACGGGGGAGACAGTCCAGGAGTGAGGGTAACAGTCCAGGAGTGAGCAGATCAGTCCAGGAATGAGGTCAACAATCCAGGAGTGAGGGTGACAGTCCAGGAGTGAGGGGAACAGCCCAGGAATGAGGGGAACAGTCCAGGAATGACAGAGACAGTCCTTGAGAGAGGGGGACAGCCCAGGAGTGAGGGGAACAGTCCAGCATTGAGAGGAACAGTTCAGGAGAAATGGTGACAGTCCAGGAGTGAGGGAGACTGTCCAGGAGTGAAGGAGACAGTCCAGGAGTGAGGGTGATAGTCCAGGAGTGAGCGGAACAGTCCAGGAATGAGGTCAACAGTCCAGGAGTGAGGGTGACAGTCCAGGAGTGAGGGGAACAGTCCAGGAGTGAATCCAGGTGTGAGGGGGCAGTTCAGGAGTGGGAGGACAGTCCAGGAGTAAGGGGGACATTTCAGGAGTGAGGGGAACAGTCCAGGAATGAAGGGAACAGTCCAGGAGTGAGGGGAACAGTCTATGAGTGAATCGAGGTGTGCGGGGGCAGTTCAGGAGTGAGGGGAACAGTCCCAGAGTGACGGGAACAGCCCAGGAGTGAGGGGAACAGTCCAGGAATGAGGGGAACAGTCTAGGAGTGAGGGAAACAGTCCAGGAATGAGGGGAACAGTCCATGAGTGAGGGTGACAGTCCAGGAGTGAGGGTGACAGTCCAGGAGTGAGGGTAATAGTCCAGGAGTGAGGGGATCAGTCCAGGAGTGAGGTTGACAGTCCAGGAATGAGAGGAACAATCCAGGAGTGAGGGTGATTGTCCAGGACTGAAGGAAACAGTCCAGGAGTGAGGGTGACAGTCCAGGATTGAGGGGAACAGTCCTGGAGTGAGGGGAACAGTCCGCAGTTAGCGAAACAGCCCAGGAGTGAGGGTAACAGTCCAGGAGTGAGGGTGACAGTCCAGGAATGAGAGGAACAGTCCAGGAGTGAGGGTGACAGTTCAGGAGTGAGGCTGGCAGTCCAGGAGTGAGGGTGACAGTCCAGGAGAGAGGGGCACAGTCCAGGAATGAGGGGAACAGTCCAGGAGTGAACGAAACAGTCCAGGAGTGAGGGTGACAGCCCAGGAGTGAGGGGAACAGTCCAGGGCGGGGCGAGGAGGTGAACATTCTAGGAATGATGGGGAACAGTCCTGGAGTGAGGGGAACAATCCAGGAGGGAAGGGAACAGTCCAGGAATAAGAGGAACAGTCGAGTAGTGAGGGTGACAGTCCAGGAGAGAGGGGCACAAACCAGGAAAGAGGGGAACAGTCCAGGAGTGAGGGTGACATTCCAGGAGTGAGGGTGACAGTCCAGGAGTGAGGGGAACAGCCCAGAAATGAGGGGGAAAACCCCAGGAATGACAGAGACAGTCCAGGAGTGAGGGGGACAGCCCAGGAATGAGGGGAACAGTGCAGGATTGAGGGGAACAGTCCAGGAGTGAGGGTGACATTCCAGGAGTGAGGGTGACATTCCAGGAGTGAGGGTGACTGTCCAGGAGTGAGGGTAATAGTCCAGGAGTGAGGGGATCAGTCCAGGAGTGAGGGTGACAGTCCAGGAATGAGAGGAAGAGTCCAGGAGTGTGGGTGACAGTTCAGGAGTGAGGCTGGCAGTCCAGGAGTGAGGGTGACAGTCCAGGAGAGAGGGGCACAGTCCAGGAATGAGGGGAACAGTCCAGGAGTGAATGAAACAGTCCAGGAGTGAGGGTGACAGCCCAGGAGTGAGGGGAACAGTCCAGGGGGGGGGGGGGGGGGTGAACATTCTAGGAATGATGGGGAACAGTCCTGGAGTGAGGGGAACAATCCAGGAGGGAAGGGAACAGTCCAGGAATAAGAGGAACAGTCGAGTAGTGAGGGTGACAGTCCAGGAGAGAGGGGCACAGACCAGGAAAGAGGGGAACAGTCCAGGAGTGAGGGTGACAGTCCAGGAGTGAGGGTGACAGTCCAGGAGTGAGGGGAACAGTCCAGGAGTGAGGGCGACTGTCCAGGAATGAGGGGGACAGTCCAGGAGTGAGGGTGAATATCCAGGAGTGAGGGAGACTGTCCAGGAGTGAAGGAAACAGTCCAGGAGTGAGGGTGACATTCCAGGAGTGAGCGGAACAGACCAGGAATGTGATCAACATTCCAGGAGTGAGGTTGGCAGTCCAGAAGTGAGGGGGACAGTCCAGGAATGAGGGGAACAGTCCAGGAATGAGGGGAACAGTCCAGGAGTGAGGGTGACAGTCCAGGAGTGAGGGGAACAGTCCAGGAGTGAGGGGACAGCCCAGGAGTGAGGATGAGAGTCCAGAAGTGGGTGGAACAATCCAGGAGTGAGGGGAACAGTACAGGAGTTAACGGAACAGCCCAGGAGTGAGGGGGACAGTCCAGGAGTGAGGGGAATAATCCAGGAGTGAGGGGGACAGTCCAGGAGTGAGGGGAACAGACTAAGAGTGAATCCAGAAGTGAGGGTGCAGTTCATGAGTGAGGGGGACAATTCAGGAGTGAGGGGGAGAGTCCAGGAGAAAGGGGAACATTCCAGGAGTGCGGGTGACAGTCCAGGAGTGAGGGAGACAGTACAGGAGTCAGGGTGACAGTCGTGGAGTGAGGGGAACAGTCCAGGAATGAGGGGAACTGTCCAGGAGTGAGGGACACAGTCCAGGACGGGGGAGACAGTCCAGGAGTGAGGGTAACAGTCCAGGAGTGAGCAGATCAGTCCAGGAATGAGGTCAACAATCCAGGAGTGAGGGTGACAGTCCAGGACTGAGGGGAAAAAGCCCAGGAATGAGGGGAAAAAGCCCAGGAATGACAGAGACAGTCCAGGAGTGAGGGGGACAGCCCAGGAGTGAGGGGAACAGTCCAGGATTGAGGGGAACAGTTCAGGAGTGATGGTGACAGTCCAGGAGTGAGGGAGACTGTCCAGGAGCGAAGGAGACAGTCCAGGAGTGAGGGTGATAGTCCAGGAGTGAGCGGAACAGTCCAGGAATGAGGTCAACAGTCCAGGAGTGAGGGTGACAGTCCAGGAGTGAGGGTGAAATTCCAGAAGTGAGGGGAAGAGTCCTGGAATGAGGGGAACAGTCCAGGAGTGAGGGTGACAGTCCAGGAGTGAGGGTGACAGTCCAGGATTGAGGGGAACAGTCCTGGAGTGAGGGTGACAGTCCAGGAATGAGAGGAACAGTCCAGGAGTGAGGGTGACAGTTCAGGAGTGAGGCTGGCAGTCCAGGAGTGAGGGTGACAGTCCAGGAAAGAGGGGCACAGTCCAGGAATGAGGGGAACAGTCCAGGAGTGAATGAAACAGTCCAGGAGTGAGGGTGACAGCCCAGGAGTGAGGGGAACAGTCCAGGGCGGGGCGGGGGGGTGAACATTCTAGGAATGATGGGGAACAGTCCTGGAGTGAGGGGAACAATCCAGGAGGGAAGGGAACAGTCCAGGAATAAGAGGAACAGTCGAGCAGTGAGGGTGACAGTCCAGGAGAGAGGGGCACAGACCAGGAAAGAGGGGAACAGTCCAGGAGTGAGGGTGACAGTCCAGGAGTGAGGGTGACAGTCCAGGAGTGAGGGGAACAGCCCAGAAATGAGGGGGAAAACCCCAGGAATGACAGAGACAGTCCAGGAGTGAGGGGGACAGCCCAGGAATGAGGGGAACAGTGCAGGATTGAGGGGAACAGTCCAGGAATGAGGGTGACATTCCAGGAGTGAGGGTGACAGTCCAGGAGTGAGGGTGACAGTCCAGGAGTGAGGGTAATAGTCCAGGAGTGAGGGGATCAGTCCAGGAGTGAGGTTGACAGTCCAGGAATGAGAGGAACAGTCCAGGAGTGAGGGTGATTGTCCAGGACTGAAGGAAACAGTACAGGAGTGAGGGTGACAGTCCAGGAGTGAGGGGAACAGTCCTGGAGTGAGGGGAACAGTCCGCAGTTAGCGAAACAGCCCAGGAGTGAGGGGGTCAGTTCAGGAGTGAGGGGAACAATCCAGGAGTGAAGGGAACAGTCCATGAGTGAGAGGAACAGTCCAAGAGTGAATCCAGGAGTGAGGGGTCAGTTCAGGAGTGAGGTGAACCGTCCAGGAGTGAGGGGAACTGTTCAGGAGTGTGGGTGACAGTCCAGGAATGAGGGGGACAGTCCATGAGTGAGGGTGAATGTCCAGGAGTGAGGGAGTCTGTCCAGTAGTGAGGAAGACAGTCCAGGAGTGAGGGTGACAGTCCAGGACTGAGAAAGACAGTCCAGGAGTGAGGGTGACAGTCCAGGAGTGAGGGATACAATCCAGGAGTGAGGGGAACAGCCCAGGCGTGAGGGGATCAGTCCAGGAGTAAGGGGAACAGTCCAGGAATGGGGAGAACAGTCCAGGAGTGTGGGTGAAAGTCCAGGAATGAGGGGGACAGTCCCGGAATGAGGGAGAATGTCCAGGAGTGAGGCAGACAGTAGAGTAGTGAAGGTGACCATCTAGGAGTAAGGGGAACAGTCCGGGAATGAGGGGAACAGTCCAGGAGTGCGGGTGACAGTCCAGGAATGAGGCGGACAGTCCAGGAGTGAGGGGGACAGTCCAGGAGTGAGGGGAACAGTCCTGGAGTGAGGGGAACAGTCCGCAGTTAGCGAAACAGCCCAGGAGTGAGGGGGTCAGTTCAGGAGTGAGGGGAACAATCCAGGAGTGAAGGGAACAGTCCATGAGTGAGAGGAACAGTCCAAGAGTGAATCCAGGAGTGAGGGGTCAGTTCAGGAGTGAGGTGAACCGTCCAGGAGTGAGGGGAACTGTTCAGGAGTGTGGGTGACAGTCCAGGAATGAGGGGGACAGTCCATGAGTGAGGGTGAATGTCCAGGAGTGAGGGAGTCTGTCCAGTAGTGAGGAAGACAGTCCAGGAGTGAGGGTGACAGTCCAGGACTGAGAAAGACAGTCCAGGAGTGAGGGTGACAGTCCAGGAGTGAGGGATACAATCCAGGAGTGAGGGGAACAGCCCAGGCGTGAGGGGATCAGTCCAGGAGTAAGGGGAACAGTCCAGGAATGGGGAGAACAGTCCAGGAGTGTGGGTGAAAGTCCAGGAATGAGGGGGACAGTCCCGGAATGAGGGAGAATGTCCAGGAGTGAGGCAGACAGTAGAGTAGTGAAGGTGACCATCTAGGAGTAAGGGGAACAGTCCGGGAATAAGGGGAACAGTCCAGGAGTGCGGGTGACAGTCCAGGAATGAGGCGGACAGTCCAGGAGTGAGGGGGACAGTCCAGGAGTGAGGGGAACAGTCCAGGATGAGGGTGACTGTCCAGGATCAGGGTGACTGTCCAAGAGTGAGGAGAACAATCCAGGAGTGAGGGGAACAGTCCAGCAGTGAGGGGAACAGCCCAGGAGTGAGGGGAACAGTCCAGGAGTTTGGGGAACAGCCCAGGAATGAGGGGAAAAAGCCCAGGAATCACAGATACAGTCCAGGAGTGAGGGGAATAGTCCAGTAGGGAGGGGAACATTCCAGGAATGATAGGAACAGTAAAGGAGTGAGGGTGACAGTTCAGGAGTGAGGGTGGCCGTCCAGGATTGATGTTGACAGTCCAGGAGAGAGGGGCACAGTCCTGGAATGAGGGGAAACAGCCCAGGATTGATAGATACAGTCCAGGAGTGAGGGGAACTGTACAGGAGTGAGGGTGACAGTCCAGGAATGAGGGGAACAGTCCAGGAATGATTTGACAGTCCAGGAGTGAGGGAGAATGTCCAGGAATGAGGGAGAACGTCCAGGAGTGAGGTAGACAGTCCAGGATTGAGGTTGACAGTCCAGAAGTGAGGGGAACAGACCAGGGTGAGGTTGACAGTCCAGGATTGAGAGGAACAGTCCAAGAGTGAGGGTGACAGTCCAGGAGTGAGGGAGACTGTCCAGGAGTGAAGGAAACAGTCCAGGAGTGAGGGTGACAGTCCAGGAGTGAGCGGAACAGACCAGGAATGTGGTCAACATTCCAGGAGTGAGGGTGACAGTCCAGAAGTGAGGGGGACAGTCCAGGAATGAGGGGAACAGTCCAGGAATGAGGGTGACAGTCCAGGAGTGAGGGGACAGCCCAGGAGTGAGGATGAGAGTCCAGAAGTGGGTGGAACAATCCAGGAGTGAGGGGAACAGTACAGGAGTTAACGGAACAGCCCAGGAGTGAGGGGGACAGTCCAGGAGTGAGGGGAAAAATCCAGGAGTGAGGGTGACAGTCCAGGAGTGAGGGTGACAGTCCAGGAGTGAGGGGAACAGCCCAGGAATGAGGGGAAAAAGCCCAGGAATGACAGAGACAGTCCAGGAGTGAGGGGGACAGCCCAGGAGTGAGGGGAACAGTCCAGGATTGAGGGGAACAGTTCAGGAGTGATGGTGACAGTCCAGGAGTGAGGGTGACAATCCAGGAGTGAGGGAGACTGTCCAGGAGTGAAGGAGACAGTCCAGGAGTGAGGGTGATAGTCCAGGAGTGAGCGGAACAGTCCAGGAATGAAGTCAACAGTCCAGGAGTGAGGGTGACAGTCCAGGAGTGAGGGTGAAATTCCAGAAGTGAGGGGAAGAGTCCTGGAATGAGGAGAACAGTCCAGGAGTGAGGGTGACAGTCCAGGAGTGAGGGAGACTGTCCAGGAGTGAAGGAAACAGTTCAGGAGTGAGGGTGACAGTCCAGGAGTGAGCGGAACAATCTCGGAATGAGGTCAACAGTCCAGGAGTGAGGGTGATAGTCCAGGAGTGAGCGTTACAATCCAGGAGTGAGAGGAACAGTCCAGGAATGTTGGGAACAGTCCAGGAATGAGGCGAACAGTCCAGGATTGTGGGGAACAGTCCAGGAGTGCATCTAGGTGTGAGGGAGCAGTTCAGGAGTGGGAAGACAGTCCAGGAATAAGGGGGACAGTTCAGGAGTGAGGGGAACAGTCCAGGAGTGAGGGGAACTGTTCAGGAGTGTGGGTGACAGTCCAGGAATGAGGGGGACAGTCCATGAGTGAGGGTGAATGTCCAGGAGTGAGGGAGTCTGTCCAGTAGTGAGGAAGACAGTCCAGGAGTGAGGGTGACAGTCCAGGACTGAGAAAGACAGTCCAGGAGTGAGGGTGACAGTCCAGTAGAGAGGGAGACAGTCCAGTAGTGAGGGTGAGAGTTCAGGAGTGAGGGGAACAGTCCAGGAGTGAGGGCGACTGTCCAGGAATGAGGGGGACAGTCCAGGAGTGAGGGTGAATATCCAGGAGTGAGGGAGACTGTCCAGGAGTGAGGGTGACATTCCAGGAGTGATGGTGACAGTCCAGGACTGAGAAAGACAGTCCAGGAGTGAGGGTGACAGTCCAGGAGTGAGGGATACAATCCAGGAGTGAGGGGAACAGCCCAGGCGTGAGGGGATCAGTCCAGGAGTAAGGGGAACAGTCCAGGAATGGGGAGAACAGTCCAGGAGTGTGGGTGAAAGTCCAGGAATGAGGGGGACAGTCCCGGAATGAGGGAGAATGTCCAGGAGTGAGGCAGACAGTAGAGTAGTGAAGGTGACCATCTAGGAGTAAGGGGAACAGTCCGGGAATAAGGGGAACAGTCCAGGAGTGCGGGTGACAGTCCAGGAATGAGGCGGACAGTCCAGGAGTGAGGGGGACAGTCCAGGAGTGAGGGGAACAGTCCAGGATGAGGGTGACTGTCCAGGATCAGGGTGACTGTCCAAGAGTGAGGAGAACAATCCAGGAGTGAGGGGAACAGTCCAGCAGTGAGGGGAACAGCCCAGGAGTGAGGGGAACAGTCCAGGAGTTTGGGGAACAGCCCAGGAATGAGGGGAAAAAGCCCAGGAATCACCGATACAGTCCAGGAGTGAGGGGAATAGTCCAGGAGGGAGGGGAACATTCCAGGAATGATAGGAACAGTACAGGAGTGAGGGTGACAGTTCAGGAGTGAGGGTGGCCGTCCAGGATTGATGTTGACAGTCCAGGAGAGAGGGGCACAGTCCTGGAATGAGGGGAAACAGCCCAGGATTGATAGATACAGTCCAGGAGTGAGGGGAACTGTACAGGAGTGAGGGTGACAGTCCAGGAATGAGGGGAACAGTCCAGGAATGATTTGACAGTCCAGGAGTGAGGGAGAATGTCCAGGAATGAGGGAGAACGTCCAGGAGTGAGGTAGACAGTCCAGGATTGAGGTTGACAGTCCAGAAGTGAGGGGAACAGACCAGGGTGAGGTTGACAGTCCAGGATTGAGAGGAACAGTCCAAGAGTGAGGGTGACAGTCCAGGAGTGAGGGAGACTGTCCAGGAGTGAAGGAAACAGTCCAGGAGTGAGGGTGACAGTCCAGGAGTGAGCGGAACAGACCAGGAATGTGGTCAACATTCCAGGAGTGAGGGTGACAGTCCAGAAGTGAGGGGGACAGTCCAGGAATGAGGGGAACAGTCCAGGAATGAGGGTGACAGTCCAGAAGTGAGGGGACAGCCCAGGAGTGAGGATGAGAGTCCAGAAGTGGGTGGAACAATCCAGGAGTGAGGGGAACAGTACAGGAGTTAACGGAACAGCCCAGGAGTGAGGGGGACAGTCCAGGAGTGAGGGGAAAAATCCAGGAGTGAGGGTGACAGTCCAGGAGTGAGGGTGACAGTCCAGGAGTGAGGGGAACAGCCCAGGAATGAGGGGAAAAAGCCCAGGAATGACAGAGACAGTCCAGGAGTGAGGGGGACAGCCCAGGAGTGAGGGGAACAGTCCAGGATTGAGGGGAACAGTTCAGGAGTGATGGTGACAGTCCAGGAGTGAGGGTGACAATCCAGGAGTGAGGGAGACTGTCCAGGAGTGAAGGAGACAGTCCAGGAGTGAGGGTGATAGTCCAGGAGTGAGCGGAACAGTCCAGGAATGAAGTCAACAGTCCAGGAGTGAGGGTGACAGTCCAGGAGTGAGGGTGAAATTCCAGAAGTGAGGGGAAGAGTCCTGGAATGAGGGGAACAGTCCAGGAGTGAGGGTGACAGTCCAGGAGTGAGGGAGACTGTCCAGGAGTGAAGGAAACAGTTCAGGAGTGAGGGTGACAGTCCAGGAGTGAGCGGAACAATCTCGGAATGAGGTCAACAGTCCAGGAGTGAGGGTGATAGTCCAGGAGTGAGCGTTACAATCCAGGAGTGAGAGGAACAGTCCAGGAATGTTGGGAACAGTCCAGGAATGAGGCGAACAGTCCAGGATTGTGGGGAACAGTCCAGGAGTGCATCTAGGTGTGAGGGAGCAGTTCAGGAGTGGGAAGACAGTCCAGGAATAAGGGGGACAGTTCAGGAGTGAGGGGAACAGTCCATGAGTGAATCGAGGTGTGAGGGGGCAGATCAGCAGTGAGAGGACAGTCCAGGAGTGAGGGTGACAGTCCAGGAGTGAGGGGAACAGTCCAGGAATGGGGCGAACAGTCCAGAAGTGAGGGGAACAGTCCAGGAGTGAATCCAGGTGTGAGGGGGCAGTTCAGGAGTGGGAGGACAGTCCAGGAGTAAGGGGGACAGTTCAGGAGTGAGGGGAACAGTCCAGGAATGAAGGGAACAGTCCAGGAGTGAGGGGAACAGTCCATGAGTGAATCGAGGTGTGCGGGGGCAGTTCAGGAGTGAGGGGAACAGTCCAGGAGTGAGGGGAACAGCCCAGGAGTGAGGGGAACAGTCCAGACATGAGGGCAACAGTCCCAGAGTGACGGGAACAGCCCAGGAGTGAGGGGAACAGTGCAGGAATGAGGGGAACAGTCCATGAGTGAGGGTGACAGTCTAGGAGTGAGGGGAACAGCCCAGGAATGAGGTGATCAATCCAGGTATGAGGGGATAGTCCAGGATTGAGTGAAACAATCCAGGAATGATGGGCAACAGTGCAGGAGTGAGGGTAACAATCCAGGAGTGATGCAAACAATCCAGGAGCCGGGGGAACAGTGCAGGAGTGAGGGGAAAGTCCGGGTATGAGGGAAACAATCCAGGACTGAGGGGAACAGCCCAGGAATGAGGGGAAAAAGCCCAGGAATGACAGAGACAGTCCAGGAGTGAGGGGGACAGCCCAGGAGTGAGGGGAACAGTCCAGGATTGAGGGGAACAGTTAAGGAGTGATGGCGACAGTCCAGGAGTGAGGGTGACAGTCCAGGAGTGAGGGAGACTGTCCAGGAGTGAAGGAGACAGTCCAGGAGTGAGGGTGATAGTCCAGGAGTGAGGGTGAAAGTCCAGAAGTGAGGGGAACAGTCCAGGAATGAGGGGAACAGTCCAGGAGGGAGGGTGACAGTCCAGGAGTGAGGGAGACTGTCCAGGAGTGTGGGTGACAGTCCAGGAGTGAGCGGAACAATCTCGGAATGAGGTCAACAGTCCAGGAGCAAGGGTGATAGTCCAGGAGTGAGTGATACAATCCAGGAGTGAGAGTAACAGTCCAGGACTGTTGGGAACAGTCCAGGAATGAGGCGAACAGTCCGGGATTGAGGGGAACAGTCCAGGAGTGAATCTAGGTGTGAGGGGGCAGTTCAGGAGTGGGAGGACAGTCCAGGAGTAAGGGGGATAGTTCAGGAGTGAGGGGAATAATCCAGGAGTGAGGGGGACAGTCCAGGAATGAGGCGAACAGTCCAGGATTGAGGGGAACAGTCCAGGAGTGAATCTAGGTGTGAGGGGGCAGTTCAGGAGTGGGAGGACAGTCCAGGAGTAAGGGGGACAGTTCAGGAGTGAGGGGAACAGTCCAGGAATGAAGGGTACAGTCCAGGAGTGAGGGGAACAGTCCATGAGTGAATCGAGGTGTGCGGGGGCAGTTCAGGAGTGAGGGGAACAGTCCAGGAGTGAGGGGAACAGCCCAGGAGTGAGGGGAACAGTCCAGACATGAGGGCAACAGTCCCAGAGTGACAGGAACAGCCCAGGAGTGAGGGGAACAGTCCAGGTATGAGGGGAACAGTCTAGGAGTGAGGGAAAAAGTCCAGGAATGAGGGGAACAGTCCATGAGTGAGGGTGACAGTCTAGGAGTGAGGGGAACAGCCCAGGAATGAGGTGATCAATCCAGGTATGAGGGGATAGTCCAGGATTGAGTGAAACAATCCAGGAATGATGGGGAACAGTGCAGGAGTGAGGGTAACAATCCAGGAGTGATGCAAACAATCCAGGAGCCGGGGGAACAGTCCAGGAGTGAGGGGAAAGTCCGGGTATGAGGGAAACAATCCAGGAGTGAGGGGAACAGCCCAGGAATGAGGGGAAAAAGCCCAGGAATGACAGACAGTCCAGGAGTGAGGGGGACAGCCCAGGAGTGAGGGGAACAGTCCAGGATTGAGGGGAACTGTTAAGGAGTGATGGCGACAGTCCAGGAGTGAGGGTGACAGTCCAGGAGTGAGGGAGACTGTCCAGGAGTGAAGGAGACAGTCCAGGAGTGAGGGTGATAGTCCAGGAGTGAGGGTGAAAGTCCAGAAGTGAGGGGAACAGTCCAGGAATGAGGGGAACAGTCCAGGTGGGAGGGTGACAGTCCAGGAGTGAGGGAGACTGTCCAGGAGTGAGGGTGACAGTCCAGGAGTGAGCGGAACAATCTCGGAATGAGGTCAACAGTCCAGGAGCGAGGGTGATAGTCCAGGAGTGAGTGATACAATCCAGGAGTGAGAGTAACAGTCCAGGAATGTTGGGAACAGTCCAAGAATGAGGCGAACAGTCCGGGATTGAGGGGAACAGTCCAGGAGTGAATCTAGGTGTGAGGGGGCAGTTCAGGAGTGGGAGGACAGTCCAGGAGTAAGGGGGACAGTTCAGGAGTGAGGGGAACAGTCCAGGAATGAAGGGAACAGTCCAGGAGTGAGGGGAACAGTTGAGGATGAATGGTGACAGTCCAGGAGTGAGGGAGACTGTCCAGGAGTGAAGGAGACAGTCTAGGAGTGAGGGTGAAAGTCCAGAAGTGAGGGGAACTGTCCTGCAATGAGGGGAACAGTCCAGGAGTGAGGGTGACAGTCCAGGAGTGAGGGAGACTGTCCAGGAGTGAAGGAAACAGTTCAGGAGTGAGGGTGACAGTCCAGGAGTGAGCGGAACAATCTCGGAATGAGGTCAACAGTCCAGGAGTGAGGGTGATAGTCCAGGAGTGAGCGTTACAATCCAGGAGTGAGAGGAACAGTCCAGGAATGTTGGGAACAGTCCAGGAATGAGGCGAACAGTCCAGGATTGAGGGGAACAGTCCAGGAGTGAATCTAGGTGTGAGGGGGCAGTTCAGCAGTGAGAGGACAGTCCAGGAGTGAGGGTGATAGTCCAGGAGTGAGGGGAACAGTCCAGGAATGGGGCAAACAGTCCAGGAGTGAGGGGAACAGTCCAGGAGTGAATCCAGGTGTGAGGGGGCAGTTCAGGAGTGGGAAAACAGTCCAGGAGTAAGGGGGACAGTTCAGGAGTGAGGGGAACAGTCCAGATATGAGGGCAACAATCCCAGAGTGACAGGAACAGCCCAGGAGTGAGGGGAAAAGTCCAGGAATGAGGGGAACAGTCCAGGAGTGAGGGAAACAGTCCAGAAATGAGGGGAACAGTCCATGAGTGAGGGTGACAGTCTAGGAGTGAGGGGAACAGCCCAGGAATGAGGTGATCAATCCAGGTATGAGGGGATAGTCCAGGATTGAGTGAAACAATCCAGGAATGATGGGTACAGTCAAGGAGTGAGGGGAACAGTGCAGGAGTGAGGGTAACAATCCAGGAGTGATGCAAACAATCCAGGAGCCGGGGGAACAGTCCAGGAGTGAGGGGAAAGTCCGGGTGTGAGGGAAACAATCCAGGAGTGAGGTGAACCATCCAGTAGTGAGGTGAACATTCCAGTAGTGATGGAAACAATTCACGAGTGAGGGGACCAATCCAGGACTGAGGAGGACAAGCCAGGCATGAGTGAAACAGTCCAGGAGTGAGAGGAACTGCCCACAAGTGAGGGGCACAATCCAGGAGTGAGAGGGACAGCCCAGGACTGAGGGTAACAGTCCTGGCGTGAGGGGAACCATCCAGGAATTAGGGGATAGCCCAGGAGTGAGGATGAGAGTCCAGAAGTGGGTGGAACAATCCAGGAGTGAGGGGAACAGTCCAGGAGTTAGCGGAACAGCCCAGGAGTGAGGGGGACAGTCCAGGAGTGAGGGGAATAATCCAGGAGTGAGGGGGACAATCCAGGAGTGAGGGGAACAGTCTAAGAGTGAATCCAGAAGTGAGGGTGCAGTTCAGGAGAGAGGGGGACAATTCAGGAGTGAGGGGGAGAGTCCAGGAGAAAGGGGAACATTCCAGGAGTGTGGGTGACAGTCCAGGAGTGAGGGAGACAGTACAGGAGTCAGGGTGACAGTCCTGGAGTGAGGGGAACAGTCCAGGAATGAGGGGAACTGTCCGGGAGTGAGGGACACAGTCCAGGAGTGAGGGAGACAGTCCAGGAGTGAGGGTAACAGTCCAGGAGTGAGCGGAACAGTCCAGGAATGAGGTCAACAGTCCAGGAGTGAGGGTGACAGTCCAGGAGTGAGGGGAACAGCCCAGGAATGAGGGGAAAAAGCCGAGGAATGACAGAGACAGCCCAGGAGTGAGGGGAACAGTCCAGGATTGAGGGGAACAGTTAAGGAGTGATGGTGACAGTCCAGGAGTGAGGGTGACAGTCCAGGAGTGAGGGTGAAAGTCCAGCAGTGAGGGGAAGAGTCCAGGAATGAGGGGAAGAGTCCAGGAGGGAGGGTGACAGTCCAGGAGTGAGGGAGACTGACCAGGAGTGAGGGTGACAGTCCAGGAGTGAGTGGAACAATCTCGGAATGAGGTCAACAGTCCAGGAGTGAGGGTGATAGTCCAGGAGTGAGCGTTACAATCCAGGAGTGAGAGGAACAGTCCAGGAATGTTGGGAACAGTCCAGGAATGAGGCGAACAGTCCAGGATTGAGGGGAACAGTCCAGGAGTGAATCTAGGTGTGAGGGGGCAGTTCAGGAGTGGGAGGACAGTCCAGGAGTAAGGGGGACAGTTCAGGAGTGAGGGGAACAGTACAGGAATGAAGGGAACAGTCCAGGAGTGAGGGGAACAGTCCATGAGTGAATCGAGGTGTGAGGGGGCAGTTCAGCAGTGAGAGGACAGTCCAAGAATGAGGGTGACAGTCCAGGAGTGAAGGGAACAGTCCATGAGTGAATCGAGATGTGCGGGGGCAGTTCAGTAGTGAGGGGAACAGTCCAGGAGTGAGGGGAACAGCCCAGGAGTAAGGGGAACAGTCCAGATATGAGGGGAACAGTCCCAGAGTGACGGGAACAGCCCAGGAGTGAGGGGAACAGTCCAGGAGTGAGGGAAACAGTCCAGGAATGAGGGGAACAGTCCATGAGTGAGGGTGACAGTCTAGGAGTGAGGGGAACAGTGCAGGAGTGAGGGGAACAATCCAGGAGTGATGGAAACAATCCAGGAGCCGGGGGGACAGTCCAGGAGTGAGGGGAAAGTCCGGGTGTGAGGGAAACAATCCAGGAGTGAGGTGAACCATCCAGTAGTGAGGTTAACATTCCAGTAGTGAGGGACAGCCCAGGAGTGAGGATGAGAGTCCAGAAGTGGGTGGAACAATCCAGGAGTGAGGGGAACAGTCCAGGAATTAGCGGAACAGCCCAGGAGTGAGGGGGACAGTCCAGGAGTGAGGGGAATAATCCAGGAGTGAGGGGGACAGTCCAGGAGTGAGGGGAACAGTCTAAGAGTGAATCCAGAAGTGAGGGTGCAGTTCAGGAGAGAGGGGGACAATTCAGTAGTGAGGGGGAGAGTCCAGGAGAAAGGGGAACATTCCAGGAGTGTGGGTGACAGTCCATGAGTGAGGGAGACAGTACAGGAGTCAGGGTGACTGTCCTGGAGTGAGGGGAACAGTCCAGGAATGAGGGGAACTGTCCAGGAGTGAGGGACACAGTCCAGGAGTGAGGGACACAGTCCAGGAGTGAGGGAGACAGTCCAGGAGTGAGGGTAACAGTCCAGGAGTGAGCGGAACACTCCAGGAATGAGGTCAACAATCCAGGAGTGAGGGTGACAGTCCAGGAATGAGGGGAACAGCCCAGGAATGAGGGGAAAAAGCCCAGGAATGACAGAGAGTCCAGGAGTGAGGGGGACAGCACAGGAGTTAGCAGAACAACCCAGGAGTGAGGGGGACAGTCCAGGAGTGAGGGGAACAATCCAGGAATGAATCCAGGGGTGAGGGGAACAATCCAGGAGTGAGGGGACAGTCCAGGAGTGAGGGGGACAGCCCAGGAGTGAGGGGAACAGTCCAGGATTGAGGGGAACAGTTAAGGAGTGATGGTGACAGTCCAGGAGTGAGGGTGACAGTCCAGGAGTGAGGGTGAAAGTCCAGCAGTGAAGGGAACAGTCCAGGAATGAGGGGAAGAGTCCAGGAGGGAGGGTGACAGTCCAGGAGTGAGGGAGACTGTCCAGGAGTGAGGGTGACAGTCCAGGAGTGAGTGGAACAATCTCGGAATGAGGTCAACAGTCCAGGAGTGAGGGTAATAGTCCAGGAGTGAGCGTTACAATCCAGGAGTGAGAGGAACAGTCCAGGAATGTTGGGAACAGTCCAGGAATGAGGCGAACAGTCCAGGATTGAGGGGAACAGTCCAGGAGTGAATCTAGGTGTGAGGGGGCAGTTCAGGAGTGGGAGGACAGTCCAGGAGTAAGGGGGACAGTTCAGGAGTGAGGGGAACAGTCCAGGAATGAAGGGAACAGTCCAAGAGTGAGGGGAACAGTCCATGAGTGAATCGAGGTGTGAGGGGGCAGTTCAGCAGTGAGAGGACAGTCCAGGAGTGAGGGTGACAGTCCAGGAGTGAAGGGAACAGTCCATGAGTGAATCGAGATGTGCGGGGGCAGTTCAGTAGTGAGGGGAACAGTCCAGATATGAGGGGAACAGTCCCAGAGTGACGGGAACAGCCCAGGAGTGAGGGGAACAGTCCAGGAGTGAGGGAAACAGTCCAGGAATGAGGGGAACAGTCCATGAGTGAGGGTGACAGTCTAGGAGTGAGGGGAACAGCCCAGGAATGAGGTGATCAATCCAGGTATGAGGGGATAGTCCAGGATTGAGTGAAACAATCCAGGAATGATGGGGACAGTCAAGGAGTGAGGGGAACAGTGCAGGAGTGAGGGGAACAATCCAGGAGTGATGGAAACAATCCAGGAGCCGGGGGGACAGTCCAGGAGTGAGGGGAAAGTCCGGGTGTGAGGGAAACAATCCAGGAGTGAGGTGAACCATCCAGTAGTGAGGTTAACATTCCAGTAGTGAGCGACAGCCCAGGAGTGAGGATGAGAGTCCAGAAGTGGGTGGAACAATCCAGGAGTGAGGGGAACAGTCCAGGAATTAGCGGAACAGCCCAGGAGTGAGGGGACCAGTCCAGGAGTGAGGGGAATAATCCAGGAGTGAGGGGGACAGTCCAGGAGTGAGGGGAACAGTCTAAGAGTGAATCCAGAAGTGAGGGTGCAGTTCAGGAGAGAGGGGGACAATTCAGGAGTGAGGGGGAGAGTCCAGGAGAAAGGGGAACATTCCAGGAGTGTGGGTGACAGTCCATGAGTGAGGGAGACAGTACAGGATTCAGGGTGACAGTCCTGGAGTGAGGGGAACAGTCCAGGAATGAGGGGAACTGTCCAGGAGTGAGGGACACCGTCCAGGAGTGAGGGAGACAGTCCAGGAGTGAGGGTAACAGTCCAGGAGTGAGCGGAACTGTCCAGGAATGAGGTCAACAATCCAGGAGTGAGGGTGACAGTCCAGGAATGAGGGGAACAGCCCAGGAATGAGGGGAAAAAGCCCAGGAATGACAGAGAGTCCAGGAGTGAGGGGGACAGCACAGGAGTTAGCAGAACAACCCAGGAGTGAGGGGGACAGTCCAGGAGTGAGGGGAACAATCCAGGAATGAATCCAGGGGTGAGGGGAACAATCCAGGAGTGAGGGGACAGTCCAGGAGTGAGGGGGACAGCCCAGGAGTGAGGGTAACAGTCCAGGATTGAGGGTAACAGTTAAGGAGTGATGGTGACAGTCCAGGAGTGAGGGTGACAGTCCAGGAGTGAGGGTGAAAGTCCAGCAGTGAGGGGAACAGTCCAGAAATGAGGGGAAGAGTCCAGGAGGGAGGGTGACAGTCCAGGAGTGAGGGAGATTGTCCAGGAGTGAGGGTGACAGTCCAGGAGTGAGTGGAACAATCTCGGAATGAGGTCAACAGTCCAGGAGTGAGGGTGATAGTCCAGGAGTGAGCGTTACAATCCAGGAGTGAGAGGAACAGTCCAGGAATATTGGGAACAGTCCAGGAATGAGGCGAACAGTCCAGGATTGAGGGGAACAGTCCAGGAGTGAATCTAGGTGTGAGGGGGCAGTTCAGGAGTGGGAGGACAGTCCAGGAGTAAGGGGGACAGTTCAGGAGTGAGGGAAACAGTCCAGGAATGAAGGGAACAGTCCAGGAGTGAGGGGAACAGTCCATGAGTGAATCGAGGTGTGAGGGGGCAGTTCAGCAGTGAGAGGACAGTCCAGGAGTGAGGGTGACAGTCCAGGAGTGAAGGGAACAGTCCATGAGTGAATCGAGATGTGCGGGGGCAGTTCAGTAGTGAGGGGAACAGTCCAGGAGTGAGGGGAACAGCCCAGGAGTAAGGGGAACAGTCCAGATATGAGGGGAACAGTCCCAGAGTGACGGGAACAGCCCAGGAGTGAGGGGAACAGTCCAGGAGTGAGGGAAACAGTCCAGGAATGAGGGGAACAGTCCATGAGTGAGGGTGACAGTCTAGGAGTGAGGGGAACAGCCCAGGAATGAGGTGATCAATCCAGGTATGAGGGGATAGTCCAGGATTGAGTGAAACAATCCAGGAATGATGGGGACAGTCAAGGAGTGAGGGGAACAGTGCAGGAGTGAGGGTAACAATCCAGGAGTGATGGAAACAATCCAGGAGCCGGGGGGAAAGTCCAGGAGTGAGGGGAAGGTCCGGGTGTGAGGGAAACAATCCAGGAGTGAGGTGAACCATCCAGTAGTGAGGTTAACATTCCAGTAGTGAGGGACAGCCCAGGAGTGAGGATGAGAGTCCAGAAGTGGGTGGAACAATCCAGGAGTGAGGGGAACAGTCCAGGAATTAGCGGAACAGCCCAGGAGTGAGAGGGACAGTCCAGGAGTGAGGGGAACAGTCCAGGAGTGAGGGAAACAGTCCAGGAATGAGGGGAACAGTCCATGAGTGAGGGTGACAGTCTAGGAGTGAGGGGAACAGCCCAGGAATGAGGTGATCAATCCAGGTATGAGGGGATAGTCCAGGATTGAGTGAAACAATCCAGGAATGATGGGGACAGTCAAGGAGTGAGGGGAACAGTGCAGGAGTGAGGGTAACAATCCAGGAGTGATGGAAACAATCCAGGAGCCGGGGGGACAGTCCAGGAGTGAGGGGAAAGTCCGGGTGTGAGGGAAACAATCCAGGAGTGAGGTGAACCATCCAGTAGTGAGGTTAACATTCCAGTAGTGAGGGACAGCCCAGGAGTGAGGATGAGAGTCCAGAAGTGGGTGGAACAATCCAGGAGTGAGGGGAACAGTCCAGGAATTAGCGGAACAGCCCAGGAGTGAGGGGGACTGTCCAGGAGTGAGGGGAATAATCCAGGAGTGAGGGGGACAGTCCAGGAGTGAGGGGAACAGTCTAAGAGTGAATCCAGAAGTGAGGGTGCAGTTCAGGAGAGAGGGGGACAATTCAGGAGTGAGGGGGAGAGTCCAGGAGAAAGGGGAACATTCCAGGAGTGTGGGTGACAGTCCAGGAGTGAGGGAGACAGTACAGGAGTCAGGGTGACAGTCCTGGAGTGAGGGGAACAGTCCAGGAATGAGGGGAACTGTCCAGGAGTGAGGGACACAGTCCAGGAGTGAGGGAGACAGTCCAGGAGTGAGGGTAACAGTCCAGGAGTGAGCGGAACAGTCCAGGAATGAGGTCAACAATCCAGGAGTGAGGGTGACAGTCCAGGAGTGAGGGGAACAGACCAGGAATGAGGGGAAAAAGCCCAGGAATGACAGAGACAGTCCAGGAGTGAGGGGGACAGCCCAGGAGTTAGCAGAACAACCCAGGAGTGAGGGGGACAGTCCAGGAGTGAGGGGACAGTCCAGGAGTGAGGGGGACAGTTCAGGAGTGAGGGTAAAAGCCCAGGAGTTAGGGGGACAGTCGAGGAATATGGGTCACAGTCCAGGACTGAGGTGATCATGCCAGGAGTGAGTGTGACAGTCCAGGAGTGAGGGGAACAGGCCAGGAATGAGGGGAACAGTGCAAGAGTGAGGGTGACTGTCCAGGAGTGAGGGGAACAGCCCAGAAGTGAGGGGAACAATCCAGAAATGACAGGGACAGTCCAGGAGTGAGGGAAACAATCCAGGAATGACGGGGACTGTATAGGAGTGAGGGGAACAGTCCAGGAGTGAGGGGAACAGTCCAGGGGGCGGGGGGTTGGGGAACAGTCTAGCAATGGGGGAAAAGTCCAGGAGTGAGGGAAACAGTCCAGGAATGAGGGGAACAGTCCATGAGTGAGGGTGACAGTCTCGGAGTGAGGGGAACAGCCCAGGAATGAGGTGATCAATCCAGGTATGAGGAGATAGTCCAGGATTGAGTGAAACAATCCAGGAATGATGGGGACAGTCAAGGAGTGAGGGGAACAGTGCAGGAGTGAGGGTAACAATCCAGGAGTGATGGAAACAATCCAGGAGCCGGGGGAACAGTCCAGGAGTGAGGGGAACGTCCGGGTGTGAGGGAAACAATCCAGGAGTGAGGTGAACCATCCAGTAGTGAGGTGAACATTCCAGTAGTGAGGGACAGCCCAGGAGTGAGGGGGACAGTCCAGGAGTGAGGGGAATAATCCAGGAGTGAGGGGGACAGTCCAGGAGTGAGGGGAACAGTCTAAGAGTGAATCCAGAAGTGAGGGTGCAGTTCAGGAGAGAGGGGGACAATTCAGGAGTGAGGGGGAGAGTCCAGGAGAAAGGGGAACATTCCAGGAGTGTGGGTGACAGTCCAGGAGTGAGGGAGACAGTACAGGAGTCAGGGTGACAGTCCTGGAGTGAGGGGAACTGTCCAGGAGTGAGGGGAACAGTCCAGGAGTGAGGGGAACAGTCCAGGGGGCGGGGGGTTGGGGAACAGTCTAGGAATGGGGGAAAAGTCCAGGAGTGAGGGAAACAGTCCAGGAATGTGGGGAACAGTCCATGAGTGAGGGTGACAGTCTAGGAGTGAGGGGAACAGCCCAGGAATGAGGTGATCAATCCAGGTATGAGGAGATAGTCCAGGATTGAGTGAAACAATCCAGGAATGATGGGGACAGTCAAGGAGTGAGGGGAACAGTGCAGGAGTGAGGGTAACAATCCAGGAGTGATGGAAACAATCCAGGAGCCGGGGGAACAGTCCAGGAGTGAGGGGAACAGTCCAGGAGTGAGGGGACAGCCCAGGAGTGAGGATGAGAGTCCAGAAGTGGGTGGAACAATCCAGGAGTGAGGGGAACAGTCCAGGAGTTAGCGGAACAGCCCAGGAGTGAGGGGGACAGTCCAGGAGTGAGGGGAATAATCCAGGAGTGAGGGGGACAGTCCAGGAGTGAGGGGAACAGTCTAAGAGTGAATCCAGAAGTGAGGGTGCAGTTCAGGAGAGAGGGGGACAATTCAGGAGTGAGGGGGAGAGTCCAGGAGAAAGGGGAACATTCCAGGAGTGTGGGTGACAGTCCAGGAGTGAGGGAGACAGTACAGGAGTGAGGGGACAGCCCAGGAGTGAGGATGAGAGTCCAGAAGTGGGTGGAACAATCCAGGAGTGAGGGGAACAGTCCAGGAGTTAGCGGAACAGCCCAGGAGTGAGGGGGACAGTTCAGGAGTGAGGGGAACAGTCCAGGAATGTTGGGAACAGTCCAGGATTGAGGGGAACAGTTCAGGAGTGATGGTGACAGTCCAGGAGTGAGCGAGACTGTCCAGGAGTGAAGGAGACAGTCTAGGAGTGAGGGTGATAGTCCAGGAGTGAGGGGAACAGTCCAGGATTGAGGGGAACAGTTCAGGAGTGATGGTGACAGTCCAGGAGTGAGGGAGACTGTCCAGGAGTGAAGGAGACAGTCCAGGAATGAGGGTGACAGCCCAGGAGTGAGGGTGAAAGTCCAGAAGTGAGGGGAACAGTCCTGGAATGAGGGGAACAGTCCAGGAGTGAGGGTGACAGTCCAGGAGTGAGGGAGACTGTCCAGGAGTGAAGGAAACAGTTCATGAGTGAGGGTGACAGTCCAGGAGTGAGCGGAACAATCTCGGAATGAGGTCAACAGTCCAAGAGTGAGGGTGATAGTCCAGGAGTGAGCGTTACAATCCAGGAGTGAGAGCAACAGTCCAGGAATGTTGGGAACAGTCCAGGAATGAGGCGAACAGTCCAGGATTGAGGGGAACAGTCCAGGAGTGAATCTAGGTGTGAGGGGGCAGTTCAGGAGTGGGAGGACAGTCCAGGAGTAAGGGGGACAGTTCAGGAGTGAGGGAAACAGTCCAGGAATGAAGGGAACAGTCCAGGAGTGAGGGGAACAGTCCATGAGTGAATCGAGGTGTGAGGGGACAGTTCAGCAGTGAGAGGACAGTCCAGGAGTGAGGGTGACAGTCCAGGAGTGAGGGGAACAGTCCAGGAATGGGTCGAACAGTCCAGGAGTGAGGGTGACAGTCCAGGAGTGAATCGAGGTGTGCGGGGGCAGTTCAGTAGTGAGGGGAACAGTCCAGGAGTGAGGGGAACAGCCCAGGAGTGAGGGGAACAGTCCAGATATGAGGGGAACAGTCCCAGAGTGACGGGTACAGCCCAGGAGTGAGGGGAACAGTCCAGGAGTGAGGGAAACAGTCCAGGAATGAGGGGCACAGTCCATGAGTGAGGGTGACAGTCTAGGAGTGAGGGGAAAAGCCCAGGAATGAGGTGATCAATCCAGGTATGAGGGGATAGTCCAGGATTGAGTGAAACAATCCAGGAATGATGGGGACAGTCAAGGAGTGAGGGGAACAGTGCAGGAGTGAGGGGAACAGTGCAGGAGTGATGGAAACAATCCAGGAGCTGGGGGAACAGTCCAGGAGTGAGGGGAAATTCCGGGTGTGAGGGAAACAATCCAGGAGTGAGGTGAACCATCCAGTAGTGAGGTTAACATTCCAGTAGTGAGGGACAGCCCAGGAGTGAGGATGAGAGTCCAGAAGTGGGTGGAACAATCCAGGAGTGAGGGGAACAGTCCAGGAGTTAGCGGAACAGCCCAGGAGTGAGGGGGACAGTCCAGGAGTGAGGGGAATAATCCAGGAGTGAGGGGGACAGTCCAGGAGTGAGGGGAACAGTCTAAGAGTGAATCCAGAAGTGAGGGTGCAGTTCAGGAGAGAGGGGGACAATTCAGGAGTGAGGGGGAGAGTCCAGGAGAAAGGGGAACATTCCAGGAGTGTGGGTGACAGTCCAGGAGTGAGGGAGACAGTACAGGAGTCAGGGTGACAGTCCTGGAGTGAGGGGAACAGTCCAGGAATGAGGGGAACAGTCCAGGAGTGAGGGACACAGTCCAGGAGTGAGGGAGACAGTCCAGGAGTGAGGGTAACAGTCCAGGAGTGAGCGGAACAGTCCAGGAATGAGGTCAACAATCCAGGAGTGAGGGTGACAGTCCAGGAGTGAGGGGAACAGCCCAGGAATGAGGGGAAAAAGCCCAGGAATGACAGAGACAGTCCAGGAGTGAGGGGGACAGCCCAGGAGTTAGCAGAACAACCCAGGAGTGAAGGGGACAGTCCAGGAGTGAGGGGAACAATCCAGGAATGAATCCAGGGGTGAGGGGAACAATCCAGGAGTGAGGGGACAGTCCAGGAGTGAGGGGGACAGTTCAGGAGTGAGGGTAACAGTCCAGGAGTTAGGGGGACAGTCCAGGAATATGGGTCACAGTCCAGGAGTGAGATGAACATGCCAGGAGTGAGGGTGACAGTCCAGGAGTGAGGGGAACAGCCCAGGAATGAGGTGATCAATCCAGGTATGAGGAGATAGTCCAGGATTGAGTGAAACAATCCAGGAATGATGGGGACAGTCAAGGAGTGAGGGGAACAGTGCAGGAGTGAGGGTAACAATCCAGGAGTGATGGAAACAATCCAGGAGCCGGGGGAACAGTCCAGGAGTGAGGGGAACAGTCCAGGAGTGAGGGGACAGCCCAGGAGTGAGGATGAGAGTCCAGAAGTGGGTGGAACAATCCAGGAGTGAGGGGAACAGTCCAGGAGTTAGCGGAACAGCCCAGGAGTGAGGGGGACAGTCCAGGAGTGAGGGGAACAGTCTAAGAGTGAATCCAGAAGTGAGGGTGCAGTTCAGGAGAGAGGGGGACAATTCAGGAGTGAGGGGGAGAGTCCAGGAGAAAGGGGAACATTCCAGGAGTGTGGGTGACAGTCCAGGAGTGAGGGAGACAGTACAGGAGTCAGGGTGACAGTCCTGGAGTGAGGGGAACTGTCCAGGAGTGAGGGACACAGTCCAGGAGTGAGGGACACAGTCCAGGAGTGAGGGAGACAGTCCAGGAGTGAGGGTAACAGTCCAGGAGTGAGGGGAACAGGCCAGGAATGAGTGGAACAGTGCAAGACTGAGGGTGACCGTCCAGGAGTGAGGGGAGCAGCCCAGGAGGGAGGGGAACAATCCAGGAGTGAGGGGAACAGCCCGGAAGTGAGGGGAACAATCCAGAAATGACAGGGACAGTCCAGGAGTGAGGGAAACAATCCAGGAATGACGGGGACAGTCTAGGAGTGAGGGGAACAGTCCAGGAGTGAGGGGAACAGTCCAGGGGGCGGGGGGGTGGGGAACAGTCTAGGAATGGGGGAAAAGTCCAGGAGTGAGGGGAACAGCCCAGGAGTGAGGGGAGCAGTCCAAGAATGATGGTGACAGTCCAGGAATGAGGGAGACAGTCCAAGAGTGAAGGTGACAGTCCAGGATTGTGGGGATCAATCCAGGAGTGAGGGGAACAATCCAGGAGTGAGGGGAACTGTCCAGGAATGTTGGGAACAGTCCAGGAATGAGGCGAACAGTCCAGGATTGAGGGGAACATTCCAGGAGTGAATCTAGGTGTGAGGGGGCAGTTCAGGAGTGGGAGGACAGTCCAGGAGTAAGGGGGACAGTTCAGGAGTGAGGGGAACAGTCCAGGAATGTTGGGAACAGTCCAGGATTGAGGGGAACAGTTCAGGAGTGATGGTGACAGTCCAGGAGTGAGCGAGACTGTCCAGGAGTGAAGGAGACAGTCTAGGAGTGAGGGTGATAGTCCAGGAGTGAGGGGAACAGTCCAGGATTGAGGGGAACAGTTCAGGAGTGATGGTGACAGTCCAGGAGTGAGGGAGACTGTCCAGGAGTGAAGGAGACAGTCCAGGAGTGAGGGTGACAGTCCAGGAGTGAGGGTGAAAGTCCAGAAGTGAGGGGAACAGTCCTGGAATGAGGGGAACAGTCCAGGAGTGAGGGTGACAGTCCAGGAGTGAGGGAGACTGTCCAGGAGTGAAGGAAACAGTTCATGAGTGAGGGTGACAGTCCAGGAGTGAGCGGAACAATCTCGGAATGAGGTCAACAGTCCAAGAGTGAGGGTGATAGTCCAGGAGTGAGCGTTACAATCCAGGAGTGAGAGCAACAGTCCAGGAATGTTGGGAACAGTCCAGGAATGAGGCGAACAGTCCAGGATTGAGGGGAACAGTCCAGGAGTGAATCTAGGTGTGAGGGGGCAGTTCAGGAGTGGGAGGACAGTCCAGGAGTAAGGGGGACAGTTCAGGAGTGAGGGGAACAGTCCAGGAATGAAGGGAACAGTCCAGGAGTGAGGGGAACAGTCCATGAGTGAATCGAGGTGTGAGGGGGCAGTTCAGCAGTGAGAGGACAGTCCAGGAGTGAGGGTGACAGTCCAGGAGTGAGGGGAACAGTCCAGGAATGGGTCGAACAGTCCAGGAGTGAGGGGAACAGTCCAGGAGTGAATCCAGGTGTGAGGGGGCAGTTCAGGAGTGGGAGAACAGTCCAGGAGTAAGGGGGACAGTTCAGGGGTGAGGGGAACAGTCCAGGAATGAAGGGAACAGTTCAGGAGTGAGGGGAACAGTCCATGAGTGAATCGAGGTGTGCGGGGGCAGTTCAGGAGTGGGAGGACAGTCCAGGAGTAAGGGGGACAGTTCAGGAGTGAGGGGAACAGTCCAGGAATGAAGGGAACAGTCTAAGAGTGAGGGGAACAGTCCATGAGTGAATCGAGGTGTGCGGGGGCAGTTCAGTAGTGAGGGGAACAGTCCAGGAGTGAGGGGAACAGCCCAGGAGTGAGGGGAACAGTCCAGATATGAGGGGAACAGTCCCAGAGTGACGGGTACAGCCCAGGAGTGAGGGGAACAGTCCAGGAGTGAGGGAAACAGTCCAGGAATGAGGGGCACAGTCCATGAGTGAGGGTGACAGTCTAGGAGTGAGGGGAAAAGCCCAGGAATGAGGTGATCAATCCAGGTATGAGGGGATAGTCCAGGATTGAGTGAAACAATCCAGGAATGATGGGGACAGTCAAGGAGTGAGGGGAACAGTGCAGGAGTGAGGGGAACAATCCAGGAGTGATGGAAACAATCCAGGAGCTGGGGGAACAGTCCAGGAGTGAGGGGAAATTCCGGGTGTGAGGGAAACAATCCAGGAGTGAGGTGAACCATCCAGTAGTGAGGTTAACATTCCAGTAGTGAGGGACAGCCCAGGAGTGAGGATGAGAGTCCAGAAGTGGGTGGAACAATCCAGGAGTGAGGGGAACAGTCCAGGAGTTAGCGGAACAGCCCAGGAGTGAGGGGGACAGTCCAGGAGTGAGGGGAATAATCCAGGAGTGAGGGGGACAGTCCAGGAGTGAGGGGAACAGTCTAAGAGTGAATCCAGAAGTGAGGGTGCAGTTCAGGAGAGAGGGGGACAATTCAGGAGTGAGGGGGAGAGTCCAGGAGAAAGGGGAACATTCCAGGAGTGTGGGTGACAGTCCAGGAGTGAGGGAGACAGTACAGGAGTCAGGGTGACAGTCCTGGAGTGAGGGGAACAGTCCAGGAATGAGGGGAACAGTCCAGGAGTGAGGGACACAGTCCAGGAGTGAGGGAGACAGTCCAGGAGTGAGGGTAACAGTCCAGGAGTGAGCGGAACAGTCCAGGAATGAGGTCAACAATCCAGGAGTGAGGGTGACAGTCCAGGAGTGAGGGGAACAGCCCAGGAATGAGGGGAAAAAGCCCAGGAATGACAGAGACAGTCCAGGAGTGAGGGGGACAGCCCAGGAGTTAGCAGAACAACCCAGGAGTGAAGGGGACAGTCCAGGAGTGAGGGGAACAATCCAGGAATGAATCCAGGGGTGAGGGGAACAATCCAGGAGTGAGGGGACAGTCCAGGAGTGAGGGGGACAGTTCAGGAGTGAGGGTAACAGTCCAGGAGTTAGGGGGACAGTCCAGGAATATGGGTCACAGTCCAGGAGTGAGATGAACATGCCAGGAGTGAGGGTGACAGTCCAGGAGTGAGGGGAACAGCCCAGGAATGAGTGGAACAGTGCAAGACTGAGGGTGACAGTCCAGGAGTGAGGGGAGCAGCCCAGGAGGGAGGGGAACAATCCAGGAGTGAGGGGAACAGCCCGGAAGTGAGGGGAACAATCCAGAAATGACAGGGACAGTCCAGGAGTGAGGGAAACAATCCAGGAATGACGGGGACAGTCTAGGAGTGAGGGGAACAGTCCAGGAGTGAGGGGAACAGTCCAGGGGGCGGGGGGGTGGGGAACAGTCTAGGAATGGGGGAAAAGTCCAGGAGTGAGGGGAACAGCCCAGGAGTGAGGGGAGCAGTCCAAGAATGATGGTGACAGTCCAGGATTGTGGGAATTAATCCAGGAGTGAGGGGAACAATCCAGGATTGAGGGAAACAATGCTGGAGTGAGGGGAACAGCCCGGAAGTGAGGGGAACAATCCAGGAATGACAGGGACAGTCCAGGAGTGAGGGAAACATTCCTGGAGCCGGGGGAACAGTCCAGGAGTGAGGGGAAAGTCCGGGAGTGAGGGGAACAGTCTAGGAGTGAGGGGAAAAATTCCAGGAGTGAAGGGAACAATCCAGGAGCAAGGAAAACAATCCAGGAGCCGGGGGAACAGTCCAGGAGTGAGGGGAAAGTCCGGGAGTGAGGGAAACAATCCAGGACAGTCCAGGCAGAAGGGGCACAGTCCAAGAGTGAGTGGTACAGCCCAGGAATGAAAGGGACAGCCCACGAGTGAGGGGAACAATCCAGGAATGAGGGGAACAGTCCAGGAGTTAGCGGAACAACCCAGGAGCGAGGGGGACAGTCCAGGACTGAGGGAAACAATCCAGTAGTGAGGGAAACAATCCAGTAGTGAGGTTAACAGTCCAGCAGTGAGGAAAACAAACCAAGAATGAAGGGAACAAACCAGGACTGAGGCGAAAAATCCAGGAGTGAGGAGGATAGTGCAGGAGGAAGGGGGACAGTCCAGGAATGAGGGCAACAGTTCAGGGGTGAGAGGGACAGTCCGGGAGTGAGTGGAACAGCCGAGGAGTGAGAGGAACAGCCCACGAGTGAGGGGAACAATCCAGGAATTAGGGGTACAGCCCAGGAGTGAGTGTAACAGAGCAGAAGTGAGGGCAACAAGCCAGGAATTAGGGGACAGCCCAGGAGTGAGGGTGACAGTCCAGGAGTGAGGGGAACAGTCCAGGAATGTGGGTGACAGTCCAAGACTGAGGGGAACATGCCAGGAGTGAGGGTGACAGTCCAGGAGTGAGGGGAACAGTCCAGGAATGAGAGTGACAGTCGAAGAATGAGGATGACAGTCCAGGAGTGAGCGCGACAGTCCAGGAGTGAGGGTGACAGTCCAGGAGTTAGGGGAACAGTCCAGGAATGAGGGGAACAGTCCAGGAGTGAGGGTGGCAATTCAGGAGTGAGGGAAACAATCCAGGATTGAGGGGAACAGTCCAGGAGTGAGGGGAACAGTCCAGGGGGCGGGGGGGGGGGTGGTGGGGAACAGTCTAGGAATGGGGGAACAGTCCAGGAGTGAGGGGAACAGCCCAGGAGTGAGGGGAGCAGTCCAAGGATGATGGTGACAGTCCAGGACTGAGGGAGACAGTCCAAGAGTGAAAGTGACAGTCCAGGAGTGTGGGGAACAATCCAGGAGTGTGGGGAACAATCCAGGAGTGAGGGGAACAATGCTGGAGGGAGGGGAACAGCCCAGAAGTGAGGGGAACAATCCAGGAATGACAGGGACAGTCCAGGAGTGAGGGAAACATTCCTGGAGCCGGGGGAACAGTCCAGGATTGAGGGGAAAGTCCGGGAGTGAGGGAAACAATCCAGCACAGTCCAGGCAGAAGGGGCACAGTCCAAGAGTGAGTGGTACAGCTCAGGAGTGAAAGGGACAGCCCACGAGCGAGGGGAACAATCCAGGAATGAGGGGAACAGTCCAGGAGTTAGCGGAACAACCCAGGAGTGAGGGGGACAGTCCAGAACTGAGGGAAACAATCCAGCATTGAGGGAAACAATCCAGTAATGAGGTTAACAGTCCAGCAGTGAGGAAAACAAACCAAGAGTGAGGGGAACAATCCAGGACAGAGGGGAACAATCCAGGAGTGAGGATGACAGTCCAGGAGGAAGGGGGACAGTCCAGGAATGAGGGCGACAGTTCAGGAGTGAGAGGGACAGTCCAGGAGTGAGTGGAACAGTCCAGGAGTGAGAGGAACAGCCCACGAGTGAGGGGAACAATCCACGAATTAGGGGTACAGCCCAGGAGTGAGGGTGACAGTCCAGGAGTGAGGTGAACAGCCCAGGAATGTGGGTGACAGTCCAGGACTGAGGGGAACATGCCAGGAGTGAGGGTGACAGTCCAGGAGTGAAGGGAACAGGCCAGAAATGAGTGGAACAGCCATGGAATGAGGGGAACAATCCACGAGTGAGGAGAACAATCCAGGAATGACAGGGACAGTCCAGGAGTGAGGGGAACAGGCCAGGAATGAGTGGAACAGTGCAGGAGTGAGGGGAACAGCCCAGGAGGGAGGGGAACAATCCAGGAGTGAGGGGAACAGCCATGGAGTGAGAGGAACAATCCAGGAGTGAGGGGAACAGCCCGGAAGTGAGGGGAACAATCCAGGAATGACAGGGACAGACCAGGAGTGAGGGAAACAATCCAGGAATGATGGGGACAGTCTAGGAGTGAGGGGAACAGTCCAGGAGTGAGGGGAACAGCCCAGGAGTGAGGGGAACAATCCAGGAATGATGGGGACAGTCCAAGAGTGACGGAAACAATCCAGGAATGACGGGGACATTCTAGGAGTGAGGGTAAAAAACCAGGAGTGAAGGGAACAATCCAGGAGCAAGGAAAACAATCCAGGAGCCGGGGGAACAGTCCAGGAGTGAGGGGAAAGTCCGGGACTGAGGGAAACAATCCAGTAGTGAGGGAAACAATCCAGTAGTGAGGTTAACAGTCCAGCAGTGAGGAAAACAATCCAAGAGTGAGGGGAACAATCCAGGACTGAGGGGAACAATTCAGGAGTGAGGAGGACAGTCCAGGAGGAAGGGGAACAGTCCAGGAATGAGGGCGACAGTTTAGGAGTGAGAGGGACAGTCCAGGAGTGAGTGGAACAGTCCAGGAGTGAGAGGAACAGCCCACGAGTGAGGGGAACAATCCAGGAATTAGGGGGACAGCCCAGGAGTGAGGGTAACAGTGCAGGAGTGAGGGGAACAAGCCAGGAATTAGGGGACAGCCCAGGAGTGAGGGTGACAGTCCAGGAGTGAGGGGAACAGTCCAGGAATGTGGGTGACAGTCCAGGATTGAGGGGAACATGCCAGGAGTGAGGGTGACAGTCCAGGAGTGAGGGGAACAGGCCAGGAATGAGTGGAACAGCCATGGAGTGAGGGGAACAATTCAGGAGTGAGGGGAACAGCCCGGAGGTGAGGGGAACAATCCAGGAATGACGGGGACAGTCTAGGAGTGAGGGGAACAGTCCAGGAGTGAGGGGAACAGCCCAGGAGTGAGGGGAACAATACAGGAATGATGGGGACAGTCCAAGAGTGACGGAAACAATCCAGGAGTGACGTGGACCGTCTAGGAGTGAGGGGAAAAATCCAGGAGTGAAGGGAACAATCCAGGAGCTGGGGGAATAGTCCAGGAGTGAGGGGAAAGTCCGGGACTGAAGGAAACAATCCAGTAGTGAGGGAAACAATCCAGTAGTGAGGTTAACAGTCCAGCAGTGAGGAAAACAATCCAAGAGTGATGGGAACAATCCAGGACTGAGGGGAACAATCCAGAAGTGAGGAGGACAGTCCAGGAGGAAGGGAGACAGTTCAGGAGTGAGAGGGACTGTCCAGGAGTGAGTAGAACAGTCCAGGAATGAATGGAACAGTCCAGGATTGAGACGAACAGCCCACGAGTGAGGGGAACAATCCAGGAGTGAGGGGCACAGTCCAGGAATGAGGGGAACAGTCCAGGAGTGAGGTTGACAGTCCAGGAGTGAGGTGGCCGTCCAGGAGTGAGGGTGGCCATCCAGGAGTGAGGGAAATAATCCAGGATTGAGGGGAACAGTCCAGGAGTGAGGGTGACAGTCCAGGAGTGAGGGTGACAGTCCAAAAGTGAGGGTGACAGTCCAGGATGAGTTAGACAATCCAGGAGTGAGGGTGACAGTCCAGGTGTGAGGTGAACAAACCAGGAGTTAGCGGAACAGCCCAGGAGGGAGTGGAACAGTCCAGGAGTGAGGGGAACAGTCCAGGAGTAAGGGGAACAGTCCAGGAGGGAGTGGAACAGCCCAGGAATGAGGGGAAAAAGCCCAGTAATGACAGGGACATTTCAGGGGTGAGGGGGATAGCCCAGGTGTGAGGGGAACAGTCCAGGAATGATGGGAACAGTCCAAGCATGAGGGTGACAGTCCAGGAGTGAGGGGAACCACCCAGGAATGAGGGGAACAGTCCATGACTGAAGTGAACAGCCCAGGAGTGAGGGAACAGCCATGGAGTGAGGGCAACAATCCAGGAGTGAGGGGAACAATCCAGGATTGAGGGAAACAATGCTGGAGTGAGGGGAACAGCCCGGAAGAGAGGGGAACAATCCAGGAATGACAGGGACAGTCCAGGAGTGAGGGAAACATTCCTGGAGCCGGGGGAACAGTCCAGGAGTGAGGGGAAAGTCCGGGAGTGAGGGAAACAATCCAGGACAGTCCAGGCGGAAGGGGGACAGTCCAGGAGTGAGTGGTACAGCCCAGGAGTGAGAGGGACAGCCCACGAGGGAGGGGAACAATCCAGCAATTAGGGGGACAGCCCAAGAGTGAGGATAACAGTCCAGGAGTGAGGGGAACCAGCCAGGAAAGAGGGGGACAGCTCAGGAGTTAGCAGAACAACACAGGAGTGAGGGGGACAGTCCAGGAGTGAGGGGAACAATCCAGGAGTGACTCCAGGGGTGAGGGGACAGTTTAGGAGTGAGGGGACAGTCCAGGAGTGAGGGGGACAGATCAGGAGTGAGGGTGACAGTCCAGGAGTGAGGGGGACAGTCCAGGAATATGGGTCACAGTCCAGGACTGAGGTGACCATGCCAGGAGTGAGGGTGACAGTCCAGGAGTGAGGAGAACAGGCCAGGAATGAATGGAACAGTGCAAGACTGAGGGTGACAGTCTAGGAGTGAAGGGAACAGTCCAGGGGGCGGGAGGGGGTGGGGGGGGGGGGGGGGGGGGGGGGTGGGGAACAGTCTAGGAATGGGGGAGCAGTCCAGGAGTGAGGGGAACAGCCCAGGAGTGAGGGGAGCAGTCCAAGAGTGAAGGTGACAGTCCAGGAGTGTGGGGAACAATCCAGGAGTGAGGGGAACAATCCAGGAGTGAGGGGAACAAGGCTGGAGTGAGGGGAACAGCCCGGAAGTGAGGGGAACAATCCAGGAATGACAGGGACAGTCCAGGAGTGAGGGAAACATTCCTGGAGCCGGGGGAACAGTCCAGGATTGAGGGGAAAGTCCGGGAGTGAGGGAAACAATCCAGCACAGTCCAGGCAGAAGGGGCACAGTCCAAGAGTGAGTGGTACAGCTCAGGAGTGAAAGGGACAGCCCACGAGCGAGGGGAACAATCCAGGAATGAGGGGAACAGTCCAGGTGTGAGCAGAACAACCCAGGAGTGAGGGGGACAGTCCAGAACTGAGGGAAACAATCCAGCAGTGAGGGAAACAATCCAGTAATGAGGTTAACAGTCCAGCAGTGAGGAAAACAAACCAAGAGTGAGGGGAACAATCCAGGACAGAGGGGAACAATCCAGGAGTGAGGATGACAGTCCAGGAGGAAGGGGGACAGTCCAGGAATGAGGGCGACAGTTCAGGAGTGAGAGGGACAGTCCAGGAGTGAGTGGAACAGTCCAGGAGTGAGAGGAACAGCCCACGAGTGAGGGGAACAATCCACGAATTAGGGGTACAGCCCAGGAGTGAGGGTGACAGTCCAGGAGTGAGGGGAACAGCCCAGGAATGTGGGTGACAGTCCAGGACTGAGGGGAACATGCCAGGAGTGAGGGTGACAGTCCAGGAGTGAAGGGAACAGGCCAGAAATGAGTGGAACAGCCATGGAATGAGGGGAACAATCCACGAGTGAGGAGAACAATCCAGGAATGACAGGGACAGTCCAGGAGTGAGGGGAACAGGCCAGGAATGAGTGGAACAGTGCAGGAGTGAGGGGAACAGCCCAGGAGGGAGGGGAACAATCCAGGAGTGAGGGGAACAGCCATGGAGTGAGAGGAACAATCCAGGAGTGAGGGGAACAGCCCGGAAGTGAGGGGAACAATCCAGGAATGACAGGGACAGACCAGGAGTGAGGGAAACAATCCAGGAATGATGGGGACAGTCTAGGAGTGAGGGGAACAGTCCAGGAGTGAGGGGAACAGCCCAGGAGTGAGGGGAACAATCCAGGAATGATGGGGACAGTCCAAGAGTGACGGAAACAATCCAGGAATGACGGGGACATTCTAGGAGTGAGGGTAAAAAACCAGGAGTGAAGGGAACAATCCAGGAGCAAGGAAAACAATCCAGGAGCCGGGGGAACAGTCCAGGAGTGAGGGGAAAGTCCGGGACTGAGGGAAACAATCCAGTAGTGAGGGAAACAATCCAGTAGTGAGGTTAACAGTCCAGCAGTGAGGAAAACAATCCAAGAGTGAGGGGAACAATCCAGGACTGAGGGGAACAATTCAGGAGTGAGGAGGACAGTCCAGGAGGAAGGGGAACAGTCCAGGAATGAGGGCGACAGTTTAGGAGTGAGAGGGACAGTCCAGGAGTGAGTGGAACAGTCCAGGAGTGAGAGGAACAGCCCACGAGTGAGGGGAACAATCCAGGAATTAGGGGGACAGCCCAGGAGTGAGGGTAACAGTGCAGGAGTGAGGGGAACAAGCCAGGAATTAGGGGACAGCCCAGGAGTGAGGGTGACAGTCCAGGAGTGAGGGGAACAGTCCAGGAATGTGGGTGACAGTCCAGGATTGAGGGGAACATGCCAGGAGTGAGGGTGACAGTCCAGGAGTGAGGGGAACAGGCCAGGAATGAGTGGAACAGCCATGGAGTGAGGGGAACAATTCAGGAGTGAGGGGAACAGCCCGGAGGTGAGGGGAACAATCCAGGAATGACGGGGACAGTCTAGGAGTGAGGGGAACAGTCCAGGAGTGAGGGGAACAGCCCAGGAGTGAGGGGAACAATACAGGAATGATGGGGACAGTCCAAGAGTGACGGAAACAATCCAGGAGTGACGTGGACCGTCTAGGAGTGAGGGGAAAAATCCAGGAGTGAAGGGAACAATCCAGGAGCTGGGGGAATAGTCCAGGAGTGAGGGGAAAGTCCGGGACTGAAGGAAACAATCCAGTAGTGAGGGAAACAATCCAGTAGTGAGGTTAACAGTCCAGCAGTGAGGAAAACAATCCAAGAGTGATGGGAACAATCCAGGACTGAGGGGAACAATCCAGAAGTGAGGAGGACAGTCCAGGAGGAAGGGAGACAGTTCAGGAGTGAGAGGGACTGTCCAGGAGTGAGTAGAACAGTCCAGGAATGAATGGAACAGTCCAGGATTGAGACGAACAGCCCACGAGTGAGGGGAACAATCCAGGAGTGAGGGGCACAGTCCAGGAATGAGGGGAACAGTCCAGGAGTGAGGTTGACAGTCCAGGAGTGAGGTGGCCGTCCAGGAGTGAGGGTGGCCATCCAGGAGTGAGGGAAATAATCCAGGATTGAGGGGAACAGTCCAGGAGTGAGGGTGACAGTCCAGGAGTGAGGGTGACAGTCCAAAAGTGAGGGTGACAGTCCAGGATGAGTTAGACAATCCAGGAGTGAGGGTGACAGTCCAGGTGTGAGGTGAACAAACCAGGAGTTAGCGGAACAGCCCAGGAGGGAGTGGAACAGTCCAGGAGTGAGGGGAACAGTCCAGGAGTAAGGGGAACAGTCCAGGAGGGAGTGGAACAGCCCAGGAATGAGGGGAAAAAGCCCAGTAATGACAGGGACATTTCAGGGGTGAGGGGGATAGCCCAGGTGTGAGGGGAACAGTCCAGGAATGATGGGAACAGTCCAAGCATGAGGGTGACAGTCCAAGAGTGAGGGGAACCACCCAGGAATGAGGGGAACAGTCCATGATTGAAGTGAACAGCCCAGGAGTGAGGGAACAGCCATGGAGTGAGGGCAACAATCCAGGAGTGAGGGGAACAATCCAGGATTGAGGGAAACAATGCTGGAGTGAGGGGAACAGCCCGGAAGAGAGGGGAACAATCCAGGAATGACAGGGACAGTCCAGGAGTGAGGGAAACATTCCTGGAGCCGGGGGAACAGTCCAGGAGTGAGGGGAAAGTCCGGGAGTGAGGGAAACAATCCAGGACAGTCCAGGCGGAAGGGGGACAGTCCAGGAGTGAGTGGTACAGCCCAGGAGTGAGAGGGACAGCCCACGAGGAAGGGGAACAATCCAGCAATTAGGGGGACAGCCCAAGAGTGAGGATAACAGTCCAGGAGTGAGGGGAACAAGCCAGGAAAGAGGGGGACAGCTCAGGAGTTAGCAGAACAACACAGGAGTGAGGGGGACAGTCCAGGAGTGAGGGTGACAGTCCAGGAGTGAGGGTGACAGTCCAGGAGTGAGGGTGACAGTCCAGGATGAGTTAGACAATCCAGGAGTGAGGGTGACAGTCCAGGTGTGAGGTGAACAAACCAGGAGTTAGCGGAACAGCCCAGGAGGGAGTGGAACAGTCCAGGAGTGAGGGGAACAGTCCAGGAGTAAGGGGAACAGTCCAGGAGGGAGTGGAACAGCCCAGGAATGAGGGGAAAAAGCCCAGTAATGACAGGGACATTTCAGGGGTGAGGGGGATAGCCCAGGTGTGAGGGGAACAGTCCAGGAATGATGGGAACAGTCCAAGCATGAGGGTGACAGTCCAGGAGTGAGGGGAACCACCCAGGAATGAGGGGAACAGTCCATGACTGAAGTGAACAGCCCAGGAGTGAGGGAACAGCCATGGAGTGAGGGCAACAATCCAGGAGTGAGGGGAACAATCCAGGATTGAGGGAAACAATGCTGGAGTGAGGGGAACAGCCCGGAAGAGAGGGGAACAATCCAGGAATGACAGGGACAGTCCAGGAGTGAGGGAAACATTCCTGGAGCCGGGGGAACAGTCCAGGAGTGAGGGGAAAGTCCGGGAGTGAGGGAAACAATCCAGGACAGTCCAGGCGGAAGGGGGACAGTCCAGGAGTGAGTGGTACAGCCCAGGAGTGAGAGGGACAGCCCACGAGGGAGGGGAACAATCCAGCAATTAGGGGGACAGCCCAAGAGTGAGGATAACAGTCCAGGAGTGAGGGGAACCAGCCAGGAAAGAGGGGGACAGCTCAGGAGTTAGCAGAACAACACAGGAGTGAGGGGGACAGTCCAGGAGTGAGGGGAACAATCCAGGAGTGACTCCAGGGGTGAGGGGACAGTTTAGGAGTGAGGGGACAGTCCAGGAGTGAGGGGGACAGATCAGGAGTGAGGGTGACAGTCCAGGAGTGAGGGGGACAGTCCAGGAATATGGGTCACAGTCCAGGACTGAGGTGACCATGCCAGGAGTGAGGGTGACAGTCCAGGAGTGAGGAGAACAGGCCAGGAATGAATGGAACAGTGCAAGACTGAGGGTGACAGTCTAGGAGTGAAGGGAACAGTCCAGGGGGCGGGAGGGGGTGGGGGGGGGGGTGGGGAACAGTCTAGGAATGGGGGAGCAGTCCAAGAGTGAAGGTGACAGTCCAGGAGTGTGGGGAACAATCCAGGAGTGAGGGGAACAATCCAGGAGTGAGGGGAACAAGGCTGGAGTGAGGGGAACAGCCCGGAAGTGAGGGGAACAATCCAGGAATGACAGGGACAGTCCAGGAGTGAGGGAAACATTCCTGGAGCCGGGGGAACAGTCCAGGATTGAGGGGAAAGTCCGGGAGTGAGGGAAACAATCCAGTACAGTCCAGGCAGAAGGGGCACAGTCCAAGAGTGAGTGGTACAGCTCAGGAGTGAAAGGGACAGCCCACGAGCGAGGGGAACAATCCAGGAATGAGGGGAACAGTCCAGGTGTGAGCAGAACAACCCAGGAGTGAGGGGGACAGACCAGGACTGAGGGAAACAATCCAGTAGTGAGGGAAACAATCCAGTAGTGAGGTTAACAGTCCAGCAGTGAAGAAAACAAACCAAGAGTGAGGGGAACAATCCAGTACAGAGGGGACCAATCCAGGAGTGAGGAGGACAGTCCAGGAGGAAGGGGGACAGTCCAGGATGAGTTAGACAATCCATGGGTGAGGGTGACAGTGCAGGTGTGAGGTGAACAAACCAGGAGTTAGCGGAACAGCCCAGGAGGGAGTGGAACAGTCTAGAAGTGAGGGGAACAGACCAGGAGTAAGGGGAACAGTCCAGGAGAATGTGGAACAGCCCAGGAATGAAGGGGAAAAGCCCAGTAATGACAGGGACATTTCAGAAATGAGGGAGATAGCCCAGGTGTGAGGGGAACAGTCCAGGAATGATGGGAACAATCCAAGAGTGAGGGTAACAGTCCAGGAGTGAGGGTGACAGTCCACGAGTGAGGGGAAGCGCCCAAAAATGAGGGGAACAGGCCAGGAATGAGGGGAACGGTGCAAGAGTGAGGGCAACAGTCCAGGAGTTAGAGGAACAACCCAGGAGTGAGGGGGACAGTCCAGGAATGTGGGTGACAGTCCAGGACTGAGGGGAACATGCCAGGAGTGAGGGTGACAGTCCAGGAGTGAGGGGAACAGCCCAGGAGGGAGGGGAACAGCCCGGAAGTGAGGGGAACAATCCAGGAATGACAGGGACAGTCCAGGAGTGAGGGAAACAAACCAGGAATGACTGGAACAGTTTAGGAGTGAGGGGAACAGTCCAGGAGTTAGGGGAACAGTCCAGGAATGAGGGGAACAGTCCAGGTGTGAGCAGAACAACCCAGGAGTGAGGGGGACAGTCCAGGACTGAGGGAAACAATCCAGTAGTGAGGAAAACAATCCAGTAGTGAGGTTAACAGTCCAGCAGTGCAGAAAACAAACCAAGAGTGAGGGGAACAATCCAGTACAGAGGGGAATAATCCAGGAGTGAGGAGGACAGTCCAGGAGGAAGGGGGACAGTCCAGGATGAGTTAGACAATCCATGGGTGAGGGTGACAGTGCAGGTGTGAGGTGAACAAACCAGGAGTTAGCGGAACAGCCCAGGAGGGAGTGGAACAGTCTAGGAGTGAGGGGAACAGACCAGGAGTAAGGGGAACAGTCCAGGAGAGTGTGGAACAGCCCAGGAATGAGGGGGAAAAGCCCAGTAATGACAGGGACATTTCAGGAATGAGGGAGATAGCCCAGGTGTGACGGGAACAGTGCAGAAGAGAGGGGAACAAGCCAGGAATTAGGGGACAGCGCAGGAGTGAGGGTGACAGTCCAGGAGTGAGGGGAACAGTCCAGGAATGTGGGTGACAGTCCAGGACTGAGGGGAACATGCCAGGAGTGAGGGTGACAGTCCAGGAGTGAGGGGAACAGTCCAGGAATGAAGGTGACAGTCCAGGAGTGAGGGGAACATGCCAGGAATGAGTGGAACAGTGCAGGAGTGACATAAACAATCCAGGAATGACGGGGACAGTCTAGGAGTGAGGGGAAAAATCCAGGAGTGAGGGGAACAATCCAGGAGTTAGAGGAACAACCCAGGAGTGAGGGGAACAGTCCAGGAGTGAGGGGAACAATCCAGGAGTGAATCCAGGTGTGAGGGTCAGTTTAGGAGTGAGGGGACAGTCCAAAAGTGAGGAGGACAGTTCAGGAGTGAGGTTAACAGTCCAATAGTGAGGGGAACAGTCCAGGAATGTGGGTGACAGTCCAGGACTGAGGGGAACATGCCAGGAGTGAGGGTGACAGTCCAGGAGTGAGGGGAACAGCCCAGGAGGGAGGGGAACAGCCCGGAAGTGAGGGGAACAATCCAGGAATGACAGGGACAGTCCAGGAGTGAGGGAAACAAACCAGGAATGACGGGAACAGTTTAGGAGTGAGGGGAACAGTCAAGGAGTTAGGGGAACAGTCCAGGAATGAGGGGAACAGTCCAGGTGTGAGCAGAACAACCCAGGAGTGAGGGGGACAGTCCAGGACTGAGGGAAACAATCCAGTAGTGAGGGAAACAATCCAGTAGTGAGGTTAACAGTCCAGCAGTGAAGAAAACAAACCAAGAGTGAGGGGAACAATCCAGTACAGAGGGGAACAATCCAGGAGTGAGGAGGACAGTCCAGGAGGAAGGGGGACAGTCCAGGATGAGTTAGACAATCCATGGGTGAGGGTGACAGTGCAGGTGTGAGGTGAACAAACCAGGAGTTAGCGGAACAGCCCAGGAGGGAGGGGTACAGTCTAGGAGTGAGGGGAACAGACCAGGAGTAAGGGGAACAGTCCAGGAGAGTGTGGAACAGCCCAGGAATGAGAGGGAAAAGCCCAGTAATGACAGGGACATTTCAGGAATGAGGGAGATAGCCCAGGTGTGAGGGGAAGAGTGCAGAAGAGAGGGGAACAAGCCAGGAATTAGGGGACAGCGCAGGAGTGAGGGTGACAGTCCAGGAGTGAGGGGAACAGTCCAGGAATGTGGGTGACAGTCCAGGACTGAGGGGAACATGCCAGGAGTGAGGGTGACAGTCCAGGAGTGAGAGGAACAGTCCAGGAATGAGGGTGACAGTCCAGGAGTGAGGGGAACATGCCAGGAATGAGTGGAACAGTGCAGGAGTGACATAAACAATCCAGGAATGACGGGGACAGTCTAGGAGTGAGGGGAAAAATCCAGGAGTGAGGGGAACAATCCAGGAGCAAGGAAAGCAATCCAGGAGCCGGGGGAACAGTCCAAGAGTGAGGGGAAAGTCCGGGACTGAGGGAAACAATCCAGTAGTGAGGAAAACAAACCAAAGTGAGGGGAACAATCCAGGACTGAGGCGAACAATCCAGGAGTGAGGAGGACAGTCCAGGAGGAAGGGGGACAGTCCAGGAATGAGGGCGACAGTTCAGGAGTGAGAGGGACAGTCCAGGAGTGAGTGGAACAGCCGAGGAGTGAGAGGAACAGCCCACGAGTGAGGGGAACAATCCAGGAATTAGGGGTACAGCCCAGGAGTGAGTGTAACAGTGCAGAAGAGAGGGGAACAAGCCAGGAATTAGGGGACAGCCCAGGAGTGAGGGTGACAGTCCAGGAGTGAGGGGAACAGTCCAGGAATGTGGGTGACAGTCCAGGACTGAGGGGAACATGCCAGGACTGAGGGTGACAGTCCAGGAGTGAGGGGAACAGTCCAGGAATGAGGGTGACAGTCCAAGAATGAGGGTGACAGTCCAGGAGTGAGCGCGACAGTCCAGGAGTGAGGGTGACAGTCCAGGAGTTAGGGGAACAGTCCAGGAATGAGGGGAACAGTCCAGGAGTGAGGGTGGCCATTCAGGAGTGAGGGAAACAATCCAGGATTGAGGGGAACAGTCCAGGAGTGTGGGTTACAGTCCAGGAGTGAGGGTGACAGTCCAGGATGAGTTAGACAATCCATAGGTGAGGGTGACAGTGCAGGTGTGAGGTGAACAAACCAGGAGTTAGCGGAACAGCCCAGGAGGGAGTGGAATAGTCCAGGAGTGATGGGAACAGTGCAAGAGTGAGGGCAACAGTCCAGGAGTGAAGGGAAAAGCCCAGGAGTGAGGGATCAGCCCGGAAGTGAGGGGAACAATCCAGGAATGACAGGGACAGTCCAGGATTGAGGGAAACATTCCTGGAGCCGGGGGAACAGTCCAGGAGTGAGGGGAAAGTCCGGGAGTGAGGGAAACAATCCAGGACAGTCCAGGTGGAAGGGGGACAGTCCAGTAGTGGGTGGTACAGCCCAGGAGTGAGAGGGACAGCCCACGAGGGAGGGGAACAATCCAGCAATTAGGGGGACAGCCCAGGAGTGAGGATAACAGTCCAGGAGTGAGGGGAACCAGCCAGGAAAGAGGGGGACAGCCCAGGATTGAGGGGAACAATCCAGGACTGAGGGGAACAGTCCAGGAGTTAGAGGAACAACCCAGGAGTGAGGGGGACAGTCCAGGAGTGAGGGGAACAATCCAGGAGTGAATCCAGGTGTGAGGGTCAGTTTAGGAGTGAGGGGACAGTCCAAGAGTGAGGAGGACAGTTCAGGAGTGAGGTTAACAGTCCAATAGTGAGGGGAACAGTCCAGGAATGTGGGTGACAGTCCAGGACTGAGGGGAACATGCCAGGAGTGAGGGTGACAGTCCAGGAGTGAGGGGAACAGCCCAGGAGGGAGGGGAACAGCCCGGAAGTGAGGGGAACAATCCAGGAATGACAGGGACAGTCCAGGAGTGAGGGAAACAAACCAGGAATGACGGGAACAGTCTAGGAGTGAGGGGAACAGTCCAGGAGTTAGGGGAACAGTCCAGGAATTAGGGGAACAGTCCAGGAGTGAGGGTGACAGTCCAGGAGTGAGGGTGACAGTCCAGGATGAGTTAGACAATCCATGGGTGAGGGTGACAGTGCAGGTGTGAGGTGAACAAACCAGGAGTTAGCGGAACAGCCCAGGAGGGAGTGGAACAGTCCAGGAGTGAGGGGAACAGACCAGGAGTAAGGGGAACAGTCCAGGAGAGTGTGGAACAGCCCAGGAATGAGGGGGGAAAGCCCAGTAATGACAGGGACATTTCAGGAATGAGGGAGATAGCCCAGGTGTCAGGGGAACAGTGCAGAAGAGAGGGGAAAAAGCCAGGAATTAGGGGACAGCCCAGGAGTTGGGGTGACAGTCCAGGAGTGAGGGGAACAGTCCAGGAATGTGGGTGACAGTCCAGGACTGAGGGGAACATGCCAGGAGTGAGGGTGACAGTCCAGGAGTGAGGGGAACAGTCCAGGAATGAGGGTGACAGTCCAAGAATGAGGGTGACAGTCCTGGAGTGAGCGCGACAGTCCAGGAGTGAGGGTGACAGTCCAGGAGTGAGGGTGACAGTCCAGGAGTTAGGGGAACAGTCCAGGAATGAGGGGAACAGTCCAGGAGTGAGGGTGGCCGTTCAGGAGTGAGAGAAACAATCCAGGATTGAGGGGAACAGTCCAGGAGTGAGGGTTACAGTCCAGGAGTGAGGGTGACAGTCCAGGATGAGTTAGACAATCCATAGGTGAGGGTGACAGTGCAGGTGTGAGGTGAACAAACCAGGAGTTAGCGGAACAGCCCAGGAGGGAGTGGAATAGTCCAGGAGTGAGGGGAACAGTGCAAGAGTGAGGGCAACAGTCCAGGAGTGAAGGGAAAAGCCCAGGAGTGAGGGAACAGCCCGGAAGTGAGGGGAACAATCCAGGAATGACAGGGACAGTCCAGGAGTGAGGGAAACATTCCTGGAGCCGGGGGAACAGTCCAGGAGTGAGGGGAAAGTCCGGGAGTGAGGGAAACAATCCAGGACAGTCCAGGTGGAAGGGGGACAGTCCAGGAGTGAGTGGTACAGCCCAGGAGTGAGAGGGACAGCCCACGAGGGAGGGGAACAATCCAGCAATTAGGGGGACAGCCCAGGAGTGAGGATAACAGTCCAGGAGTGAGGGGAACCAGCCAGGAAAGAAGGGGGACAGCCCAGGATTGAGGGGAACAATCCAGGACAGAGGGGAACAGTCCAGGAGTTAGAGGAACAACCCAGGAGTGAGGGGGACAGTCCAGGAGTAAATCCAGGTGTGAGGGTCAGTTTAGGAGTGAGGGGGACAGTTCAGGAGTGAGGTTAACAGTCCAATAGTGAGGGGAACAGTCCAGGAATGTGGGTGACAGTCCAGGACTGAGGGGAACATGCCAGGAGTGAGGGTGACAGTCCAGGAGTGAGGGGAACAGCCCAGGAGGGAGGGGAACAGCCCGGAAGTGAGGGGAACAATCCAGGAATGACAGCGACAGTCCAGGAGTGAGGGAAACAAACCAGGAATGACGGGAACAGTTTAGGAGTGAGGGGAACAGTCCAGGAGTTAGGGGAATAGTCCAGGAATGAGGGGAACAGTCCAGGAGTGAGGGTGACATTCCAGGAGTGAGGGGAACAGCCCAGGAGGGAGGGGAACAGCCCGGAAGTGAGGGGAACAATCCAGGAATGACAGGGACAGTCCAGGAGTGAGGAAAACAAACCAGGAATGACGGGAACAGTCTAGGAGTGAGGGGAACAGTCCAGGAGTTAGGGGAACAGTCCAGGAATGAGGGGAACAGTCCAGGAGTGAGGGTGACAGTCCAGGAGTGAGGGTGACAGTCCAGGATGAGTTAGACAATCCATGGGTGAGGGTGACAGTGCAGGTGTGAGGTGAACAAACCAGGAATTAGCGGAACAGCCCAGGAGGGAGTGGAACAGTCCAGGAGTGAGGGGAACAGACCAGGAGTGAGGTTGGCCATTCAGGAGTGAGGGAAACAATCCAGGATTGAGGGGAACAGTCCAGGAGTGAGGGTTACAGTCCAGGAGTGAGGGTGACAGTCCAGGATGAGTTAGACAATCCATAGGTGAGGGTGACAGTGCAGGTGTGAGGTGAACAAACCAGGAGTTAGCGGAACAGCCCAGGAGGGAGTGGAATAATCCAGGAGTGAGGGGAACAGTGCAAGAGTGAGGGCAACAGTCTAGGAGTGAAGGGAAAAGCCCAGGAGTGAGGGAATAGCCCGGAAGTGAGGGGAACAATCCAGGAATGACAGGGACAGTCCAGGAGTGAGGGAAAAATTCCTGGAGCCGGGGGAACAGTCCAGGAGTGAGGGGAAAGTCCGGGAGTGAGGGCAACAATCCAGCACAGTCCAGGTGGAAGGGGGACAGTCCAGGAGTGAGTGGTACAGCCCAGGAGTGAGAGGGACAGCCCACGAGGGAGGGGAACAATCCAGCAATTAGGGGGACAGCCCAGGAGTGAGGATAACAGTCCAGGAGTGAGGGGAACCAGCCAGGAAAGAAGGGGACAGCCCAGGATTGAGGGGAACAATCCAGGACTGAGGAGAACAGTCCAGGAGTTAGAGGAACAACCCAGGAGTGAGGGGGACAGTCCAGGAGTGAGGGGAACAATCCAGGAGTGAATCCAGGTGTGAGGGTTAGTTTAGGAGTGAGGGGACAGTCCAAGAGTGAGGAGGACAGTTCAGGAGTGAGTTTAACAGTCCAATAGTGAGGGGAACAGTCCAGGAATGTGGGTGACAGTCCAGGACTGAGGGGAACATGCCAGGAGTGAGGGTGACAGTCCAGGAGTGAGGGGAACAGCCCAGGAGGGAGGGGAACAGCCCGGAAGTGAGGGAAACAATCCAGGAATGACAGGGACAGTCCAGGAGTGAGGAAAACAAACCAGGAATGACGGGAACAGTCTAGGAGTGAGGGGAACAGTCCAGGAGTTAGGGTAACAGTCCAGGAATGAGGGGAATAGTCCAGGAGTGAGGGTGACAGTCCAGGAGTGAGGGTGACAGTCCAGGATGAGTTAGACAATCCATGGGTGAGGGTGACAGTGCAGGTGTGAGGTGAACAAACCAGGAGTTAGCGGAACAGCCCAGGAGGGAGTGGAACAGTCCAGGAGTGAGGGGAACAGACCAGGAGTAAGGGGAACAGTCCAGGAATGATGGGAACAATCCAAGAGTGAGGGTAACAGTCCAGGAGTGAGGGTGACAGTCGACGAGTGAGGGGAAGCGCCCAAAAATGAGGGGAACAGGCCAGGAATGAGGGGAACGGTGCAAGAGTGAGGAGAACAGTCCAGGAGTGAAGGGAACAGCCCAGGAGTGAGGGAACAGCCATGGAGTGAGGGGAACAATCCAGGAGTGAGGGGAACAATCCAGAAGTGAGGGGAACAATGCTGGAGTGAGGGGAACAATGCTGGAGTGAGGGGAACAGCCGGGAAGTGAGGGGAAAAATCCCGGAATGATAGGGACAGTCCAGGAGTGAGGGAAACATTCCTGGAGACGGGGGAACAGTCCAGGAGTGAGGGGAAAGTCCGGGAGTGAGGGAAACAATCCAGGACAGTCCAGGCGGAAGGGGGACAGTCCAGGAGTGAGTGGTACAGTCCAGGAGTGAGAGGGACAGCCCACGAGGGAGGGGAACAATCCAGCAATTAGGGGGACAGCCCACAAGTGAGGAAAACAGTCCAGCAGTGAGGGGAACCAGCCAGGAAAGAGGGGGACAGCCCAGGAGCGAGGGGAACAATCCAGGACTGATGGGAACAGTCCAGGAGTTAGCGGAACAGCCCAGGAGTGAGGGGGACAGTCCAAGAGTGAGGGGAACAATCCAGGAGGGAATCCAGGTGTGAGGGGAGAGTCCAAGAGTGAGTGGGAGAGTTCAGGAGTGAGGGTAACAGTCCATGAGTGAGGGGAACAATCCAGGAGTGAATCCAGGTGTGGGGACAGTTTAGGTGTGAGGGGACAGTCCAAGAGTGAGGGGGACAGTTCAGGAGTGAGGGTAACAGTCCAGGAGTGAGGAGAACAGTCCAGGAATGTGGGTGACAGTCCAGGACTGAGGGGAACATGCCAGGAGTGAGTGTGACAGTCCAGGAGTGAGGGGAACAGGCCAGGAATGAGTGGAACAGTGCAAGAGTGAGGGTGACAGTCCAGGAGTGAGGAAAACAGCCCAGGAGTGAGGGGAACAACACAGGAATGATGGGGACAGTCCAAGAGTGACGGAAACAATCCAGCAATGATGGGGACAGTCTAGGAGTGAGGGGAAAAATCCAGGAGTGAAGGGAACAGTCCAGGAGCAAGGAAAACAATTCAGGAGCCAGGGGAACAGTCCAGGAGTGAGGGGAAAGTCCGGGACTGAGGGAAACAATCCAGTAGTGAGGGAAACAATCCAGTAGTGAGGTTAACAGTCCAGCAGTGAGGAAAAGAATCCAAGAGTGAGGGGAACAATCCAGGACTGAGGGGAACAATTCAGGAGTGAGGAGGACAGTCCAGGAGGAAGGGGGACAGTCCAGGAATGAGGGCGACAGTTCAGGAGTGAGAGGGACAGTCCAGGAGTGAGTGGAACAGTTCAGGAGTGAGAGGAATAGCCCACGAGTGAGGGGAACAATCCAGGAATTAGGGGAAAGCCCAGGAGTGAGGGTAACAGTGCAGGTGTGAGGGGAACAGTCCAGGAATTAGGGGACAGCCCAGGAGTGAGGATGACAGTCCAGGAGTGAGGGGAACAGTCCTGGAATGTGGGTGACAGTCCAGGACTGAGGGGAACATGCCAGGAGTGAGGGTGACAGTCCAGGAGTGAGGGGAACAGGCCAGGAATGAGTGGAACAGCCATGGAGTGAGGGGAACAATCCAGGAATGACAGGGACCACCCAGGAGTGAGGGAAACAATCCAGGAATGACGGGGACAGTCCAAGAGTGACAGAATCAATCCAGGAGTGACGTGGACCGTCTAGGAGTGAGGGGAAAAATCCAGGAGTGAAGGGAACAATCCAGGAGCAAGGAAAACAATCCAGGAGCTGGGGGAACAGACCAGGAGTGAGAGGAAAGTCCGGGACTGAAGAAAACAATCCAGTAGTGAGGTTAACAGTCCAGCAGTGAGGAACACAATCGAAGAGTGATGCCAACAATCCAGGAATGAGGGGAACAATCCAGGAGTGAGGAGGACAGTCCAGGAGGAAGGGGGACAGTTCAGGAGTGAGGGGAACAATCCAGGAATTAGGGGGCAGCACAGGAGTGAGGGTAACAGTGCAGGTGTGAGGGGAACAGTCCAGGAATTAGGGGACAGCCCAGGAGTGAGGATGACAGTCCAGGAGTGAGGGGAACAGTCCTGGAATGTGGGTGACAGTCCAGGACTGAGGGGAACATGCCAGGAGTGAGGGTGACAGTCCAGGAGTGAGGGGAACAGGCCAGGAATGAGTGGAACAGCCATGGAGTGAGGGGAACAATCCAGGAATGACAGGGACCGCCCAGGAGTGAGGGAAACAATCCAGGAATGACGGGGACAGTCCAAGAGTGACAGAATCAATCCAGGAGTGACGTGGACCGTTTAGGAGTGAGGGGGAAAATCCAGGAGTGAAGGGAACAATCCAGGAGCAAGGAAAACAATCCAGGAGCTGGGGGAACAGACCAGGAGTGAGAGGAAAGTCCGGGACTGAAGAAAACAATCCAGTAGTGAGGTTAACAGTCCAGCAGTGAGGAACACAATCGAAGAGTGATGCCAACAATCCAGGAATGAGGGGAACAATCCAGGAGTGAGGAGGACAGTCCAGGAGGAAGGGGGACAGTTCAGGAGTGAGGGGAACAATCCAGGAATTAGGGGGCAGCCCAGGAGTGAGGGTAACAGTGCTGGAGTGAGGGGAACAAGCCAGGAATTAGGGGACAGCCCAGGAGTGAGGGTGACAGTCCAGGAGTGAGGGGAACAGTCCAGGAATGTGGGTGACAATCCAGGACTGAGGGGAACATGCCAGGAGTGAGGGTGACAGTCCAGGAGTGATGGAAACAGTCCAGGAATGAGGGTGACAGTCCAGGAATGAGGGTGACAGTCCGGGAGTCAGCGCGACAGTCCAGGAGTGAGGGTGTCAGTCCAGCAATTAGGGGAACAGTCCAGGAATGAGGGGAACATTCCAGGAGTGAGGGTGACAGTCCAGGAGTGAGAGTGGCAGTCCAGGAGTGAGGGTGGCCGTCCAGGAATGAGGGAAACAATCCAGGATTGAGGGGAACAGTCCAGGAGTGATGGTGACAGTCCAGGAGTGAGGGTGACAGTCCAGGATGAGTTAGACAAGCCATGGGTGAGGGTGACAGTGCAGGTGTGAGGTGAATAAACCAGGAGTTGGCGGAAAAGCCCAGGAGGGAGTGGAACAGTCCAAGAGTGAGGGGAACAGTCCAGGAGTAATGGGAACAGTCCAGGAGAGAGTGAACAGCCCAGGAATGAGGGGGAAAAGCCCAGTAATGACAGGGACATTTCAGGAGTGAGGGGGATAGCCCAGGTGTGAGGGGAACAGTCCAGGAATGATGGGAACAGTCCAAGAGTGAGGGTGACAGTCCAGGAGAGAGGGTGACTGTCCACGAGTGAGGGGAACCGCCCAGGAATGAGGGGAACAGGCCAGGAATGAGGGGAACAGTGCAAGAGTGAGGGGAACAGTCCAGGAGTGAAGGGAACAGCCATGGAGTGAGGGAACAGCCACGGAGTGAGGGGAACAATCCAGGAGTGAGGGGAACAATGCTGGAGTGAGGGGAACAGCCCGGAAGTGAGGGGAACAATCCAGGAATGACAGGGACAGTACAGGAGTGATTGAAACATTCCTGGAGCCAGGGGAACAGTCCAGGAGTGAGGGGAAAGTCCGGGAGTGAGGGAAACAATCCAGGAGGAAGAGGGACAGTCCAGGAGTGAGTGGTACAGCCCAGGAGTGAGAGGGACAGCCCACGAGGGAGGGGAACAATCCAGCAATTAGGGGGACAGCCCAGGAGTGAGGATAGCAGTCCAGGAGTGAGGGGAACCAGCCAGGAAAGAGGGGGACAGCCCAGGAGTGAGGGGAACAATCCAGGACTGAGGGGAACAGTCCAGGAGTTAGCGGAACAAACCAGGAGTGAGAGGGAAGTCCAGGAGTGAGTGGAACAATCCAGGAGTGAATCCAGGTGTGAGGGGACAGCTTACGAGTGAGGAGAGAGTCCAAGAGTGAGGGGGACAATTCAGGAGTGAGGGCAACAGTCCAGAAGTGAGGGGAACAGTCCAGGAATGTGGGTGACAGTCCAGGACTGAGGGGAACATGCCAGGAGTGAGGGTGACAGTCCAGGAGCGAGGGGAACAGCCCAGGAGGGAGGGGAACAGCCATGGAGTGAGGGGAACAGCCCAGAAGTGAGGGGAAGAATCCAGGAATGACAGGGACAGTCCAGGAGTGAGGGAAACAATCCAGGAATGACGGGGAAAGTCTAGGAGTGAGGGGAAAAGTCCAGGAGTGAGGGGAACAGTCTAGGAGTGAGGCGAAAAATCCAGGAGTGAAGGGAACAATCCAGGAGCAAGGAAAACAATCCAGGAGCCGGGGGAACAGTCCAGGAGTGAGGGGAAAGTCCGGGACTGAGGGAAACAATCCAGTCGTGAGGGAAACAATCCAGTAGTGAGGTTAACAGTCCAGCAGTGAGGAAAACAATCCAAGAGTGAGGGGAACAATCCAAGACTGAGGGGAACAATCCAGGAGTGAGGAGGACAGTCCAGGAGGAAGGGGGACAGTCCAGGAATGAGGGCCACAGTTCAGCAGTGAGAGGGACAGTCCACGAGTTAGGGGAACAAGCCAGGAATTGGGGGACAGCCCAGGAGTGAGGGTGACAGTCCAGGAGTGAGGGGAACAGTCCAGGAATGTGGGTGGCAGTCCAGGACTGAGGGGAACATGCCAGGAGTGAGGGTGACAGCCCAGGAATGAGTGGAACAGGCCAGGAATGAGTGGAATAGCCATGGAGTGAGGGGAACAGCCCGGAGGTGAGGGGAACAATCCAGGAATGACAGGGACAGTCCAGGAGTGAGGGAAACAATCCAGGAATGACGGGGACATTCTAGGAGTGAGGGGAACCGTCCAGGAGTGAGGGGAACAGCCCAGGAGTGAGGGGAACAATCCAGGAGCAAGGAAAACAATCCAGGAGCCGGGGGAACAGTCCAGGAGTGAGGGGAAAGTCCGGGACTGAAGGAAACAATCCAGGAGTGAGGGAAACAATCCAGTAGTGAGGTTAACAGTCCAGCAGTGAGGAAAACAATCCAAGAGTGAGGGGAACAAACCAGGACTCATGGGAAAAATCCAGGAGTGAGGAGGACAGTCCAGGAGGAAGGGGGACAATCCAGGAATGAGGGCGACAGTTCAGGAGTGAGAGGGACAGTCCAGGAGTGAGTGGAACAGTCCAGGAATTAGGGGGACAGCCCAGGAGACAGGGTAACAGTGCAGGAGTGAGGGGAACAAACCAGGAATTAGGGGACAGCCCAGGAGTGAGGGTGACAGTCCAGGAGTGAGGGGAACAGTCCAGGAATGTGGGTGACAGTCCAGGACTGAGGGGAACAGGCCAGAAATCAGTGGAACAGCCATGGAGTGAGGGGAACAATCCAGGAGTGAGGGGAACAATCCAGGAATGACAGGGACAGTCCAGGAGTGAGGGAAACAGTCCAGGAGTGAGGGGAAGAGCCCAGGAGTGAGGGGAACAATCCAGGAATGATGGGGCAGTCCAAGAGTGACGGAAACAATCCAGGAATGATGGGGACAGTCTAGGAGTGAGGGGAAAAATCCAGGAGTGAGGGGAACAATCCAGGAGCAAGGAAAACAATCCAGGAGCCGGAGGAACAGTCCAGAAGTGAGAGGAAAGTTCGGGACTGAGGGAAACAATCCAGTAGTGTGGGAAACAATCCAGTAGTGAGGTTAACAGTCCAGCAGTGAGGAAAACAATCCAAGAGTGAGGGGAACAATCCAGGTCTGAGGGGAACAAATCAGAAGTGAGAAGGACACTCCAGGAGGAAGGGGGACAGTTCAGGAGTGAGAGGGACAGTCCAGGAGTGAGTGGAACAGTCCAGGAATGAGTGGAACAGTCCAGGAGTGAGACGAACAGTTCTCGAGTGAGGGGAACAATCCAGGAATTAGGGGGCAGCCCAGGAGTGAGGGTAACAGTGCAGGAATGATGGGAACAAGCCAGGAATTAGGGGACAACCCAGGAGTGAGGGTGACAGTCCAGGAGTGAGGGGAACAGTCCAGGAGTGAGGGTGACAGTCCAGGAGTGAGGGGAACAGTCCAGGAGTGAGGGGAACAGTCCAGGAGTGAGGGTGGCAGTCCAGGAGTGAGGGTGGCCGTCCAGGAATGAGGGAAACAATCCAGGATTGCGGGGAACAGTCCAGGAGTGAGGAAAACAGTCCAGGGGTGAGGGTGACAGTCCAGGATGAGTTAGACAAGCCATGGGTGAGGGTGATAGTGCAGGTGTGAGGTGAACAAACCAGGAGTTAGCGGAACAGCCCAGGAGGGAGTGGAACAGTCCAAGAGAGGAACAGTCCAGGAGTAATGGGAACAGTCCAGGAGAGAGTGAACAGCCCAGGAATGAGGGGGAAAAGCCCAGTAATGACAGGGACATTTCAGGAGTGAGGGGGATAGCCCAGGTGTGAGGGGAACAGTCCAGGAGAGAGGGTGACTGTCCACGAGTGAGGGGAACCGCCCAGGAATGAGGGGAACAGGCCAGGAATGAGGGGAACAGTGCAAGAGTGAGGGGAACAGTCCAGGAGTGAGGTAACAGCCCAGGAGTGAGGGAACAGCCATGGAGTGAGGGGAACAATCCAGGAGTGAGGGGAACAATCCAGGAGTGAGGGGAACAATGCTGGAGTGAGGGGAACAGCCCGGAAGTGAGGGGAACAATCCAGGAATGACAGGGACAGTCCAGGAGTGAGGGAAACAATCCAGGAATGACGGGGAAAGTCTAGGAGTGAGGGGAACAGTCCAGGAGTGAGGGGAACAATCCAGGAGTGAGGGTGAAAGTCCAGGAATGAGTGGAACAGGCCAGGAATGAGTGGAATAGCCATGGAGTGAGGGGAACAGCCCGGAGGTGAGGGAAACAATCCAGGAATGACGGGGACATTTTATGAGTGAGGTGAACAGTCCAGGAGTGGGGGGAACAGCCCAGGAGTGAGGGGAACAATCCAGGAGCAAGGAAAACAATCCAGGAGCTGGGGGAACAGTCCAGGAGTGAGGGAAACAATCCAGGAATGACGGGGAAAGTCTAGGAGTGAGGGGAACAGTCCAGGAGTGAGGGGAACAATCCAGGAGTGAGGGTGAAAGTCCAGGAATGAGTGGAACAGGCCAGGAATGAGTGGAATAGCCATGGAGTGAGGGGAACAGCCCGGAGGTGAGGGGAACAATCCAGGAATGACAGGGACAGTCCAGGAGTGAGGGAAACAATCCAGGAATGACGGGGACATTTTATGAGTGAGGGGAACAGTCCAGGAGTGAGGGGAACAGCCCAGGAGTGAGGGGAACAATCCAGGAGCAAGGAAAACAATCCAGGAGCCGGGGGAACAGTCCAGGAGTGAGGGGAAAGTCCGGGACTGAAGGAAACAATCCAGGAGTGAGGGAAACAATCCAGTAGTGAGGTTAACAGTCCAGCAGTGAGGAAAGCAATCCAAGAGTGAGTGGAACAATCCAGGACTGAGGAGAACAATCCAGGAGTGAGGAGGACAGTCCAGGAGGAAGGGGGACAATCCAGGAATGAGGGCGACAGTTCAGGAGTGCGAGGGACAGTCCAAGAGTGAGTGGAACAGTCCAAGAGTGAGTGGAACAATCCAGGAGTGAGAGGAACAGCCCACGAGTGAGGGGAACAAGCCAGGAATTAGGGGAGAGCCCAGGAGTGAGGGTGACAGACCAGGACTGAGGGGAACAGGCCAGAAATGAGTGGAACAGCCATGGAGTGAGAGGAACAATCCAGGAGTGAGGGGAACAATCCAGGAATGACAGGGACAGTCCAGGAGTGAGGGAAACAGTCCAGGAGTGAGGGGAAGTGCCCAGAAGTGAGGGGAAGAATCCAGGAATGACAGGGACAGTCCAGGAGTGAGGGAAACAATCCAGGAATGACGGGGAAAGTCTAGGAGTGAGGTGAACAGTCCAGGAGTGAGGGGAACAATCCAGGAGCAAGGAAAACAATCCAGGAGCCGGTGGAACAGTCCAGGAGTGAGGGGAAAGTCCGGGACTGAGGGAAACAATCCAGTAGTGAGGGAAACAATCCAGTAGTGAGGTTAACAGTCCAGCAGTGAGGAAAACAATCCAAGAGTGAGGGGAACAATCCAGGACTGAGGGGAACAATCCAGGAGTGAGGAGGACAGTCCAGGATGAAGGGGGACAGTTCAGGAATGAGGGCCACAGTTCAGCAGTGAGAGGGACAGTCCACAAGTTAGGGGAACAAGCCAGGAATTAGGGGGACAGCCCAGGAGTGAGGGTGACAGTCCAGGAGTGAGGGAAACAGTCAAGGAATGTGGGTGACAGTCCAGGACTGAGGGGAACATGCCAGGAGTGAGGGTGAAAGTCCAGGAATGAGTGGAACAGGCCAGGAATGAGTGGAATAGCCATGGAGTGAGGGGAACAGCCCGGAGGTGAGGGGAACAATCCAGGAATGACAGGGACAGTCCAGGAGTGAGGGAAACAATCCAGGAATGACGGGGACATTTTAGGAGTAAGGGGTACCGTCCAGGAGTGAGGGGAACAGCCCAGGAGTGAGGGGAACAATCCAGGAGCAAGGAAAACAATCCAGGAGCCGGGGGAACAGTCCAGGAGTGAGGGGAAAGTCCGGGACTGAAGGAAACAATCCAGGAGTGAGGGAAACAATCCAGTAGAGAGGTTAACAGTCCAGCAGTGAGGAAAACAATCCAAGAGTGAGGGGAACAATCCAGGACTCAGGGGAACAATCCAGGAGTGAGGAGGACAATCCAGGAGTGAGGAGGACAGGTCAGGAGGAAGGGGGACAATCCAGGAATGAGGGCGACAGGCCAGGAGTGTGAGGGACAGTCCAGGAGTGAGTGGAACAGTCCAAGAGTGAGTGGAACAATCCAGGAGTGAGAGGAACAGCCCACGAGTGAGGGGAACAAGCCAGGAATTAGGGGACAGCCCAGGAGTGAGGGTGAAAGTCCAGGACTGAGGGGAACAGGCCAGAAATGAGTGGCACAGCCATGGAGTGAGGGGAACAATCCAGGAGTGAGGGGAACAATCCAGGAATAACGGGGACAGTCCAGGAGTGAGGGGAAGAGCCCAGGAGTGAGGGAAACAATCCAGGAATGATGGGGCAGTCCAAGAGTGACGGAAACAATCCAGGAATGACGGGGACAGTCTAGGAGTGAGGGGAAAAATCCAGGAGTGAGGGGAACAATCCAGGAGCAAGGAAAACAATCCAGGAGCCGGAGGAACAGTCCAGAAGTGAGAGGAAAGCCCGGGACTGAGGGAAACAATCCAGTAGTGTGTGTGGGAAACAATCCAGTATTGAGGTTAGCAGTCCAGCCGTGAGGAAAACAATCCAAGAGTGAGGGGAACAATCCAGGTCTGAGGGGAACAATCCAGGAGTGAGGAAAACACTCCAGGAGGAAGGGGGACAGTTGAGGAGTGAGAGGGACAGTCCAGGAGTGAGTGGAACAGTCCAGGAATGAGTGGAACAGTCCAGGAGTGAGACGAACAGTCCTCGAGTGAGGGGAACAATCCAGGAATTAGGGGGCAGCCCAGGAGTGAGGGTAACAGTGCAGGAGTGAGGGGAACAAGCCAGGAATTAGGGGACAGCCCAGGAGTGAGGGTGACAGTCCAGGTGTGAGGGGAACAGTCCAGGAATGTGGGTGACAGTCCAGGACTGAGGGGAACATGCCAGGAGTGAGGGTGACAGGCCAGGAGTGAGGGAAACAGTCCAGGATTGAGGGGAACAGTCCAGGAGTGAGGGTGACAGTCCAGGAGTGAGGTTGGCAGTCCAGGAGTGAGGGTGGCCGTCCAGGAATGAGGGAAACAATCCAGGATTAAGGGGAACATTCCAGGAGTGATGGTGACAGTCCAGGAGTGAGGGTGACAGTCCAGGATGAGTTAGACAATCCATGGGTGAGGGTGACAGTGCAAGTGTGAGGTGAACAAACCAGGAGTTAGCGAAACAGCCCAGGAGGGAATGCAACAGTCCAAGAGTGAGGGGAACAGTCCAGGAGTAAGGGGAACAGTCCAGGAGAGTGTGAACAGCCCAGGAATGAGGGGAAAAAGCCCAGTAATGACAGGGACATTTCAGGAGTGAGGGGGATAGCCCAGGTGTGAGGGGAACAGTCCAGGAATGATGGGAACAGTCCAAGAGTGAGGGTGACAGTCCAGGAGAGAGGGTGACAGACCACGAGTGAGGGGAACCACCCAGAAATGAGGGGAACAGGCCAGGAATGAGGGATACAGTGCAAGAGTGAGGGGAACAGTCCAGGAGTGAAGGGAATAGCCCAGGAGTGAGGGAACAGCCATGGAGTGAGGGCAACAATCCAGGAGTGAGGGGAACAATGCTGGAGTGAGGGGAACAATCCAGGAATGACAGAGACAGTACAGGAGTGAGGGAAACATTCCTGGAGCCGACGGAACAGTCCAGGAGTGAGAGGAAAGTCCGGGAGTGAGAAAAACAATCCAGGCGGAAGAGGGACAGTCCAGGAGTGAGTGGTACAGCTCAGGAGTGAGAGGCACAGCCCACGAGTGAGGGGAACAATCCAGCAATTATGGGGACAGCCCAGGAGTGAGGGGAACAATCCAGGACTGAGGGGAACAGTCCAGGAGTTAGCGGAACAAACCAGGAGTGCGAGGGACAGTCCAGTAGTGAGGAGAACAATCCAGGAGTGAATCCAGGTGTGAGGGGACAGTTTAGGAGTGAGGAGAGAGTCCTAGAGTGAGGGGGACAGTTCAGGAGTGAGGGTAAAAGTCCAGGAGTGAGGGGAACAGTCCAGGAATGTGGGTGACAGTCCAGGACTGAGGGGAAAATGCCAGGAGTGAGTGTGACAGTCCAGGAGTGAGGGGAACAGGCCAGGAATGAGTGGAACAGTGCAAGAGTGAGGGTGACAGTCCAGGAGTGAGGGGAACAGCCCAGGAGGGAGGGGAACAGCCATGGAGTGAGGGGAACAATCCAGGAGTGAGGGGAACAATCCAGGAGTGAGGGGAACAGCCCAGAAGTGAGGGGAAGAATCCAGGAATGACAGGGACAGTCCAGGAGAGAGTGAAACAACCCAGGAATGACGGGGACATTCTAGGAGTGAAGGGAACAGTCCAGGAGTGAGGGGAACAATCCAGGAGTGAGGGTGAAAGTCCAGGAATGAGTGGAACAGGCCAGGAATGAGTGGAATAGCCATGGAGTGAGGGGAACAGCCCGGAGGTGAGGGAAACAATCCAGGAATGACGGGGACATTTTATGAGTGAGGTGAACAGTCCAGGAGTGAGGGGAACAGCCCAGGAGTGAGGGGAACAATCCAGGAGCAAGGAAAACAATCCAGGAGCCGGGGGAACAGTCCAGGAGTGAGGGAACCAATCCAGGAATGACGGGGAAAGTCTAGGAGTGAGGGGAACAGTCCAGGAGTGAGGGGAACAATCCAGGAGTGAGGGTGAAAGTCCAGGAATGAGTGGAACAGGCCAGGAATGAGTGGAATAGCCATGGAGTGAGGGGAACAGCCCGGAGGTGAGGGAAACAATCCAGGAATGACGGGGACATTTTATGAGTGAGGGGAACAGTCCAGGAGTGAGGGGAACAGCCCAGGAGTGAGGGGAACAATCCAGGAGCAAGGATAACAATCCAGGAGCCGGGGGAACAGTCCAGGAGTGAGGGGAAAGTCCGGGACTGAAGGAAACAATCCAGGAGTGAGGGAAACAATCCAGTAGTGAGGTTAACAGTCCAGCAGTGAGGAAAGCAATCCAAGAGTGAGTGGAACAATCCAGGACTGAGGAGAACAATCCAGGAGTGAGGAGGACAGTCCAGGAGGAAGGGGGACAATCCAGGAATGAGGGCGACAGTTCAGGAGTGCGAGGGACAGTCCAAGAGTGAGTGGAACAGTCCAAGAGTGAGTGGAACAATCCAGGAGTGAGAGGAACAGCCCACGAGTGAGGGGAACAAGCCAGGAATTAGGGGAGAGCCCAGGAGTGAGGGTGACAGTCCAGGACTGAGGGGAACAGGCCAGAAATGAGTGGAACAGCCATGGAGTAAGAGGAACAATCCAGGAGTGAGGGGAACAATCCAGGAATGACAGGGACAGTCCAGGAGTGAGGGAAACAGTCCAGGAGTGAGGGGAAGAGCCCAGAAGTGAGGGGAAGAATCCAGGAATGACAGGGACAGTCCAGGAGTGAGGGAAACAATCCAGGAATGATGGGGAAAGTCTAGGAGTGAGGTGAACAGTCCAGGAGTGAGGGGAACAATCCAGGAGCAAGGAAAACAATCCAGGAGCCGGTGGAACAGTCCAGGAGTGAGGGGAAAGTCCGGGACTGAGGGAAACAATCCAGTAGTGAGGGAAACAATCCAGTAGTGAGGTTAACAGTCCAGCAGTGAGGAAAACAATCCAAGAGTGAGGGGAACAATCCAGGACTGAGGGGAACAATCCAGGAGTGAGGAGGACAGTCCAGGATGAAGGGGGACAGTTCAGGAATGAGGGCCACAGTTCAGCAGTGAGAGGGACAGTCCACAAGTTAGGGGAACAAGCCAGGAATTAGGGGGACAGCCCAGGAGTGAGGGTGACAGTCCAGGAGTGAGGGGAACAGTCCAGGAATGTGGGTGACAGTCCAGGACTGAGGGGAACATGCCAGGAGTGAGGGTGAAAGTCCAGGAATGAGTGGAACAGGCCAGGAATGAGTGGAATAGCCATGGAGTGAGGGGAACAGCCCGGAGGTGAGGGGAACAATCCAGGAATGACAGGGACAGTCCAGGAGTGAGGGAAACAATCCAGGAATGACGGGGACATTTTAGGAGTAAGGGGTACCGTCCAGGAGTGAGGGGAACAGCCCAGGAGTGAGGGGAACAATCCAGGAGCAAGGAAAACAATCCAGGAGCCGGGGGAACAGTCCAGGAGTGAGGGGAAAGTCCGGGACTGAAGGAAACAATCCAGGAGTGAGGGAAACAATCCAGTAGAGAGGTTAACAGTCCAGCAGTGAGGAAAACAATCCAAGAGTGAGGGGAACAATCCAGGACTCAGGGGAACAATCCAGGAGTGAGGAGGACAATCCAGGAGTGAGGAGGACAGGTCAGGAGGAAGGGGGACAATCCAGGAATGAGGGCGACAGGTCAGGAGTGTGAGGGACAGTCCAGGAGTGAGTGGAACAGTCCAAGAGTGAGTGGAACAATCCAGGAGTGAGAGGAACAGCCCACGAGTGAGGGGAACAATCCAGGAATTAGGGGACAGCCCAGGAGTGAGGGTGAAAGTCCAGGACTGAGGGGAACAGGCCAGAAATGAGTGGAACAGCCATGGAGTGAGGGGAACAATCCAGGAGTGAGGGGAACAATCCAGGAATAACGGGGACAGTCCAGGAGTGAGAGGAAACAGTCCAGGAGTGAGGGGAAGAGCCCAGGAGTGAGGGAAACAATCCAGGAATGATGGGGCAGTCCAAGAGTGACGGAAACAATCCAGGAATGACGGGGACAGTCTAGGAGTGAAGGGAAAAATCCAGGAGTGAGGGGAACAATCCAGGAGCAAGGAAAACAATCCAGGAGCCGGAGGAACAGTCCAGAAGTGAGAGGAAAGTCCGGGACTGAGGGAAACAATCCAGTAGTGTGGGAAACAATCCAGTATTGAGGTTAGCAGTCCAGCCGTGAGGAAAACAATCCAAGAGTGAGGGGAACAATCCAGGTCTGAGGGGAACAATCCAGGAGTGAGGAAAACACTCCAGGAGGAAGGGGGACAGTTGAGGAGTGAGAGGGACAGTCCAGGAGTGAGTGGAACAGTCCAGGAATGAGTGGAACAGTCCAGGAGTGAGACGAACAGTCCTCGAGTGAGGGGAACAATCCAGGAATTAGGGGGCAGCCCAGGAGTGAGGGTAACAGTGCAGGAGTGAGGGGAACAAGCCAGGAATTAGGGGACAGCCCAGGAGTGAGGGTGACAGTCCAGGTGTGAGGGGAACAGTCCAGGAATGTGGGTGACAGTCCAGGACTGAGGGGAACATGCCAGGAGTGAGGGTGACAGGCCAGGAGTGAGGGAAACAGTCCAGGAATGAGGGGAACAGTCCAGGAGTGAGGGTGACAGTCCAGGAGTGAGGTTGGCAGTCCAGGAGTGAGGGTGGCCGTCCAGGAATGAGGGAAACAATCCAGGATTAAGGGGAACATTCCAGGAGTGATGGTGACAGTCCAGGAGTGAGGGTGACAGTCCAGGATGAGTTAGACAATCCATGGGTGAGGGTGACAGTGCAAGTGTGAGGTGAACAAACCAGGAGTTAGCGAAACAGCCCAGGAGGGAGTGCAACAGTCCAAGAGTGAGGGGAACAGTCCAGGTGTAAGGGGAACAGTCCAGGAGAGTGTGAACAGCCCAGGAATGAGGGGAAAAAGCCCAGTAATGACAGGGACATTTCAGGAGTGAGGGGGATAGCCCAGGTGTGAGGGGAACAGTCCAGGAATGATGGGAACAGTCCAAGAGTGAGGGTGACAGTCCAGGAGAGAGGGTGACAGACCACGAGTGAGGGGAACCACCCAGAAATGAGGGGAACAGGCCAGGAATGAGGGATACAGTGCAAGAGTGAGGGGAACAGTCCAGGAGTGAAGGGAATAGCCCAGGAGTGAGGGAACAGCCATGGAGTGAGGGCAACAATCCAGGAGTGAGGGGAACAATGCTGGAGTGAGGGGAACAATGCTGGAGTGAGGGGAACAATCCAGGAATGACAGAGACAGTACAGGAGTGAGGGAAACATTCCTGGAGCCGACGGAACAGTCCAGGAGTGGGAGGAAAGTCCGGGAGTGAGAAAAACAATCCAGGCGGAAGAGGGACAGTCCAGGAGTGAGTGGTACAGCTCAGGAGTGAGAGGCACAGCCCACGAGTGAGGGGAACAATCCAGCAATTAGGGGGACAGCCCAGGAGTGAGGGGAACAATCCAGGACTGAGGGGAACAGTCCAGGAGTTAGCGGAACAAACCAGGAGTGCGAGGGACAGTCCAGTAGTGAGGAGAACAATCCAGGAGTGAATCCAGGTGTGAGGGGACAGTTTAGGAGTGAGGAGAGAGTCCTAGAGTGAGGGGGACAGTTCAGGAGTGAGGGTAAAAGTCCAGGAGTGAGGGGAACAGTCCAGGAATGTGGGTGACAGTCCAGGACTGAGGGGAAAATGCCAGGAGTGAGTGTGACAGTCCAGGAGTGAGGGGAACAGGCCAGGAATGAGTGGAACAGTGCAAGAGTGAGGGTGACAGTCCAGGAGTGAGGGGAACAGCCCAGGAGGGAGGGGAACAGCCATGGAGTGAGGGGAACAATCCAGGAGTGAGGGGAACAGCCCAGAAGTGAGGGGAAGAATCCAGGAATGACAGGGACAGTCCAGGAGAGAGTGAAACAACCCAGGAATGACGGGGACATTCTAGGAGTGAAGGGAACAGACCGGGAGTGAGGGGAACAGCCCAGGAGTGAGGGGAACAATCCAGGAATGTGGGTGACAGTCCAGGACTGAGGGGAAAATGCCAGGAGTGAGTGTGACAGTCCAGGAGTGAGGGGAACAGGCCAGGAATGAGTGGAACAGTGCAAGAGTGAGGGTGACAGTCCAGGAGTGAGGGGAACAGCCCAGGAGGGAGGGGAACAGCCATGGAGTGAGGGGAACAATCCAGGAGTGAGGGGAACAGCCCAGAAGTGAGGGGAAGAATCCAGGAATGACAGGGACAGTCCAGGAGAGAGTGAAACAACCCAGGAATGACGGGGACATTCTAGGAGTGAAGGGAACAGACCGGGAGTGAGGGGAACAGCCCAGGAGTGAGGGGAACAATCCAGGAATGACAGGGACAGTCCAGGAGTGAGGGAAACAATCCAGGAATGACGGGGACAGTCTAGGAGTGAGGGGAAAAATCCAGGAGTGAAAGGAACAATCCAGGAGCAAGGAAAACAATCCAGGAGCCGGTAGAGCAGTCCAGGAGTGAGGGGAAAGTCCGGGACTGAGGGAAACAATCCAGTAGTGAGGGAAACAATCCAGTAGTGAGGTTAACAGTCCAGCAGTGAGGAAAACAATCCAAGAGTGAGGGGAACAATCCAGGACTGAGGGAAACAATCCAGGAGTGAGGAGGACAGTCCAGGAGGAAGGGGGACAATCCAGGAACGAGGGCGACAGTTCAGGAGTGAGAGGCACAATCCAGGAGTGAGGGAACAGTCCAGGAATGAGGGTGACAGTCCAGGAATGAGGGTGACAGTCCAGGAGTCAGCGCAAAAGTCCAGGAGTGAGGGTGACAGTCAAGGAATGAGGGGAACAGTCCAGGAATGAGGGGAACATTCCAGGAGTTAGGGTGACAGTCCAGGAGTGAGGTTGGCAGTCCAGGAGTGAGGGTGGCCGTCCAGGAATGAGGGAAACAATCCAGGAATGAGGCGAACAGTCCAGAAGTGAGGGTGACAGTCCAGGAGTGTGGGTAACAGTCCAGGATGAGTTAGACAATCCATGGGTGAGGGTGACAGTGCAGGTGTGAGGTGAACAAACCAGGAGTTAGCGGAAAAGCCCAGGAGGGAGTGGAACAGTCCAGGAGTGAGGGGAATAGTCCAGGAGAGAGTGAACAGCCCAGGAATGAGGGGGAAAAGCCCAGTAATAACAGGGACATTTCAGGAGTGAGGGGGATAGCCCAGGTGTGAGGGGAACAGTCCAGGAATGATGGGAACAGTCCAGGAGTGAGGGTGACAGTCCAGGAGAGAGGGTGATAGTCCACGAGTGAGGGGAACCGCCCAGGAATGAGGGGAACAGGCCAGGAATGAGGGGAACAGTGCAAGAGTGAGGGGAACAGTCCAGGAGTGAAGGTAACAGCCCAGGAGTGAGGGAACAGCCATGGAGTGAGGGGAACAATCCAGGAGTGAGGGGAACAATCCAGGAGTGAGGGGAACAATGCTGGAGTGAGGGGAACAGCCCGGAAGTGAGGGGAACAATCCAGGAATGACAGGGAGAGTCCAGGAGTGAGGGAAACAATCCAGGAATGACGGGGACATTCTAGGAGTGAGGGGAACAGTCCAGGAGTGAGGGGAACAGCCCAGGAGTGAGGGGAACAATCAGGGAGCAAGGAAATCCATCCAAGAGCCGGGGGAACAGTCCAGGAGTGAGGGGAAAGTCCGGGACTGAAGGAAACAATCCAGTAGTGAGGTTAACAGTCCAGCAGTGAGGAAAACAATCCAAGAGTGAGGGGAAAAATCCAGGACTGAGGGGAACAAGCCAGGAGTGAGGAGGACAGTCCAGGAGGAAGGGGGACAATCCAGGAATGAGGGCGACAGTTCAGGAGTGAGAGGCACAGTCCAGGAGTGAGTGGAACAGTCCAAGAGTGAGTGGAACAATCCAGGAGTAAGAGGAACAGCCCACGAGTGAGGGGAACAATCCAGGAAATAGGGGGACAGCCCAGGAGAGAGGGTAACAGTGCAGGAGTGAGGGGAACAAGCCAGGAATTAGGGGACAGCCCAGGAGTGAGGGTGACAGTCCAGGATTGACGGGAACAGCCCGGAGGTGAGGGGAACAATCCAGGAATGACAGGGACAGTCCAGGAGTAAGGGAAACAATCCAGGAATGACGGGGACATTCTAGGAGTGAGGGGAACAGTCCAGGAGTGAGGGGAACAGCCCAGGAGTGAGGGGAACAATCCAGGAGCAAGGAAAACAATCCAGGAGCCGGGGGAACAGTCCAGGAGTGAGGGGAAAGTCCGGGACTGAAGGAAACAATCCAGGAGTGAGGGAAACAATCCAGGAGTGAGGGAAACAATCCAGGAGTGAGGGAAACAATCCAGTAGTGAGGTTAACAGTCCAGCAGTGAGGAAAACAATCCAAGAGTGAGGGTAACAATCCAGGACTCAGGGGAACAATCCAGGAGTGAGGAGGACAGTCCAGGAGTGAGTGGAACAGCCCAAGAGTGAGTGGAACAATCCAGGAGTGAGAGGAACAGCCCACGAGTGAGGGGAACAATCCAGGAATTAGGGGGACAGCCCAGGAGACAGGGTAACAGTGCAGGAGTGAGGGGAACAAGCCAGGAATTAGGGGACAGCCCAGGAGTGAGGGTGACAGTCCAGGAGTGAGGGG